>NW_020945237.1:13237063-13546976 GCF_900497805.2 Vombatus ursinus | reverse complement strand
CCTTCTAGTGCAGTTTTCTTTCTCATCCCTTTATTTTTGGGGGGGGTCCCATTAAAGTTTTCTTATATCCATACCCTCTATCTACATAGATCCTTCTCATTGTTCTTGTTAGTAATAAAGTTGTTAAGAGTTACAAATATTATCTTGCCATATAGAGATAGAAACAGTTTAAACCTTACTGAATTTATGTTTTCTTGGGGCAGCTAGGTGGTACAGTGGATAGAGTACCCTGAAGTCAGGAGGACCTGAGTTCAAATCCAGCCTCAGACCAAACATTTGACACTAGCTGTGTGACCCTGGGCAAGTCACTTAACCCCTGTTGCCTAAAACAGAGAGAGAGAGAGAGAGACAGAGAGAGAATTTATGTTTTCTCTTCCTTGTTTCTTTTTCACCTTTTTATGTTTCCCTTGAGACTTGTATTTGGAGGTCAAATTTTTTATTTAACTCTGGTCTTTTAATTAGAAATGCTTGAAAGTCCTCTCTTTCATTAAATGTCCATTTTTTTCCCTGAAAGATTGTATTCAGTTTTGCTGGGTAGGTGATTCTTGGTTGTAATCCTACCTCCTTTGCCTTTAGGTATATCATATTCCAAGCCCACCAGTTCTTTAATATAGAAGCTGCTAAATTCTGTGTAATCCTGTCTGTAGCTCTGTGATATTTGAATTGTTTCTTTTTGGCTGCTTGAAGTACTTTCTCCTTGATCTGTGAGCTCTGGAATTTGGCTATGATATTCCTGGGAGTTTTCATTTTAGGATCTCTTTCAGGTGGTGATAAGTGGATTCTTTCTATTTCCATTTTGCTCTCTGGTTCTATATGAAGGCAGTTTCTTTGATAATTTCTTGAAAGATGTTGTCTAAGATTTTTTTTTTGATTATGACTTTCAGGTAGGCCAGTAATTCTTATATTATCTCTCCTGGATCTATTTTTTAGATGAGGAATTTCCAATGAGGAATTTCATATTTTCTTTTATTTTTTTTTACTTTTTTTATTTTGTTTTATTGTTTGTTGATGTCTTATAGAGTCATTAGTTTCCACTTGTTCAATTCTGATTTTTGAGGAATTATTTTCTTCAGTGAGCTTTTGTACTTCGTTTTCCATTTGACCAATTTTATTTTTTTAGGGAGTTATTTTCCTTGGTAAATTTTTATATATCTTTTCCCATAGTATTATTCTTTTTTCACGCTTCTCTTGCACTACTCTCATTTCTTTGCCCAATGTTTCTTCTACTTCTTTAATTGCTTTTAAAAATCCTTTTTAAGCTCTTCCAGGAATTCTTTTGAGGCTTGAGACCAAATTACATTTTTCTTTGAGATTTCATGTGTAGCTATTTTGACGCTATTGTCCTCTTCTAAGTTTATGCCTTGATCCTCCCTATCACCATGGTAACTTTCCATAATAAAGCTCTTTTTTAAAAAATTTTTTGCTCATTTTTTCTGCCTTTCTTTGTGACTTAGTCTTTTTATGTGAGCACTGGATTCCCATTCTGGACTGTCCCTAACTTTTGTGCTGGGGCTCTGGGTCTTATTGCTGCCTTCAGGACCTCACCACTCATTAGCAACCATTAGCAATGGAGTCAAAGCCTCCCTGGTGTCTTGTGCTGGGGGTGGGGTTGCTGGGATGGGGCCTTGCTGTGCTGCATAGACTGCTCTCTTGCCTGTGGGGCTGCTGGTTCACAGGAGGGTGGGACCTCGCTGGTGGATTGCCCCAGGCTTGGAACCTTGCTGCAGGCCCTCTGCTGTGAGACTGGCTGCTGCTGCTGCTCCTGGACCTCATTCCCTTACCACCCCAGTGAAATGGACCTTTGCTGCAGGGTTGGTAAGCAGCTCCTCCCTGCTCCTAGATCAATTCTGAGGTGGTTTTCTTGTTGTTTGGAGGGGAATTTGGGAAGGCTTCATAGGGTTCCTTCCTCACTCTCTGCCATCTTGGCACTGGGGATCCCCATTAAGTCACTTTTAAACACTTATAGTTGTATTTGTCATACTGAGATCATAAAGTATCTTAGGAATCATTAAAGACAGATGACATGTTGTAGTATTGAGTATATTTTATTCTAATTCTTTCAGAATCAATAAACCAGGTATGGTAAATGTGGGAACTATATGAATAAGATTAAATTATGCTTGAATAGCATTTTATTATAATTAAATATATATATGGAGTCTTCACATTTATCATGTATTTTATTCCAATGAACAGTTCTCTAATTTGAAAATAGGTATGTCAAATGCTAAAGTATGGGGTTACTTACCTAACCAAGGATTTAATGCATAACTTTTCACAGAAATAAACTATTTACAGAAATATCATTTTTAGACAGCTATAAATTAGTGAATACATGTAAACATAACAATAAAAGATTTGTAAAATATATATAAATAAATTGAATAGGGCAATACATAAGCTAATCACAAACATTTATATAATACTATATTATAATGTACTATGTCAAATTCTGGTCTTAAGTAATTCCTGATTTATTTTTACTAAAATCAGTCAACAAGTGTTTTTTAAGAGGCCACTATGTGCTAAGCATTGTCCTAGGCACGGCACTACTCTATTTATAAATAAAATAGTGTATATTCTACTGGCAGGGTATAACATGTTTATAGATAAGTAAATGGAGGCATGTAGGTAACAGTGGATAGAGCACTGGAATCAGGAAGACTCATTTCCTGAAGTTCAAATATGTTCTTAGACACTTACTAGCTGTGTGACCCTGGGCAAGTCACTTAACC
Source organism: Vombatus ursinus (assembly GCF_900497805.2). Taxonomy (NCBI): domain Eukaryota; kingdom Metazoa; phylum Chordata; class Mammalia; order Diprotodontia; family Vombatidae; genus Vombatus; species Vombatus ursinus. The sequence goes on along the minus strand of NW_020945237.1, from coordinate 13,544,241 downwards.
CTGTTTGCCTCAATTTCCTCATCTATAAAATGAACTGGAGAAGGACATGGCAAACCACTCCAGCATCTTTGCCAAGAAAACCCCAAATGGGGTCACAAAGAGTAGGACACAACTGAAATGACTCAACAACAAAATAAGTATATATGTGTGTGTATATATATATATATATATATAACATATACATATACACACACAATATAGTATATATGGTATATATAGTTTATATACATAAAATAGTATAGTATATATAGTATATGTACAAAATAAATACACAGTGGTGGAGGAGGGAATACCAACAACTGAGGAATCTTGACGGCAGTAGAAATCTGAAAGAAACTGGAGAGAATGAAGCACGGTCTATAAGAGGCTTGGTCTCTACCTTGAAGGGCCTCAGGGGATCCAAGAGGAGGAGAGAGAGAGAGAGAGAGGCTTCCATCCATTGGAGACAGACTTGTCAAAGGTGCTGGGGTAGGAGCTGGCACATCTTGTCCCAGGCATAGTTTTGTCCAGAGGGGCATTAACCCAACTTCTTGTCCCTTAGACACAGACTATATCTGGGTCTTTGCGCAGGCTAGCTCACATGCCTACTGCGGGCTCCCTGACTGACTTCAGTGCTCAATTTTCAAGCAACATTTTCTACAGGAAACTATACTGATCTCTTCCCTTGCTCGTGCCCTCCCTCCAGAAATAACTTAATTTTACATGTATATGTTGTTTCTCCTCAGTTGAATGTAATGTCTTATAGAGGAAGGACTATTTATATTTTCCTTTATATCCTCAGGATTTTGCACCGTCTCTGCTATGTAAATGCTGTAAATTATAACATCCGGGTAATGTAAATGGCATATCCTAAGTGTCAGTTGCTTGAAGTTGAGAACTGTCTTAACTGCCATGGAATATCTCAATAGCTGTCATGGGGTAACAGGCTTCCCCAATACACTGTGATTAGCCCTTGCTAAGACAGATGGAAGGCTCAGTCTCTCCCATCTCAGAAGTCTGAACTGCACTGAGAAATGCCCCTTTTCCTTCTTCCCTCTGGAAGGAAAGCCAACTATTCCTACCTGTTTATAGTTTACTTTAATTCAACAACACACCAGTGCTACACATTCACCATATTACCTTAATTAAGGTAAAGCATTGCCATCTTTGACCCTGTGTGTGTGCTTTTCTAATTCTTCCCCTGGGGATCTCCTTCTCCAGGCACAGACAACATGAAGCGTCTGTAGGGACAGACAGAGCACGTAATTGCACAGTCTCTGCCCCTTTATTTGGCGGTGGGATGGATGGGGGTGGTATTGGGTCTGAAATGTGATCTTTTATCCCTGGTTCCTCTATTGCTGTTTAAGACTTTCTAGTATTTTAATGGGCAAGAAAACAATGTGCTGCCTCTTGCTTCTGCTTCTAAATCTATGCTTTGGAGTGTTTGGACATTATAATTGGCTGAGGAAGCAAAGAGAGGAGCTAAGCCAGCTTACAGTTAACATTGAATGTTTATAATGCACATCTCTGTGCACATATATGGGAAGGGAGCCACTTTATGTGCCTTGGAAATATAGCTGTTATCTCCTAACTCTGTGTGTAAGGTAGAAGGCCTGATAGAGAGTGGCCTCTTCAGGAGTGCAATAGGCAAGCAAAATTATTACAACATTCATACATATATATATGTATATACACACATACATACATATACATATATGTGTGTGTGTCCCATTAAACGTTTAGTAAGCAAGCCAAAGTGTCATAATACATATTTATATATTTATGTATATGTTGTTAAATACAAGCAAATATATCTTTATTTGAAATCTCCTATCCCTGGGTATGCTTTTGCAGTGACATTATACATGATCTGAGCACAACAAGTAGAAAGAGAGACGGTCTTATTCATTCAAACATGTATTAAGTTCTAACTTTGTGCCAGTCATTATGTAGGAATACAAAGACAAAAACAAAACAGTCCTTGTCCTCAAGGACCTTACATTCTTTTGGGCGAGAAATGTGACTAGAAGTTAATTCAGAACATATGCCAGGTTATTTCTAGGGAAGGGCGTACTAGCTTTTAGAGGCATCAAGATAGGTCTCATATAGGAGATGGTACTTTATCAGAGTCTTGAAGGAAACCAGGGATTCGTTGAGATGGTTTCCATGCATTCCAAGTATGAGGGGCTGAGAAGAAGCATAAAGTTAGGAAATAGAACGTCATGTACAGGGAACAGTTGGCAACCTTGTTTGCCGGACCACAGAATGCATAGAAGGGAGGTATTTGTAATAACACTAGAAGGGCGTGCTGTAACCGGGTTGTGGAAGAACATTAAATGCCAAACAGAGAGTTTGGAAACAATAGATAGCTGCTGGAATTTCTTGAGAAGGGGAGTGACATGGTTAGTCCTGTGCTTCTGGAATTTCGACTTGAAAGCTATGTGGAGAATGAATTGGAGAGGGAAGAGCCCGGAGCCAGGGACAAGGAGACTAGTTAGGGTTGAGTCTCTTTTTAAGTTTATATAACCTATTTATTTTACCCTCAGTTCAGCAAGTACCTACTACAGTATTGCTAGGTACTGGTGTTAGATGCAAGGTAAGCCTGTGTCCTCAACAGGAGACCTGGGGGAGGCGGGGAGCTACAACATTTATATAGAAAAACATAATTATGTAAAAAGTAAATAAAGTAATTTTGTGAGTAGGAGAAAGCACTGATGAGGGAAGGCCGAAACAGGAAAGGCCTTGGGCAGAAAATGGCACCTGAGTTGGCTCTTCAAGGGAGGCGTGTATTCCAAGAGATGGCAGTGCAGAAGGAGAGCATGTCTCACGTAGGGATCATACTTTGATTCCAAATGGAGACGGATTTTGAAATGTTGTGTTCAGGAAACAGCAAGGAGGCCAGTTTGGCTAGCGTCTATAGAGTGTGGGAGGGGGAGTAATCTGAACTAAATATTGTGAAATAAATCTGGCTAGTGACAGACTGTGGAGGGTTTGAGGTGCCAAACATAGGAGTGGGAATTTTTATCCTAGAGGCAGTAGAGGAACATTGAAACTTCTTCAGCAAGGAAGTGATATGGTCAAAACCTGTGCTTTAAAAATAGCGGTTTGGTTGCTGTTTGAAGTTTCGATTGGAGAGGGGAGAGACAGGAAGCAGGAAGACCAAATTACAAAGCTAGTAGGCCAGAACAGCCAAGAGATGAATAGGGCCTGAACTATGGTGGTGGCCCTGGGAGTGGACGAGCTTCTTGTTGCCATCATCTACCAACAACAGCTATCTTCCTCAGGAACCTGACCTCTTAACTCATTCTTCCCATCTAACTCATCCCCTGCCATCGTCTCCTTCACCTCCAGGGCTTTCAATCTTTACTTGAATGATCATCTCCTTCAGTACCCATGTTAATGACCCTCTGACACCTTGTCAACTTAATTCCTTAATCAGAACTCCAGTGATCCAGTGTTAGCCCTCCACTGGCATGGCCATCCCTTGGACCTCAGCATCTCCTGCACCATCAATTCTTCTGCCATAACAACCTATTCTTCTGCTTCACCAGCTTCCTACTCACACTTCATTTTGCCCCATCCTCGTTCCATTATCCTCTCTATGCTGATGATTTCCAGATCTATATCTCCAGCCCTAGTCTGTCTGCTGAACTGTAGTCATGGATCTCCAACTACTTCTTAAACATCTGGAATAGGATTTCCCATAGTCGTCTCAAACTCAGTATGTCCAAAACAGTGCATTATCTTTCTGCTACAACCCTTTCTATTCTACTCTTCCTTGTTATTATCAAGGGAGAAAATAATTTGGAAATGCCACCATAGAGAATGAGAGAGTGAACCAGTAAGAATAAAGTAGGAGAAAAGTATCTATCTGAAATCAAAAGCAGGCATAACATGCAGTGGTGATACACTAGAAGCTTTCACAAAATGTGTATAATATTCAGGAGGCAAGCTACCAAAACACACCCAATATTTGTATGGATGCAATTATAAAACACTCCTTAAAGAAATAATGAATAGTTTAAATAGTTGGAGGAATCTTCTCATCTTCCTAGTCTGGAGATGGAGTGTTTTGTTCAAGGAACAAGATAACCAGATCTTTGATTTAAGAAGATTAATAAAACAGGTGAGTGAAAGATGGATTGGAGAGACCAACTAGCAAGCTATTGCAATAGTCCAAGCATCAGATAATGAGGACCTGCACCAGGGTGGTGAAGGTGTCAGAGGAGAGAAGGGAGTACGTGTACGCAAGAGGTGTTTTTTTTTTTTTAAAAGAAAAAAGTAAAATTGACAGGATTTGACAATAGATTGCATATGGAAGGTGAGAAAGGCTGAGGAATCAAAGCTGACATTTCGGTTGCCAGCCTCGGTAACTGGGAGGATGGTGGTGCCCTTGACAATAATAAGAAAGTTTCCACTCACCCCACATATCCAGTCTATTGACAAATCTTACAATTTCTACCTTCACAACTTCTTTCTTATGTATCACCTTCTCTTCATCCACAGCCACTCCTCTTGTTCAGGCCTTTATCACTTCTATCCTATACTATTACAATAGCCTTCTAAATCATTTTGCCTCAAGTTTTTATGCATTTTAATCCATCTTCCACCCAGCTGACTGGATGGTTTTTCTATGATCTGTTTCTCTTCTAATGTTTAATGGTATGATCTTTAACATTTGGGTCTTGTATCCATTTTAAAATTTATTGTGAAATAAAGCATGAGATGTTGGTCTAAGTTTCGTTTGTAGCAGACTGCTTTCCACTTTTCTCAATAGTTCTTATCAAATAGAGAATACTTTCCTAAGTAGTTTGTGCTTTTGATTTTATTAAACACTGAGTTATTGAGTTCTATTATTTCTGATTATCCCTTGTGTTGTTTGGTCCGTTGATCTACTTTTCTACTTTTTAAGTGATACCAAATGATTCTAATGATTCCTGCTTTATAATGTAGTTTGAGTTCATGAAGTTCTATTCTTCCTTTGTTCCTACCTTCTTTCATTATTTCCTTTGACAGTCTGGATTTTTTGTTTCTCCGAATGAAACGTGTTGTTATTTTATCAAGCTATGTGATGACTGTATTTGATACTTTGGTATAGTATTTATACTACAAGTTAATCTTGGTAGCATTATCATTTTTGTTATACTGGCAAGGCCTCGCCATGAGCACTACATATTCCTCCAATTATTCAAATTATTCATTATTTCTTTAAGGAGTGTTTTGTAATTGCATCTATACAAGTATTGGGTGTGTTTCAGTAGCTTGCCTCCCAAATATTATATGCATTTTGTGAAAGCTTCTAGTGTATTACCATTGTATATGATGTCCGCTTTTGATTTCAGATAGATACCTTTCTCCTACTTTGTTCTTATTGGCTTACTCAGTGAGTGAGTGGCATTTCCAAATGATTTCTTCCCTCATATATCTCCCAACTGCATCTCAACCTCCATATTAAGAACAGGTGATTTAGCCTCCTGTTTCATTGAAGAGATTAAATTACATCTAAAGAAATTCTTTTCCCCAGAACTTCTCAGAATCATCACCAATTCTCTTCTCCTTCCCATCATTTTCAAAATATGAGTTATCCATACTCTTCACCCTCTATCTCTACTTTTTAGTATATGTTATACTAACAAGCAGTGTGATGCACAGTTGATAGAGTACTGAATTGTGGGAAGTCAAGAGATCTGGGTTTGAATCCTGCCTATCTCACATACTTGCTAGCTATTTATGTGCAAATAATTTAATCTCTACAATTTTCCCATCTGTAAAATGGAGATAATAGTACTCACACTGCCTATCTTACAGGCCTATTGGGAGGAAAGCACTTTGTAAACTTCAAAGTATTGTGTAAATTGAATTAGATTCCTTCTTGGCCCCTCTAGAAATGTGTTCATGGAATCATCCTTTTTCTTTCATTCCTTTTCTTCTCTGTGTCTCCGTGTTTTCTTCCCTTCTGTCTTGATCATGTTTGTATCTTCTTATTTCTAAAACATTTCCTTTTGCCAAATTAGTTGTCTACTCATTTCTTTCCTCCTTGTCATAGCTAAGCTTCTTTTAAAAAATTGTCTTCACCTGATGCCTATAATTCCTTACTACCCACTGGTCCTTAATCCCTTGTTGTCTGGATTCCACTACCACCAGTTTACTGGCAGTGTGCCCACTGGTCACCTATGATGTCTTTGTCAGTCATTTGAATGACCTTTTTTTTTTTTTCCAGTTTTCATCTTTCTTTTGACCTCTCTGTATCAGTGACAATTGGTGATCTCATAGAAAGGAGTAGGGCTCTTCATTGCTTTGGGTCCAGCTCCTAGGAACACTTTATTGATAAAAATGGGCTCCTTTTAGACAGTCCTAATTGACTTCAGCCCTTCCTTGTTTTTACCTCTACTTTGACTTGCCCAGACCTTGATATTTGTGCTCCTTAGGACAGTTCTGAATACCCTGGGGAAATGGTTCAGTTTCCCCTTAATTGGCAAGTCTCTTTTCTCCCAAAATGGCTTGGACGACTCCTTTTTTTTAAGGGCTTGAGGCCGAATGAAGGAAGGGGAATCAAGAGGTAGAATCATTGGGAGGTGTTTTTTTTTCTAATGATATGGAAAAAGTGGAATTATCGTTTCATAATCATGGTAAATATATATTTGCCTGGAAGAAAGATACCTTCAGATGAGTCTAACATAAAATAATTAAGGATTATTTTTGTTTTTCATGTCCTTCCTTATAAACCCTGGAATTTAGTTCAGTTTTGACCCAAGCCTGAAACTAAGACAAAAGAGTAAATCTAAATCTGGATCAATCCTGTTGCAGTTCCACAGTTCTCTGCACTAGGGTAGGTTTGGGTTAGCTCAAAATACCCATGGCTTCTATAGAATACACAAAACAAAACAAAACAGAACCACTGAGCCTACATTAGAATATACTCATCCTAGGACTAGTCCAGAAATGAACTGAACCTTTGCAGGGAGAACTAGTGGGGTTTCAAGATGAATCCTGCTTAGTTCTTTATGTGATCTCATGCACACAGATCCATTACTACAGACCTTCAGGTGAAAGCGAACACAGTAATCTCACATCAGAAATGAAGCCAGGGTCAAGTAAATATGAACATTCTCAACAAACACTGTGTCTGCACCTCACACTATGTATTTGCTTATGTTCAAGGCACTGTGCTAGATGCTCTGGATAAAAAGATGAAAGAATGAAGCAGCCCCTATCCTCAAGGACTGTTGGGTCTACTAGGGAAGGATATGGCATTTTCACAAACAAGTATTATACAAGGTGTGTCAGGAAAAAGTTTTCTAAGAAATTTGAGAAAGGAGAGATTACCTTCAGGGGGAGGGAAAGTAAGAAGGCGACAGCTGTGTCTGAGCCCAAATTAGATGCAGAAGTTGCCTTCATAAAACCTTCTTCCCTACCCCTGTTCTTAGTTGTGTGCTTGGGCAAATTACTTAACTAACTTAAGCCTAATTTTCTTCTTCTGTAAAATGGGAATGATAATACTTGATTTATTGTGACAAAAGCATCTTTTAAACCTTGAACTACTATATGAATTTGTGTAGTATTTTTATTACTGAATTACTGAATTTAATTACTGAAATTCTGTTCTTTTGTCAAAACTTTGACCATAGGATTATAGAGTTAGGTCTAGAAGGGACCATAGAGAATAAGAATCTTGTTCAACTCCATTTTACAATTGAGGAAACTGAGGCCTGAGATCACATAGGTAGACAATACTGAGGCTTGTCCAGAGCCTAATAAGTGACCCTCCTTTGTTTGGTATGTTCCCTGTGTACTTGATTTTTAGAGGTTTCTTCTTAGCTTGGAGATTTACCCCGAAATTCAAGCTCATAATTGACCAAATGAGATTAGGATGTTGAGCAGAGAATAATGATTATAGCATTTATATAGTGTTTTTAGCTTTCCAAAGCACTTTATAAATATTATCTTATTTAATACTCACAACAGACCTTAGAGATAGGTGTTATTATTATCCCCATCTTATAGATAGGTAAACTAAGACAGACCAAGTTTAAGTGACTTAACCATAATCACACAGCCAGTAAGTATCTGAGGCTGGTTTTGAATTTAGTTCTTCCTGAATCCTGACCCGGTGCTCTATCCACCGTGTCACCTGGTTGCTGAAGTGTTACCTGCAAGATTCCCTATACTCCACAAGTCTTTGCTTTGGTTAAATTTGTAATTTTCCTTTGGGGAGTTTCTTTTCCAAGATCCAGGCCTTTAATGATGTTAATGAGAATGTAACTATCTGAAATCAGTGAAATAAACTACTACAGAACTCCATGAGAAAACATGGGGGAAATTTTTTAGAAAGAAACTAGGTAAAGTACTTAGACTAGATAGATTGAATTTTACTTGGAGTAATAAAGGACAACTTAAGTACAATTTTGTTTTTCCCTCCCCAAATTATAATGTATTTTGAATGTCACTACAGTAGGGCTTCTATGAAGTATGTATTTTACCTAAACATTTAACACTGAGTAAGGCTCTACTGTTGCACTTTACAGAATTGTGAGCAAGAGGGCCAGCTGGGTGTGTACCCCAATCTTATTACTGTGTCTCCATGTAATCAGAGAAGTATCAGGATTGTTGTTATGGTTGTTTTTGTTGTTTGATCGTCTTCGATTGTGTCTAACTCTTTGTGGCTGTATTTAGGATTTTCTTGGCAAAGATACTAGAGTGGTTTGCCATTTCCTTCTCTAGCTCATTTTACAGTTAAGAAAACTGATGCATACAAGGTTAAGTGACTTGCTCAGGGTCATACAGCTAGTAAGTGTCTAAGGCCAGATTTGACTTCAGGAAGGTGAGTCTTTCTGACTTCAGGCCCAGTGTTCTATCCACTGCACCACCTTCCTGCCCAAGCCATTGATGTAAGGCCATTATTACTGCTTCCTTGATTGCTTACCATTGGCCTCTGTTCCTCCTTCCCACTTCTGCTAATTCTTTTCTGACTATTCTTATAATGGTTATATTGGAGCTGTCATGGAAGAATAAAGGCAAAAGGGGACTTCATCATTACACTTTCCTTCTCTCCACTACCTTCAGACCAAGTCACTAATATTACCACATTATCAGCTGAAATTCCATGAAAAATATCTTTCCCATATATTTACAATAATTATACATATATAGCTATATGTAAATTTGCCATTTATAAAATACTTTATATACTCTGATTTGAGTCTCACAACCACCCTATGAGGAAGGTATTCGTTTTACTTTATAGATGAATAAACAGATTCAGAGAGTCATATTACTTGCCCATAGTTAGCTGCTATCAGAGATGGAATTTGAACTCAGGTCTTCTGACTGCAGTTCCAGCACTCTATCCCTTAGCACATGTTGTATATAAAACATTCTTAAGAGGCCATAAAAAAGGATAGCTTGTGTTCAATGGAATCAACCAGAAATTGGTTTCTGACAATTGTTTTTCCCCCCCTAGGATAGTTTAAAGGAAAAACCTTATATTTCCTGACTCAGCAAAGATAAATGCAAATCTGAGATTACCCTTTCCTTTGCTTGGGGCAGGGAACATTACCCAGTTCTTACCCTTCTCAGCTATTCCCAATAAGTAACAATAGTCATCAGATTTGGGGACTATTCAGTCTGCCCATCATGCTAACAGCAGTTATATTTATTCACTTCTATGACTATGTTCAAGATCAATGGATGAAGAGACCAGCACATCAGCCTCAGCTCTTCTCAAAGCCCCTCCTGGAATATCGGCCACCCACTGTAATGATGAATAAATAAATAGCTATCCATAGTATCTTAAAATTGCTATTGAAAAGTTATATACTTATTTTTCATATTCATTCTTGCACTTCCACTTCCATATTTTCCCAGTATGTCATTGGCATGAAAAAAAGACTAAGCATTCTTTCATATTTCAGCAACATAATTGTGGATATTATCAAATCTTTAAGTCCCCACTTTGAACACAACATCAAGGTTTAATAGAATCTGGAGAAGAAAATATTATTCCCTCAAGAAATAGTTTATTTTTTCCCTTCTTTTAAATTAAAAAAAAAAACCAAACTAAACACTTTTTAAAATCTGACCTTACTATATACCCGAATTAAGCAAATCCTTTGGTGTATACCTACATAGTCTCCTATTAGCCATGTCCAAAAATGTCTGTCTTTTTCTCTATTTTAAGTTCATCACCCTCGCTCAGGAGGTGACGGGCATGTTTCATCTTCATTCTCTTGGACTCATGGTTTATCAGTGCATTGATTAGGATTTTTTTCCTCAATAATATTATCATCATAGGAATTGTTTCTAAATTCTCCTCACTTGGCCCTGCATCAGTTCATAAAAGTCTTTCCAGGTTCCTCTGAAATTGTTCATTTCATTATTTCTTATGGCACAATAATATTCCATTACATTTCTGTACCACATTTTGTTAGCTATTTCCCAATAGGAGGACAGCCCTTTAGTTTCCAATTTTGGGTTACTATGAAAAGAGCTGCTATAAATATTGTTTTGTACATATGTGTCCTTTTCCTGCTTCCTTGATTTCTTTGGGATATAGGGCCTAATATTGGTATATCTAGGTCAAAGGCTATTCACTATTTGGTAACTTTCTGGGCATAGTTCCAAATTGCTTTCCAGAATGGCTGGATCCATTCCCAGCTCCACAGTTTGAAAGAAGGGAGAAAATAGTCCCCATAATGAAAATCAAGTATATAAGTGCCAATGCTGAATTGATTATTGTTTTTCAGACCCTGATTTTGTAACACTTTAAGTGTTAAGCTTTATATAATATAATAAAGTGTCTTCTAAGTAGTAAATTATAATTATAAATATAACTGCCCATGTAGCAGCTATTTGTTTTTTAAATCTCAACAATTTGTACTAAGGTTTCCCTGTGCTGTAAGATTTCTTATATTTAAAAACAAAGAACCCTAATCTGTCCTTGAACTTTGCATAGTTTGCACATTTTTTATTTAAAAAAATTTTTTGTTGATTTTTTTTTATCACCGTTATTTCCAAGTATATTCCTCACCCATTCATTATCCAGGAAGCCATCTCTTTTTAAAAAAACACAGATTAAAAGAGGAAAGGGGAGGGGAAAAAACATTTCAGCAAAACTACCCAACATACTGACTGAGTCCAACAATATGTACAGTGTTGCACATCTGTGCTGTCCCCCATTTTTACAAAGGGAGGGAGATACATTTTTTCAGCTTTCCTCCAGGGACGGCTTGGTCATTATAATTACACAGAATTCAGGTTCCTTTTTTTGTTCTTCCTGTTTCCATTGTTGATATATGTGTGAGTGTGTATAAGTGTGTGTATGAGTGTGTTTATGTACACATATATGTATATTTCGTGGTTCTGTATCAGTTTATGTGTTTTCCTATGCTTTTCTCTAGTCTTCATCCTAATTGTTTCTTAAATTATAATGTTCATGTGTTCCAATTCATTTAGTCATTTTCCAATCTCTGTTGCCCAGTTTCTTTCTTTTAGAAGTAGATAAATACATAAGCCAACTTTTATTTTTACATTTTAATTGAAAAATAATTATTAATCAAGTCAGTTTTAGTAAAGGACAACTGTAGTATCCAGAAACAATTTGAATGTCTACATAACCTTTCTCCCTTTGAAGATATTTTCTAATTAGGAACAGAGGAAGATTGCAAATAAGTCATTCAGAACACCAAATGCAATGGATGTGCTTCAGAGAATTTGCAGAATCTATCGGTGCATCCAGTGATGATTTATAATTACAGCCGGAGCTAATACATGGACAGTGTGGCTCTGACACATAAGCACAGTAAAGACTACCGTACAAAATACCAAGGTGAAAGGGTTAATTGGACCCGCACAGTTCAATTTGGCATTTCAGTGGCCTGTTGTGTTGTCTGTGTAAACAGAGTTGCTAAGTACTTTCCCACCACGCTGCTACCCTTTTATTTACACAGCGGAATCGCCAATGAGGGAGGATCAGTTTACCAGTCTCCCTCCGCCGCTAAAGGAACCCTTTCTTCCTCCTTTCTCATTCACTGCTTCCCAGCTGCTGTTACCCACCTGCCTAACCTTTGTCAGTTCTGAAGATTCTAACCCCCTTTAGCAGCTGCTGTTTCCTCTCATTTTTTTCTCTCTTTCTGTACCTGACTCCTGTTCAAGTTTCTACTTCCTCAAATTTATCGTAATTCCACCCATTTACAGCTCGTAACTTGATGCGACCATTCTGAATCATTTTGTCAAATAAAATGAAAACTTCCTTATTCTTAAAAAAAAAATCTTCAAGGCTGAGAGTTAAGTAGAATCTATTTTGTAGGCAACGAATCATGTCTGCAGCTAGAGCAACACAACCTTTTCCAACACATTCCTTTACTTCTTATGTTTTCAAAGTAATAGGTCATACAACTGTTGTGGACTTTGCACTTCATTGCCAAAATCCATTTTGTTAACATTGGTTTGTCAAGCTGTGTTATACTAACCTGCATCTGAAATCAGTTTGGAAACACAATTCTTTTCTACCCTGGGAGACTAATGCCAAATGTTTCTTTAATTAGCATGATTTAAATTTCATTGTGTTTGAAGGCCCTAGATACCTCTCTGGAGCTACAATAGATGCATTTCAGCAGTTGGCTATAAAACAAAATTCCACATAACAACGTAGCCCATTTTTTCATTGTCTTCTATTATAAAAGGGAAATGTGTTGTAGTGATGCTTTGAAGGAATATTTACTTCATTCTTCCCTCGATGGTGCCAGTATAAAATTATGAGATCTTTAGAATTGGAGGTCTGTTCTCCTTTCTGGTACAATAATCCACCATTCCTTAGAGGTAGTTATCTACTCTATACTTGCAAGTCTCTTGAGATAGGGAGCTTGCTAACTCCTGAGGCAGCTGATTCTTTATTAGATAGCTCTAATGGTAAGTTGTCCATTGAGCTGAATTATGTCTCTTTGTAACTCACAACCAAAGGGCCTATTTCTGACTTCTAGAGCAACACAAAATGGTACATTCTCTTTTTTATAGGCAACCCTTCCAATATTTTTATGTACAGGATTGCCACTTTGCTATTATTTCTGCAACAAACTGTATTCTACAGCAACCTGATATAAGAAATTGAATATTTAGTAACCGGGGTATTTATTTAATGTGCACCTAATTGAATCCCTGCTTTATTAATTCTATAAAATTGGAATCTCATGTATAAGATTTCACAAATTGGAGACAAGAATTCTTACTTTGATTTTCTTTTCTCAGCTATGCAATTTCTAGCATTTTAAATAGTATTTCACTACCTTGAAGCACATGCATGTGTATATATTTTTATCTATGTGTTTACATATATATTTATGTATCATCAGTGCCCTGTACAGCCTGATAATTTTGTAAAAAAAAAAGGTTTTTCCCCCTCTGACAGATCATGGTTTTGCAAGTTCAAAATATCTTGGTTCCATTTTTTTATAATGTAGAGTTTATATAGCATGCTAGGAACTGCTTGCTAATATTTGGGACAACTATTTAAGTTCTGAATAAATAGATACTTTTATTTCAGGAAAAAAAGTCAAAAGTGAAAGGTGAAATCTACATCTTCCCAATGTACAGGAGTAACAAAAGATCAATGAGTTATAACAAAAATAAATTATATTTGTTTAACACTTTATGGTTACAAAGTGTGCATTATCTAACCCAATCCTTATAGAGAGGCGACCATGGTAAAATGGAAAGAACATTGAATTTGGGGTCAAAGACCTGAGTTTGAATTGCTGTTTTGGTATTTACTACTTATGTGACCTGCATGGGTCATTTTACATCCTTGTGCCTTAGTCTCCCCATCTATAAAATAAAAGCATTAGACGAGGCGATTTATAAGGATTCCTCCAGCTTTAATGCATGAAACAATTTGTGTGATGGTAGGGAAGTTCCAATGATTATTATTACCATTTTTTAAAAGAGGAACCTGAGAATTAAAGAGGTGAAAGTCACTTATCCCAGGTTACATAGCTACTAAGTGACAGAGTCAGAACTCTGGTTCAGGTCTATTGATCCCAAGGCCAGAGTTATTTTCACCACAGTAGTCTGTCTTTCTAATTCTAATCTTGGAAACAACCTCACGCCCATTTACCCAAATCAAGTTATGATTTCTGCTAATCATATTTATCTCATAAAATAAGATATTTGTAAAGTGCTTAGCACGGTGCCTGGCAACATAGTAGATGCTATATAGATGCTTACTTCTTTCCCCTTTCCCCTTTCATGTAGATGTAGAGCCTACTTATTTGTTTCCTTTAAGCAGCCACTAATTCATGGGAAGAACTGGCTGGGGAACCACGTGGATTAGCAGACCTTTTTTACACTAGACACACATTTTACTTTTTGAAATTAATTGCATAGCAAACATTCTAAAATGTTCATTTATCTGTAAATATGATGTTGTACAACTTAGTTGTAAGAAGAAATATACATTTTGATGCATGTGTTAGATATATGTCTGTGCCTGAAAGATGTAAAAAATATTTATTATGTTATTTAGTGACTGATTCCACTAAGACAGTTTGGATTTAATGCTTATCCAGTTTAGAAATAAATGTAATATTCTATGGAATACAAATGCACTTTAAGAAAACTTTAAAGTAGATGCATTGTAGGAGGCTGTATCTTAATTACATGGCTAAATGGTTGTTACTGTTGTTTTTGTTAGCTTTACCATATACATTTTTTATCGTTGTTGTTGTGGTTTCATATCTAAAACTTGTTGCCTGAAAATTGTATTTCAGTTATTTCCCTATTACTTTTGCCTTTTAAGATATGTTCTTACAATGTTTAAATCCTCTTATTCAGTTGCTGAGGAATCATTATCAAGGAATGAATGAATTATGTATCAGATTACTTTTGTCAACTCCACCCAGTTTTTTTGGAGAGGGAAGGAAAGGGTGGTGGTGGTGGTAGTGGTATCCAGACTTGATTTCACTGATACAAGAAATTCTCAGTAAATAATTTTTTTTAATCCCCTTTACCAATGAAGCCAGCATCTACTCAGCAACTTAGAGCCTTGAAGCGCTGCTTGGGCCATTGGGGTTAGGTAACTTGTCCAGGTTGACTCAACCATTTTATTCCAGAAAGAATACTTGAAACCAGGTCTCTGTGACTTCATGTTACCTTTTTGAGCTAAGTATAGACTCCTAGAAAATCCCAGTTTTTTCCAGCACTGACCTTATATAAATTCCTCAAATTTATTCCTTATTTTCTTTGTTATACAAGACTTTTTTAAGAAGCTGGAACTTCTGGGATGCCTTAGGTACTCCTGAGAATTTTGTTGTTGCTTTCCACTGCAGTATTTAACATGATATTTTCCCCTCATTTAAAATATTGAACTGTATGTTCAATTAAAACTTTTAAAAAAATATTTTCCTTTCCAAAACTCAAGCAGATTTTTATGCACCTCATATCCCTTTTTAAATAGTCGCAGTGTTAATAAATGAACAAATAATGCTAGGTTTTTGTTTTGCACATTGAGAGGGGCTGGGAAGGCAACTTGTATTTTTTAGCTTTAACCATTCTTTTGAAAAGGTGAGAAAACAATGGAAGCATTCCTTAGACCAATCACTAAGACTTTGCTGAAAGCATAACAAAGGCTCGGTTGTGTTCTGCAGCTTCCACATCGCCAACTAGCAGAGGGGCCAGATGAGCTCTTCAGGAGCAAAATTCTTATTGTAATGCGACTGTGCATTCACATAAACAGGGGAAAAGAAGCAAAGAATGTATTTGAAATAGATGGCATGTGGTTCCACATTTTTTCCATTTATCATACAAAATACATTTTTGTTACATTTGAAATCATCTTCATTCTGTATACTTCTTTGTCTTTTTCTAGTATCTTCAGATTTAGCTTATGTCAATTTCTTAAATTCTAAATTATAACAAATAATTGCTATGGCCTAAACATTGTATTTGTATTTGTATACAGTGGTATTTGTACCATTTGTCTCTGGATTGCAATTATTATTCTAACTAGAAAATAATCTGAATATTTTCAGTGTAATCTGTTAATTCAGGATCTTCCTAAAATACTGAAAGCAGCTTCTGATCTGGTCAGAAACATTTCTTTAATCAGCTATGGCAAATGATTGTAAAAGTAAGTACATGTTCCAAGTTATCTTATTTTTCTCCCCAGAGAGGTATTTGAGTAATTTGTTAGTGTTCTTCCACCAGCTATTTAGATCATATTTCTTATTTAAAGGATTTCTCAAGTTCTTCACATTACACTTAAAAAAATTTTTTTTGAGAAAAGGTTTTACCATGAGGAGAGGAAGACAACCTGACTTTTGGAGTTCTCTTTGAAGTCAGTGAGCAGTTAGGAGAAATACCAGATATGGTTGTCTTGTGATGAATTTGGAAGGCTGTTTATACAATGGGTTGTCTCTAAGAAAACCTTGATAAAGTTTGATAAAAACAAACATGCCCATATATGTGCTTTATTTAGCTCTTAGTTATTGGTGATTTGTTAATTTATGACTGATTGGTGAGCCAACTCTGATAAGAAAAAAAGGACAGAAGCAGAGTTTTTTTTTTTCTAATTCCTGTAAATAAGTGATTTTTTTGTGCCACTTGACTACATGTATTTTAAAAATTAAAATATTTAGCTTTTGAAATGTGATCAGACAGCATGCAAGATTAAGATCCTTGTTCTAAATGGTTTATGATAAAAGTTTAGAAGTAGCAGAAATTCAAAACATTTTAAGTTTAATGTAATGAAGATTATGTATACATACATGAGTTTGGGGAAACGAGAAGAGAGCTTGGAAATATCATTCAGAAAAAATTTTTAAATACGATTATAGTAGTATTTGTATTTAACCTTGAAACCTACTACGACTGTTAAAAAGATCTCAACAACTTTGTCTGACATTTTCCCCTTCATCTTTCTACCTGTTGAGTAGGTGCAGCAAAAAAACAGTAAATAACTTTGTAACAGGACATTTCTATACAATGTAACACCAAGAAAACACATCAACTTTACATGTTTATGTGGGTTACCTTTGGAAATAAATCTTTTGTCTGTCAGCTTTAAATAGAGATGCTATGCAAGGGAGTCAAGATTTACAAAGGAGAAAGGAGGAAAGCATTCATTATGGAAAGACAGGGGCAAATATTTGAACAGGCTGACAAATACTTTCTCCTAACTTAAAAAAAAATTCAAATCTTTTATTTTAAAATGTTTTTAGATTTTTTTCTCTCTAGCTAGCATTTCTTAATTTTGAAACTTTTCTAGATATGCTAAAAAAAATTTTCATCTATTATTTAGTCATATTTCAATTTTTCTCATTTAAATTTTATATACAAATACAAAATTTTCTGATTCTTTTATTGATCCTCTTTAAATAATATAGCTGTAATGAGAAGCATGAGTGAGTTTTCTAGGTAATTGTTTTCAAAATAATAAGACTTTTTTTTTCTTCAGAATACCAAAGAGCTTTAAAATTCATAGCATCCATTCTTTAAAAAAAATTAGGGTAAACATGACATTTAAATAGTCTAGCATTTTTAAATGAGGAACGTTTTTGGAGAAGGCATACCAATGCCTTTTTGTAGCTGGCAGACAGCTGATGATACCAGTGATAATTTGAGAATATAAGAAACTAAATTAGTTTTAAACTCAGATGTCTCTGCCCATTACATTAAAAAAAAATCAGTGAGTATAACAAACCTCAGTGATTTAAAATAATACACTGTAACTCCATTATAAGCTTAACACCCTTACTTGAAAAACTAAAAAGTGTTTTATCATGGAGAATGTATTTTGAGTAGTGTTATTTCTGAAGCTGTATAATCAGTTGTGTTGTTTCTGCTTTGTAATAGACTAGGGTTTTACTTGATTACCTTTTAAGATTTTTTTTTAATGAGAATGTGTTTCTTTCAGTCCCGTTCTTATATTCTCTATTGTATTTACCTTGTGTATATTTTGTACATTCTTATATATGTTATCTTCCAATTCAAATGTAAGAAACTGTTTCATTTTGGCCTTTGTATGCCCAGTGCCTAGCATGATGCCTGGCACTTAGGTGACGCCTAATAACTACTTGTTGATTGGTAGAGCAATAGGAGCATGTAGGGAGGGAGGAACATTGACAAACATAGTGTATGTCTGTGGAAGCACCCCTGAGGCAAATTAGGGCAAACCTAGAGGTTGTTTTTAACATTTGTAGAATTTTCCTAAACTTAATTATTGGCTTAGTAGTTATAAAAGTGTCTAGCTATTAAAGAATTAAGGGAGATAGTTCAACATATTAGATAATTTTAGAAACTTGTAAACACATAGGATTCTTCTGCTTCTTTCCTTTCAAAATTGCTACAGAAAATAGTGACATGTTTCATAAGAAATTGTTAGCTACTTAAAGGTAGTAACTACCATTAGGATAAAAATATAAAATTATTGACACCTTTGGGTAATTTTTGTTTTAGCTCTTGATCTGTGAAAATTCAGTAAATGATAAATGTTATACTGCAAGCTTTAAAAGGCTAGACATTGCATCAGTGGGATTATACCTACAGGGTGTGCAAGAGTAAAATATAGGCTGTGTCACTCAACAGCACCCCCTATCATACATAGCAGCAGGGTGCACAATTACACCAAGAAACAGATTTTTAGAAAATCTTTGCTTCAGGGCTGTAGTTAGTGGGACACGTGTGTGTTTCTGTATATCCCCCCTTACTGAGCTTATGTCCAAATTGGCTTCCACCTGTCTGCCTATGAAATCCCATCCTTCCTCTATCTCTATGGTAATAAGAGGAACCAGGAGAAAATGGGATATGATAATATCCCTGCAAGCAGAAGGATGTAAGGTTGGGTACATGAACTCAGGGAGGAGCAAAATTGAAGTGTTTCTAATAACAACTGGCTCTGTCCTGTGTGCTACTGACTCTGAAGGAGTTTAAGCAATTTGTTCAGACTCCTGTTTATATTAATGACATCACATTTTAATTATTCTAAAACATGAAAGACTAAGGAAAAACAATTTTTGGATGGAAAACTGCCCCAGACGTCAGAAGCTGTGGGGTTTAGTCCTTTGTCATTGGGGTTTGTGACCTGAAACAAATCGTTTTTCAGTGTTTTCTTTGACTCATCTAAAAGAAGTGTTCTAATAGAGTGATATTAGGAAACACCATTTAAAAAAGCTATGTAAATCAAGTAATTTTAAAGTATGCTAAGGCAACAGTGATGATTGTTAACATTAAACTGAATTTTTAAAAAGGCCAGATATGAAAAAGAGTAGGCTTTGGGTAACCTAGATAAGTATTTTGGGAAATTCATGCGTGGGGTAAATGTGAGGGCAAATAAAATCATATCTATGCGCAGTTCTAAAGCAGTTGTAAGAAGTACAGATTGGTAGAGATTAATTATCAATGTTAACATATTGGTGTGTGAAATATTTTTTAATCTCATAAGTTCTGTCTTGACTCCAATAAAAATTTAGTTCAATATCTTGTACATCTTTAGTAGAGTGTTTTAAAATAATGATGGAAGTTCAGAATAATGATCCTGACACACTCTTAAGTTCTTCAGTAATTAGTAAAGGATTCAATTGTGTTCAGCATATTAAGCTTATTAAATCGGGAAGGTATACTATTATATATTTTAGAATATGTTCAACAACAAATATTTCTGACACCAAAAGAAGTTTGTGTTTACCTGTCAGGTAATTTTAAAAATTCAGCTATTCAAAATATGCCCCTTGTTTGATTAGTATGCTATTAAATTTGCTGTTTCCAATGTATCAATATTTAAATTTCTAAGTGAAGGTTGAATGTATTATAATGAGTATAAAATAATCTGTATTGAAAGTTACTCAATTAAAGACAATAATCCAAACCTTTAGAAGCACTAATGCCTAAGAAATGCATATGAACATTACAGTAAAGATTATATATAAAAGCAGGATTATTTATGAACTATTTGAATTATTAGAGAAGGAAATGGCAAACCACTCCAATATCTTTGCCAAGAAAACTCCATGGACGGCATTGGCATGTTGTGGTCCACAGGTTCATGAAGAGTCGGACACAACTGAACGACTAAACAACAAATTTGAATTATGTGAAAGGTTTTGTTTACTGTTATAGAGTAAAAAGTGAGTAAACGTCCCCTTATTGGCCAAAAGCTGAGTTACAGATTCATGCGTAATCAAAAGAAATCATAAAAGCAAAAACATGTTCAAATAATGGGGCTTTGGTAAGAACATACCTCAATGGTAAAGGATTCTAGAAATTAATAAAAATGTTCAAAAATAAAAATGTAAATCTATTCAAGTAATCTATATAAAATATATCTTTAAGTGTTTTTCTTTGAAAATGTTCCAGCTTCTTTTAATTAAACTTTTTTGAGCATCAATCCTATGGTCCATTATACAGAAAAATTAATATTCTTTGAGACATTTTTATTCTTACCATATAATTTATTTCCCACTTAAAGTGGAGTTGAACAGAGAACAATGAGTACACCTCTGTAGCCATGCCCCTTAACAAATACAGTTAAGACAATGGCATTAAGCTGAAATGAATTATTAGGGGAGGTTTATTTTTGATTATATTACTTTCCCTTGGGGTATTCTTATTTTTGCCTCTATAGATCTTGTCCTCTAAGGCTTGTTCCTCATACCTCTATGATCGTCTTTGTATGTCATTATTATTATTATTATTTTTAGCTTTTCTAGTGTTTTTCTCTTAAGAAATTTCTGCATCATGGCATATAATTTAAAAATCAGTGGTTGATGGAAGTGGGTTGCAGTACATTGATGACAATTTTTTTTTTAATGTTATAGCTGATTATCTTTTTACTCTTCTTTTCAAAATGAAAGCGTTTGTCCGTTTTAACTTGGGTTAACTTTTCTTTGTGAAACTAGGCTGCATGAGGTCATTTCAGGATCTAAATAGTAAAGTGCTAAAAAGCTGACTCAGAACTATGAAGTGTTAATGTTTTAAATCATGCCCCTGAAGGCTTAAGAGATGTTAAAAGTATTATAAAACTTGTTAATGTTGTTACTAATTATGGATCTCACACACACACATACACATATATATGTGTGTGTATGTATGTTTGAGACTTAAATATGTTATCATATAAAATGTATTCTATATTACCTTTAGATATGTATATGCAATGTTTGTGTTTAAGGTGTTAAAAACACTGCATAAATACTATGACATTTAATGAGGTTGTTACTACAGTAATTATTGTACCCATTTTACAGATGACAAAACTGAAGCTTAGAGAGCTTACGTGATTTGTCTCTGATCATTTATAGAGTGCATATTGAAGGTAAAATTTGATCTAAGTCTTTCCTGATTCTCCCCTGTTCTTCCTACTATATTATGGTTGCCTGTCTAATTAGCTTGATTCTGCAGTTGGAGGTGGGGGTGGGGGAGGGAAGGGGGGGTGGTACTAATTCCCAAACTCGACATCATTATATCATTTTGTGTGTAAATTGCTTTGCCAATAATTTTGTAAATACATTATACAAGTTAATCTGGTAATGTGTCATTGGAATTGTGATGGATGTACCTTTATTGGTGTTATTGTCTGCATGTTATATTTAGTTATGAAGTTGACTAAAAGTTATGTTTGATCATGTTTTTTTCATGTAGTTATTTTGAAGAAGACAATGGTTCTGAGCTGCCTCTTTTGCTTTTTCTCTAAAATTTCTTGTAAAAAAAGAAAAAAATTTCTTGTTAGATTCTTTTGGCATTCACCTATATTAGATTTTTTTTCAGACCTATTTCTATCCCCAGCTGGGGTTGCAATAGTCATCCAGTGTATATACCTGTTGGACATTAAAGGAAACTTTTGTGAATGGATTATAAGTGTCTAGATTTATAGCTGGAAGAAACCTTAGAATCGCCATGACCAACTCCCTTATTTTACAATGACTTGACCTTGTTCATGTAAGTCAAGTAGGAGATCAAGGATTCAGACCCAGGTCCTTTGATTTCAAATCAATCAATTGGTAAGCTTTTATTAAAAAGTAACCACGTTCTAGAGACTGTGGTGGATAGCTAGGTGGCACAGTGAATATAATGCCGGGTCTGAAGTCAGGAATACTCATCTTCCTGAGTTCAAATCTGGTCTCGGACACTTATTAGCTGTGTGACCCTGGGCAAGTTGCTTAAGCTCTTTACCTCAGTTCCTCATCTATAAGATGAGCTGGAGAAGGAAATGGCAAACCACTCCAGTATCTTTGCCAAGAAAACCCCAAATGGGGACAGGAAGAATCAGAAAAGACTGAACAACAACAGAAACTGTGGTACAGGAACATATATGAAATACATGAAAAGGACAATCCCTGCACTTAAGCAGCCTATATTATTTCAGGGGAGACACTATGTATACACACACACACACACATACACACACACAGAGTAATTTTGTGGAGGGAAGAAGGAAGGTTTTGGTGGCTGAGAGAGATCAGGAAGGGCTTTGAGTGAAAACAAAGTGGCACCTAAACTGAGCTTGGATGGAAACTAGGCCTTCTAAAAGGGAGAGGTAAAGAGGGAGTGAATACATTCCAATACTAGAGAATGTGGCTTGGGCAAAGGCCATGGGAGGGGAGATGGAATATTGGGCATACGGAACAGCAGACAAGTCACTTCGACTGTATCTTAGTATATGAAGGCAAGTAATATACAATAAGGTTGGAAACTTAGGTGAAAGCCAGGGTGCAAAGAATTGTTAAAGTGCCAAACGGAAGAGACTGCAACTGATCCTAGAGGTCATAGGGAGCTCCGGGAGTTCACCGAGCAGGGCACTAGCATGTTCAGACTCCTACTTCGGGAGAATCAGCTTCACAACGGATTGAAGAGGGAGAGAAGCTTGAGGCAAGGACAACAATGAGAAAGCCACTGCGATAGTCCTGGTGAGAGATAATGAGGGCTTTAGGTGGGGGCGAAGGGGATCGATGGGAGGGAGGGAAGATGACAAGATTTGGCAACATGGAATGTGTGGGGTGAGGAAAGATGAGGAATTGGGGCGACTGAGGTTGAAATTTTCGGTGACTGGAAGAATGGTGGTACTTTCAAGAATAATAGGAAAGCTCAGAAGAGGGCAGGTTTGGGGTCAGAGATAATGAATTTCTCTCTGAGAGAAATTAATTCCTTAAGATATGACTCACTTAAGAGAAGTCACCTATAAACATTATTATCTCAGTGATGTCATCATTGGTATTTTCCCTTTTAACAATGAACCGAATACATTGGATTTCATTAATAGTAAAAATCACAGTGCTTTTTTTCATAGTGTTTTTTTTTAATCACTGAAGAATATGACCAGTTGTCTCAGTTAAGATTAATTCTGTTTTGAACTTAATAAAACCCAGTGTTATATAACACTTAATTTATACTCGTAATAATTTTAAATGCAGTAAAAGCATTTCAGGCTGGAGGACAGACAAATACAAAATTTTTCCCCCTATTTTATAAAATAAATACTAAAACTTTGCTTTCTGGAATTTGTCATAAGAAAAGGAACATATCTGGTGGTCAGATATATGTCCATAATATGTAATTTTTGTATGAAAACAAAGAATAGATGCCATGAAATGGGCCGATTTCAGTTTTTTCAGCCTCAGTTTTAGTTTTTTACCACTTGATGGCAGTGAAGGAACTAGTGCTACAAGAGAAGGTTAGGGCAAGACCCTATTATGAATGACAAAAGGGGAGGTACAAAGGAAGTCTCTGCCATTTTCATATTATTCACATTTCTAGGTGATATTACTTACATTACAAGTGACAGTAGTGGGGGGGAAAAGCCTCTAGATGGAGCTTCAGTACTTTCTAAGGGAACCTATTTTCTGCACCTTTTCAAATGTATTTTTATGTTTGAAATAATGCTGTGAAACATAAACATACTTCTCCCAATAGTATTTAAAAGTGAACTTATATCTTTTTTTAATGGGAAAAACACAATTATTTCTTCACTGGTTCCTAATAATAATTTGAGAGTAACATTTTAAATGTCAAATATTAAAATAGTTTCAATGATTAAAGTTAGATAAATTACATTTAAATGTTTAGTAATTCACCCTATTTCTGATAAAATATTAGAATATCTGTGTATATTACTATTTTGAAATATAAAGGAAAGTCACTAACTCATTCACTGGATTTTCAAAAACTCCTACTATGTGCAAGGTTAACTCTGGGGGATATGCTTTATTAGATGAATCAATAAGACACTTGGTAGTTGGGGAAATATTTGAATTCTAAACTAAAATTAAACCCAACTAACTCGGGTCTCAGAAAAAAATTGCTTTAAAATGTAGCTATTAAGTGTAGAACAAATAGATTGACAAATATGCAGAACCTTGAGAGAGTTTTAAGCTTTAGCAGCATAAAATCTTTGAATGTTACATATATTTAATTTTATGAATATGAGTGTTATACAATGAAGTTCATATAAAACTATGTTGTTTTCAGAAAAGTGTTATTTGGTTTCTACTTTTCTTATAGCTGTATTGTTTTGGGGTTTGGAGAGAAACTTAGGTTTTTAGGAATACTTGATACCAGAATTTTGTTAAGTAATAATTATTGTATCTATTGCCGACTGTTTTAAATTGAGTGAATTAAATAACATTTTCCATATTAAAAATTAATATTTTGAATACAGTTATTTCCAAATTTCAAATAAGATGACATGGCTAACATGAAAGTTATAGATAATAAAATGTTATTTTAAAAAAGATTTGGAGATATATAATTGAAATTACTTTTGTACTTACATAAAAACATTTACACTACTTGTTTTGCATATTTTCCCATGCAAAATTTGACTTTTTTAGAAATATAGATTTTTTTCATATAGATGTAACTCAGTTTCTCTTTTCATCTAGCATAAATGTGTGTATATGTAAATTTTAAATTAAAATACATATCAAATAACTTTAAAAAATGAAACCTTCATACTCTGTCAGTAATGTTTATCTTTGTAATCAAATGAGGATGCTATTGCTTTTTCTTTCTTTTTTTTTCCTTTGAGAACGGTTGTTAACATTCTCAATACTCTGTTGTTTTGAGGAGAATGCATGCTGAGCCTTTTCAGAGTAACAATAGCAACAAAAAAGAGGCTATCATTACAACAGATAATTTTTCATGAATTTCTCCCAGTACACCATAATAATGTTCATATTTATTCCTCAAAGTATTTCAACAAGTATCACGCTTATAATTTGTGATGATTATGTCAACATTTATTTTTAAATGGACACCAACTTAGTCTTTTAACATTAAGAATGTCCTAGGGAAATCTTTGATACTGTTATATTTTAATTTGGTGCTATGGAGCTTTGTTTTTTTTTTTTTGGGTTTTTTTTTTTTTTTTTTTTGGAAAAAAGTATACAAGTGGAAAGCCCTGGGATCACAGGTATGAGAGACAGCATTTTTTCCTTCTCCAAAATGAAGTTTAGCCATGGCCGAGAGCACGGCTCATAGAATATAACTCTCTGCTAGTGATAAACCATAAAATTGACATAATTTTTTTTAAAAAACTCTTTCTCCCCCCAAAAAAAATTCCTTGAGGGTAATTAGAATCTACCAAATAGCTTATTTTAATTGTGCTAATTGCTTTAGTAACTCCTAATACCAACTCTCCCCTTCTCCACTCCCCAAAGCCATGTATTGTTGCTTTATTTATTTATGTGCTTTAGGGTTTCAGATCTTAGTAAGGAGGAAATATGTTTCAGAAATGTCTCTTAAGTTTTCAAGGGATCACTTCTTATTACTAATTGTTTCTAAACTAAGATGATGTACCTTAAATTAGCTATCAATCTTAAATTGTAATGATTCAAGTAGATTGTTGTCTCCATATATTGGGTATCGAGAAATATATAAAAAAGATCTGAGAATTGTATAGCTTACACAAGAATCTACAATCTGTATTATTGTGAAGATGTTGGGGAAATACTAATAAAATATTTTAATTTAGAATATTTGGCAGTAAAATGAGGTTGTAACATTTCCTTCTCTATGTTGAAGGTTATTATTTTGTGAGAGAAAAGTTAATTTTGCCTGCTAAAACCTTTTTAAGATGACCAAAATGCACCATGTGGTGATCCTGACTAATGAAATTCACAATTTCCATTCAATTAAGTGAGAAGATTTTTATTCAAATTTTGTTTTGGAATCATTTTGTTGTTTTACTGTATATTTTACTTCTCAGCCATTTGTCTTGGTTTTTTGTATACATAATCTTCCTAATCTAACTCTTTATTTAAATGATGATTTCATCTTGCTTGAAGAAGCTGTTGTCAGAATCAGCAGCGAGGCATTTCAATTGACCAAAAGTCCCTTTTGAAAAGTATCACTAAATTATGTTGCATTATATTGATAGAATTATCAATTACCATACATTTTTTCAGTGTACAGAAAACAAAATTATGTACCCAAATAGGAGTTGAAAGCACTTTGAGAAAAGAACTCACAAAGCTATCATTTCCTCTTATGTTTCCTTTTAAACTAGTCAATTTATAAATTATCTTGAAATGTGGTCTAGTTAACAGATTTTTATTAAACTGTATGGTGAAAACATAATGAATAAGCACAAGGCAGTCTGTAGCAGTTACCGTGGTGTTTAAACCAAATCTCCTTCGATTTGTCAAAACAGCCTATTATAGCTACAATAAAGCACTGAATCAGCTCCTGCTAGAAATACAGAGTTTGAAAAAACACATGCCCATTGTAAGACTTTCTAGAAGGAACATCACTGGACAGCTCTACCATCATCTTAAGTAGTAGAATATCAACTGTCTTTGCACTCCACCTAAAAGTTTTGTCATCACATCATTATTGGATATTCGCTTCTGTCACTGGTATCTAAAATAATCCAATATGGACATGTCAGCATCCCCTAATTTGTTTCTCTTCTATTCTCTACTTAAGTTTCAGAAAAATTATTAAGTTATTAATGTTCATTTTTCTAACATTATATCATTTATTTTGTAATTTACATGAGGATTATCTTCAACTATAAACATAATCTATATTTAAATGATTTTATAATTTTAGGCAGCTAATTCTTACATTCATAAAATATAAAACTTCATATCAAATATGAAATGTTACTGAATTTTTTCATACAGTATTATGTCGTCAATATACTTTTACATGTATGAATACTTTATTCCAGAAAATAAATCTCTTAATTAGAAGTTTAGAAATGCTTTCTTGTAAACATTATTTTTTTTCTGAGCATTCTAACTTGGTCTGGTATTTTTGTAGTAAGTATAGATAAGTATTGTGACTTTTCTGATGATGTTGTGACCTGTTCGACATTAATTTTCATGCTAAGACAAAACTGAAGTTAGGTGTATCTATATTACTTTAATTTTTATGGGTACAACTAATTAATCATATTAATAGTAAATAAATAATAAAAATATTCATTTATCTAGTAAAATTTTATTTCTATTGATTTTTTATGAAATAATTATCTTAAGCTTCATTTCCCCTAAATTTTTATTCTCTGACCTATAGTCTGCAAACAAAGAATAAGGTTTTCAAAAATTGTTTTTTTCCTGTTTAGTGCTGCTTTTTTTTACATCAACTAGAAACAAAGACTAATTTAACTTTGGTCATTAGCAAAGGCTGTTAGTTAACTGAATCATGAAGTTTATCTTTAATTGGATGTGTGTGTATGTGTGTGATGCAAAAACATTCAGTGACAACTGATAGAGTGAGAATTTTATTTTTAATATATTGCAGTAGTAGAATAATTATTATTGTGGGTTTTTTCCAAATACTTGAAAGTATATACTGAAGTTTTCTAAGTTTTACATTTGTTTGCTTTTCTCACATTTAACTATTTTATGATAGATAATCAAAACAATAGACATTAAATAAAGATTTTTAGAAATTACTTAATGTAATAATGACATCTTTTTATAAAACTATAAAAATAATGTATGGATCTGATCACACTACAATTTACATTTTGTTAATATTCTGTAGAATGTTCAACAAAATACTCAATTGTAATAAAAATATAAACTTAAAGATAACCTCATCACTGAATTTCCTATGAAGGTACAGTCTTTTTGCATATGAGCGTCTTATAATTATGTGCTATGTAAAATAGATTTAATTCATGACTTAGGACTAACTTTTTTTTTTTGCTTACAAATCAAATGAAGAAATAATGAGTTATTCATTGTACTTCAGAATAGAGAAAACATTCAATCCCAGATATAATATGTAAAATATTTTAGTAGAAGATTGAAATAATTCAGTGTATATTTTCAATATTTACATTTGGTTCCTTCCCATTGAATTAATGATGGGTTTGTACATATATTCTTTTTTCCTTTGGTTTGTTTGTTTCCAATATTGGAAATGTTAAGAGAGAAATTTTGTGAAATACATTTCTTAATTGAATTTGGTATTAATTTTAAGATAGAAATTATTTGCAATGTGTGCTTAACTCTAAATTTACCTCAATAGTATGATAATTAGAGCAATTTTTGAATTCTAAAAATGGAAAAATTTAGATGAGGAATAGTTATAAACATTTTGTGGTTTAAAGTAAGATGCCATGGATATATAGCAAAATCAGATAAATTTTATAGTTAAACTTATTGAATTGCATGAAGGTAATGTTTAAGATGAAAATTCCTGTCTTTCAAATTTATTAATTAATGAATTCCACTTGAAAAGAATTGCTAATAATGGGTAGAATGTTTTGGCATGGAAAATTATTATACAATGAATATAAAATTTGATGTTAGAAGTTTTATTTGCTATATTTAAAAATTTTGATGTTAGAGTTACATATTGAGTGTTAGGGAAGTTTGTCAAATTTTAAAGTAACCAGATAAATGTGATTGTAAAGCACTTAGTAATTGTCTATGAAATTTCGTGATGTGGGATAAGAATTTAAGAACTTGCTGAAAAGTGTATGAAATGCATTTTAGTATAGAAAATCATCAATTTCTATGAAAGATAAAAAAACCATAATGGTCTTCAAAAAATCTTAGTATGGCTTTAAACCATTAAAGCTATAAACTGCACTAAGACTTTGGGGGCACCTTGTAGTATACATATTGATTAGCAAGCTTGATTCTGAGGTTTTGTTGACGTGCATAGAAAAAGTTAGGACATTATATCCTAAAAATAAATAAAATCCTATCACTTAATGTGAATCTGCTAATTAAGTTCCTTATTGAAGCAAATATTTATTTTTAAAAAGACTTGCCCATGTATAATTGGAATTTCAAGTGACTACAGTTATCAAAGGGATTTTGTGGTTGTAGGATTAAGGGCACTTATAAATCTCAATTTCTGACTTTTTTTTTTTTAACATGAATGTCTTCCAGGCTGTTTGTGGCATACAGGTTTTTTAAATTGTTATGATAATATCTTGAGATTTGGGGGAGTGTTTTCTTCATTAGTGACAGCTTCATTATTAGTTTTTAAAAGGTTAGTGTGCATTGGGAAGCAGGTTAAACTAGAAAACTAAAATATTTTTAAAATTGCATTATCTGAATATTCCACCATAAAATGGAAAAATAGTCCTAAATGAGCTAAGTCATTGCTAATTTAGTTTGCATTGGGATTAGACATTGCTCTTTTCTGTCAAGAGAATTTTGATATCTTTGATCTCTTTCCAATGTCACATTTCAAAAAAAAAATGAGAGGTAGGCATCAAGTGTTAGTGCCAATTGCTGTTTTTAAACCAACTGGGAGACTTTAAGATCAAGCATAATTTCAACTCAGAACACTTTTGATCCACAAATTTTGTACAATTCAAGAAAGACAGGAATCATTTCACAAAATGATTCTAGGAAGGAAATAGATTGGAAAGCTTTGAGTATAAATAGTGTTTAATCGATGTGATGTTATTGTGACACAGCCACCTTATGTCAAGTCAATGTTGAACACACAGATCACAGTATGTGAAATTGGGGGCAGATTTAATGCAGGGACTTTAAACTGTGCTTTAGGAACGTTAATCAGAGTCCGGGTAAGAGAAGTCCAGTACAAATCGAGAGCAGAACCACTTTAAATTCCTCCTCCCTCTTTGTAGTCTATTCCCTTCTCCCTTCCCACTAGAGATGATTTCTAGTAAAGAGGCCTTTAGCTAAACATACTTTAATGCAGAAGAGCAGCTCAAAGAAAGTTTGTCTCAGTGGGAGATCAGACCTCACCCGTTGAATTGTAGACACAGGTCTGGCAGTTTAAATTTTTCATATTTGCATAAATAAATAGGTTATGTCTTTTCTAAATGCTACTTAAATAATTAGCTTCCAAGAAGGTTTGTGGATTAACCCTAACCAGTTATCGGCATTTATAATTCAATCAATTAATATGTTCCTTCCATGTTATAATTTATTATAGTCTACCTTTCTATTCTCAGGAAGTGTAATTTTAAAATAATTTGAAGAACATTATTTTATGCTTTTAAAATTGATTTGGTAAGAAATCTTACAAACAAATATCTAAAAATTTATTTTAGCCAATCGTAGTTTTAAGATCACTAATTTTAAGAAATAGTTTTTAGGTCCTTTAGCCTAAAGAACCCATGTTCTTTAATTTCTGTATTGCTTATTGTGGCTATAGTTGCTGATAGGCTCATAGAGAAAGAAGTATGTGTAAAGTAATAGAATATATCTTATATTTTTAAATCTAAATGAAAATTTTATTTATTACTTAACATATGACCAATATTAGGGTGGGCTAGTTTGTCTCATCTTGGGTTTAGACTGGGGACTTTTACATTGAAAATTATTGCTTTGTTTTTGCAGAGTAGCTAAAGGGCGACATATTTCTAGTCCAGCATTTTATTTCCATAGGTCCATTCATTGGTGGTTTACAAAAGCAAAAATGTATACTTATTGAGAACAGTTTTTAAGCTGAATTTTAGACTTGTATTCACAGGCCCTAATGTACATTGTATACAACCCATTAGAAATAATTTTCCCTCAGCAATGGCTAAAGGAGATGATTTATTGTTTAGATAGAAGGGAAGTAAAATGGCATTAATTCAACTTTTTTCTTTTAAACAAATGCATGTGTTGGCTTAAAGTAAATAGATTGGATGTCAATTTGAACCTTTCGTTGGTTTTCTTCAGGCAAGCTGTGTCCCAAATTTATCTTATGTACAAGTTCCCAAGAGATACATAGTGAATTTTTACGACAAATTGTGTCTTCTTTTTTTTCCTCACGATTTAAGATGTCATTTGTTAAGCAGCCATTTATAGATAGCACTTTCATGTTAATTTGAAGAAAATTCCATGTAAATAATTTCTATACAAATGTGAGTTGTTAGTATTATTAGGTAGCATCCCTTAATATAAGCTCAATTGAGAGGAAAAAATCTTTGTAACAAGTATCTTCAGTAAGGATTGTGTAGGTAGTGTAAGTTTTAAAATCAATCAATCATTTATGGATTTATAACTTCATGAATGTTGGAATACTCCATCCAATGATACAACTGCAACCCATCTACATTTTCTCATCCCAAGTCATTGTTGCCCATGTCCTGCAATAAATTCTCCAAAGTAGTTCTATCTCACATGGTAGGGGCCTTCTTCTGGGAAATTTAAGATTGCATGGATAACGATGGACCACACAGGCTGTCTGCCAGTTCATTTTGTGACCTTGACACATAATTGGCCTACCTCCTTTTCTGAGTATATGTCTCTTGGACGATACATTGGTAATGGATTGCAGCCTATTTGTGCCTCCCATTACCACACGTCACCCATAATGTTTAACTTTTCAGCGACTTTGGTATTACTTGACTTGTAGCCATATCCCTGGAAGAACATTGATGTTGAAATAAGAGCTTTTGTTTTAATTAAAAGTACTGAACGGTTTCCCAAGAACCAGTGCAGCCCACTCTCCTCTATTCAATTCTAGGGCCACTCAAACCCCATCCTTAGTTTCTTTCTAACACACACACGCACGCACACACACACACACACACGCACGCACACACGCACAGAGAGAGACAGAGAGAGTTCTATCAGTTGTCCATTAAACTATATATCTTCAATTAGACAATAGGTGTTTTTCATCTGGATTTTTTCTTGTGTGGATAGTTAGGCTAAATTCTTTTGGCTGTTTAGGGCTCTCATTTAGGTCACTCTACGGTGCTCTTTGATATGTAGTCAGCCCGATTCAGTTTGCAAACAGGAACATATTGGAGGATCCCACTATTCCTAGAGAATCCCTCTTCATTTTGGTCCTCCATGACAGTGGCAAACACCTTTGGTGAGCATATGTCTCCTTATTTTATACCTTGGTTGATATTAAGAGACAGTCATGAACATCAGAGATTTATATGCTTAAGGGAATGCCAGAGCTTCTCTGCCCATGCAGATACATCCTGTGTGCCCATGTTCCCCCAAAGGGGAGCATTCTGTCATAGAAGGTAACAGGGGGCTGTAGTTGCTGCCTAAGTACCACTAATAAACCTCTCACCTAAACTATAACAGTAGCCAT
Source organism: Vombatus ursinus (assembly GCF_900497805.2). NCBI lineage: Eukaryota > Metazoa > Chordata > Mammalia > Diprotodontia > Vombatidae > Vombatus > Vombatus ursinus. The sequence continues at coordinate 13,511,799 of NW_020945237.1, read as the reverse complement.
CCAATTAGTCTCCAAGTACCCAGTCTCTCTTCTCTACAGTCTGTCATTCACATAGCTACTAAACTGATCACCTAAAGTACAGTCAGTCAGTCAATCAGTAAACATTTATTTAGCACCTGCTATGTGCCAGGCACTGTACAAGTACTGTACAACTCTTATCAGTCTCCTGCTGAAGAGACTTCAGTACCTCTCTTGCCTTTAGGTAGAAAATAATTCCTCTTTTGGCATTTAAAACACTTAGCTTGGCTTCAGCCAGATTAAACATTGGCTGACACATGCTCTGCATCTCAGCTAACCTGGCCAATCTGTTGTTCCCCCCATGCAATGTTCCGTCTTCCATCTTGGTGCCTTTACACAGTTCATTCCCCTGTGCCTGTAGTCCTCATTCTTCTCCCCTTTCCTTCTTAGACCCTTTCGTTTCCTTCAAGACTCTGCTTGAGGGTCACCTCCTGCAAGAGACTTTTCTTCATTCCCCTCCTTGTTACTGTCCCCCTTCATAATCATTTTGTATTTCTTCTGAATATATGCTGCACTTACTTATCACAGATTGTTTCCTCCTGGGGAAATCTAAGCTCTTGAAGGGCAGGGACTGTTTTATTTTTTTGTCATTGAATTCCCAATGCCTATCACATAGTAGATACTTATTAACTGTTTCTTCAATGAAATGAAATTAATCTGAATTGAATTGGATAGTCAACCATTACATGAAATTGAAAAGATTTTGTAGGAATAAAATCAATGGAGCCAGGATAAGAAGGGAAACTATTGATTGGAGAGAAGTCTTTGCATCAAATATTTCTCATAAGGGTCTGATATCCAAGTAATAGAGGGAATTAAAACAAATATAGAAGACCAAGAGCCATTCCCCAATGGATAAGTGGTCTGGGGGTATAAACAAACAGCTTTGAAGAGAAATACTGCAAACTATTAGTAACCATATGAAAAGTTGCTCTAAATCAGTAATAATAAGAGAATTACAAATCAAAAGAACTCTGAATTTTTTTCCCTTTTTTTGGTGAGGCAATAGGGGTTAAGTGACTTGCCAGGGTCACAGAGCTAGTGTCAAGTGTCTGAGGTCACATTTGAACTCAGGTCCTCTTGACTCCAAGGCTGGAGCTCTATCCACTGCATCACAGAACTCTGAAATTTTGACTTGCACTAGGAACAACAGCTAATCCCTCCTCCCAGTGCCAGGTAAGGTAATTTTTTCCATAAAAGGTATTGAGACTTTCTTTGATACTTGATTTTCTGAGGATACTAAAGGCTCAGACCATTGATGTTACTGTCTCATTGCTTGAGAATCAAACAGCCACAAAGATCTCCAAGAGCGTTCTGATGCTTGGCCAGTAGAATATATCTCACACCCAGAACATGCATCATACCTTGCAAATTTGCAGAGAAAACCAACTGGAGGTTATTGGTGTTGGAGCCAACACAGGAATAGAGCTGCACTAACTGGCCCCACCATTCTAGAAAGCCATTTGGAATTATGTACCCCAAAATGGGACTAATATGCCTTTAACCTTTGACCCAAAGATCCTGCTGCCAGGCATCTGTCCCCAGGAAATCAAAGACAGAAAGGTCCCATTTACCCCAAAATTTTCATAGCAGCTCTTCTTCTGGTAGATAGGACCTAGAAACAACTTAAAACCCATTGGGTGGAGAACCGCTACATAAATTATGGCACACAAATTTAATAGAATTACCATACTATAAGAAATGATGAGCATGAAGAATTCGTCTACATGGAGAAATAGAGGTATAGCTCTTTGTTTTGCCCTCTGCCCTTGTCCCTGCATTGAGCCCACTCACCTCTGGCCCTCTAGCTCATGAGTCAGCCTTGGATGCAGGTCTTTGGCTTCTAACTTTTGTCTTCACTCCAAGGCCTTTTCCAGGTGAGACCCATCTCAAATTGCCAGCTCCTACCTCTTTTCCATACTCCTCTTGGTTGTATCTTTACCTTACTCAGACAGGAGGAATGTGAATGAGAATTGTGATTTTAAATTCCAAATATGAAAGTTTACCTATCACTAATGGAAAGAATATTTTGTTATATTGCATATGAAATACTGGTGGACTGATGGTATTATGAAAAACTTGAAATGGTATTGTGAAACAGGTACTTTAGTTATATAGAATTTGAGAAAATACACTTACGTAACTTTTAAAAATACATTTCATTCAAAATTTTCTTGGGCCAGACGGTATCTCTAACTTGTTTTCCCCGATGTTTTTAGTACTCGATACCAGGTTAATCTTTACTAGTCAGGAATGGTGGACTTAAGATCTCTAATTTATCTTGTTTACGACTAAAATTCTGAACATTTTGTACTGACATCCTTCTAGGCCAATTAAATGCCACCTCCCCCATGAAGCCTTCCCTAGTTAGTGCAGGTGGAAGTGATCTCTCCCTCCTATTAATTGTGTACCATTTGTGACATTTATCATGTTACCATTTCATGATTATGCATATCTTACATCATTTAAAATTATTTTTTATTATGAACTTAATCTCTTTTAGTTTGTAAGCTGCTTAAAGATAGGAACTATTTCTTAGACATCTTTATATCCACATTATCTTGCACAGTACAGGTTCTTAATAATCTGCAAAGTACTTTCTCGGTACCATGACAAGCACTGGGGATTACAAGGAAAGACCAAATAAAGTAAAATTAAATTAAAAAGACCCTGTCCTCAGGAAACTCATGTTCTAAATAATGAGGTATATATGAGATATACAGAGTACATGGAAGGTGATCTCAAAGGGGAAGGCACTGGCAGCTGGGAAGGGATTGAGAAAGGCCTCCTGAAGAAGGTGGGATTTGAGCTGAGTCCTAAAAGAAACCAGAGAAACAAAAGGTGGAGGTGAGCAGGCAGAACCTTCCAGCAATGGGGGATAGCCAAAACAAAACAAAACAAATGGGAAATGGAGTGCTGCATGCGATGAGCAGCCAGGAAGTAGCCAGTGTAGCTATTACATAGAGTGTGTGGAAGGCAATAAAACATGAAAAGATTGGAGAGCTAAGCGGAGTCCAAGTTTGGAGAGATTTAAATGCAAGACAGATGGCTTTTTCTAGTGATGGGTTTGGAAGACACAGGAGAGAGTTCAGAAGAGAGAGGAGAGGAAGTAGAGAGACCTAGCATAGATGACTTTCCCAAGGAGTTTAGCCATGCAGGGGCTGAAAGATACAGGAAAGTAGCGATAGGGGATGTCAGGGAAAGTTTCTTCCAGACTGAGAGAGACATGGACAGTAGAGAATGAGCCAGTGGACAGGGAGATATTTAAGATGAGAGGCAGAGACAGAAGAAAAATGATAGTGGTGCATTTTGCCAGCCAAGTCAGCAGAAGGGGATCAAAGGTGCATGTAGAGGGGTTAGCCTTAGCAGGGAAACAGTCTACTCTCTTTATCAGAGTCCAGGTGAAGGAGGATATACTGGGGGGAAATGTCTGAATGATGCAAGATGAGGAGGAGAGGAAGATCAGAAGTTCTCAGCAAATGGTCTCAGCAATTTCAGTGAAATATGAGATAAAGTCTTAGCTGAGGTGCAGGGTACCATGAGAGGCTTGAGGAGAGATGAGAATGAGTAGAACAGCTTCTAGGCTGACTAGGATGGCAACTTGATTAGGGAGGAATAGAATGTTTGCCTTACTGCATTGAGGTCTCAGTTGCAATTAAATAACAAATTTGGAGTGGACCCAGTCAGCATGGTTTTATGATTTCCTCCATCTCTGTTCAGCAGTATGTTATAAATAGTAGTTGGGTTCAAAAATAAATGTTTTAATCCAGAAAGTTTCATGTGAACAAATAGGTTCAGCCTCTGAGTGCTAGTGCTAACAGTATCTTTTTCTATAAGGTCTAGAGTCAGTCCCTTGATATATGCTTCAGGTCAGATAACACCGGATCATTGTCACATAACAGCATGTCCAGTCACATTTTGATTCTATGATTCTGCATTCCCCTTGGCTTGTACTTCAGAACGATTGAGCTGCTGCTCTATTTTGCCCAGCTGATCTGTCAAATGAGGATAATAATACATACCTCACAGGGGCATGAGGATAAAATGAAATGTGAAAGTGCTTTGAAAAAGTTAAGAACCTTAGACAAATGTAAGGTGGTTCTGTGTTATTAAAAAAGGATGTCATCATGTACTCCACATATGCCTCATACTTTTTTCTTCTGGTGATTTTTCCCCTATCCGTTTTTACATTTTGTGTCCTACACAGCAACCTGCCTCCCTGTGTTTGACATCATTGTACCACTTTCCAAGCTGCCAAGGTATTGACTAGCATATTTCTTCTTTCAAAAAAGACTCAATCCTTCAGCCTTTTGTACAGTTTTCTCAAGGCAAAAGGGTTGATTGGGTTTCTGGTTCTTGACTATAGTTTTTAGGTCTAAAAAGTCCCTTTGTTCACATCATAAAGCATAACAAAGCCGGAATGCCCAGAATGATTTGGTTTCACCATAAATGGAAATGTGAAATGTGAAACATGAAAATTGTAAGATGAAGATAACAACTTGTGGAGTTAGTGTAAAGCTTTTTTAAAAAAATCCTTTCCAAATTTAAATGTAGTAAAGTTACTGTGACCTCCACTGTTTGTTTTTTGCATTTACTATCTGTCTTGTCCTCACGAAGTACCTACCAGTTTAAATATACATGCATATATGTGTGTGGATGTAAAATTCCTCATTTTAAGCCCATCACATTTCTGGCAAAAGATGAGTAATGAGCTTCTTCTTCAGTACTCTGGTAACCTGATTAGTCATTGCATCATTCAGAATTCTAACGTCTTTCAAAGTTGTTTTTCTTTATAATGTTGTTTATTATATAAATTGTTCTAGTTCTGTATCCTTTATTTACTCTTTAACAATTCACAGAGGTCTTCTCACTTTCTTCCAAAACAGACCATATCCTCCTTTCTTGTGTCATACTAATGTTCCATTAAATTCATATGCCATAATTTAGCTATTGCTCACTAGGTGGACAACCCCATAGTTGGCAGTTTGGGGCTACTTCAAAAAAAAAGCTGCCACAAATGATTACTGCTTTGTAGTTTAATTTGAGGTGTGGGCCCCCTGCCTTCTTTTTTTCCCCCGTGACTTGACTTTCTTGTTCCTGTACGTGAATGTCATTATTATTTTTTCTAGCTTTATTAAGTAATTCTTTTGTAGTTTGATTGGCATAGGACTGAATAAGTAAGTGAATTTAGGTAATATTGTTGTTTTTGTTACATTGGCTTGGCCTATTCATGATCAACTAATATTTCTATAATTATTTAGGGCTAGTTTTACTTCTTCAGAGTTTTTTGTAGTGCATTTAAGCCCTAGGTGTATCTTGGGATATAGACTCCCAGATATTTTATATATTGTGTAATAATTTTCAATAGAATTTCTCTTTCTAGCTCTTCCTACTGTGTTTTGTTTATATTATACAAGAGTGCTGATGATTTGTATGGATTAGTTTTACATCTTGCAATTTTTTGGAAGTTATTGTTTCAATTAATTTTAGTTAACTGTCTAGGGCTCTCTAAGTATATCATCATATCATCTCCCAAAATCACTAATTTTTTATTTCTTCTTAGCCAATACTTATTCTTTTTTGTATCTTATTCTTATTGCTCGCATTTCTAGCGCTGTATCAAAAAGCTGTGATAGTGATAAATATCCTTGCTTTGTACTTGGTCTTATCAGAAAGACTCTAGCTTATTCCTATTTCATGTAATGTTGCCTCTTGGATTGTACTATTTAGGTGTTAAGGAAAGATCCCTTTATTCCTATGTTTTATTGTTTTTATAACAGAAATGGCTGTTATATTTTGTCAGAAAACTTTGTCTTTATGTGTAGTTATGTCCTATGCTCCTTTGACCCAGTTCAGATAAAAATGAGGTTTAAATACTACTCCCATCCCCTCCTTATTGGTGTAAACTTGTACTTGTGCACTTCAGTTATGTAAGATAATAAGCCCCTACTTTGTCCTTCTCTTTTCTTCCCTGGCATATTCTTTTCCCTTCCTTTTCCATTCTTCTTTTAAAGTCATCAATTTTTTTTAAAAGCCACTTCCAGGCCCTCTGTCTTCTTTGACTCCCTCTATGACCTCTGATGACATTAGGGTCCATAGAGTTTACTTGTAGCATCATCCTCTCCGTTAGTATGTAAACGCTACATCCTTATAAAATTGTTTCCAGTTGATCACTTATGTTTACCTTTTTATATTTCTTTTGACTCCTGTGTTTGTATTTCCAAGTTTCTACTCAGTTCTGGTCTTTTCATCAGGAATGTTTGGAAGTCTTCACTTCATTAAAGGTCCAATTTTTCTCATATAGGAGTATACTTAATTTTGCTGAGTAACCAATTCTTTGTTAGCAGCCAATATCTTTTGCCTTTTGGAATCTTGTATTCCATGTTCTCTGTTCCTTCATAGTGATTCTTTGGTACTTGAATTCTACTGGCTGCTTATAGTGTTTTTTTTTTTCTTTGACCTGGAAGTTCTGGATTTTGGCAATGGGACTATTTATTTTGGGGTTTCTTTTATAAGCTAATTAGTAGTATTGTAATTGGTAGATTCTTCTGGGGGGAGGGACTGGGATCTCCCTAACTCACTTAGTCTGGAAGTACAGTTTCTACTCATAGGCCCAATCTCAGTGCTTATCAGCGTAGAAGCTTTAACCTGCTCCTACTAGAAAGATGACCTTCTATGGTTTCTCCTTTGATTTCCTGACCAGAAATCAGCCTGACATTCCTCTTAGAATTCAATATGTCTAAAACTGAAGTCGTTTTCATCCATACCCCTAAACTCTCCTCTCTTCCAAACTTCCCTGTAACTATCAGTGGCACCAATATCCACGCAATCACCAATTCAGGTGTCATCCTCAATTCTTCATTCTCTTTCATCCTGCCCCCCATATCCAATCAGTCCCCAGGGCTTATTGATTTTACTTTCATAACATCTCTTACACGTGCCCACTTCTCTCCTTTGACACTCCCACCCTGGTGCAGGCCCTTATCTCCTCATGCCTAGACCATTGCATTGGCCTTCTGGTTGGTCTCCTTGCCATGTGTCTTGCCCCACTCCAGTCCATCTTCCACTGAACTGTCAAGATGATCTTCCTAAAACTTTTCTCTCTCTCTCTCTCTCTCTCTCTCTCTCTCACTCACTCACATACACACACACACACACACACACACACACACACACACACACACACACACACACACACACACACACACACACTCTCTCCACTCCACTGGCTGCCTATCATCTCCAGGATCAAATATAAAGTCCTCTCTTTGGTGAACAAAGCATTTTTAACCTGCTCCTCCTCACCTTTCCAGTCTTCTTATACTTTACCCCCACCCTACATCTACATATATTCTTCAATCCAGTAATACTGGCCTTTTTACTGTTTCTTGAACAAGACGCTCTATCTCCTGACTTTGGACATTTTTACTGGGCATTTCTTTCGTACCTACTATGTGCCAGGCACTTTGCTAAGCACTGAGGATACAAAAAGAGGCGAAAGCTAGTCCCTGCCCTCTAATGGAGGAGACAACAAACAAACATATACATATATACCTACATATATATATAGCAAGTTATATACTGAATAAATAAGAAATAATTAACAAAGGGAGGGCACAAGAATTAAGAAGAGTTGGGAAAGTCTTCCTGTAAAAGATATGATTTTAGTTGGGACTTAAAGGAAGCCAGGGAAGCCAGTAGGCAAAGTTGAAGAGGAAGACCATTCATGCATGGGGAATAGCCACAGAAAACGCTAGGAGCTGAGAAATGGAGTGTCTTGTTTGTGAAACAGCAATGGAGGCCAGTAAGAACAGAATCAGAAGAAATTACTTTGATCCTCTAATTGTTAATATTAAATTAAGCATAAAACAATGAGATGTATGCTTGCGAAATATGTTTGCCATTGTTATTACAAGTAATTCAGTGGAAAATGAGAGATATGTAGCTGGCCTAAATAAACTAAAACAGTGACTTGAACAAAATAAGTAGCCTGAGTGTTTTCCTTATGAGTAGAAAAGGAGGTGGTGGTCCAGTCACGTGGAGGAATAACATATGGACAGCTTGAATAATTGTATTAGTAGCCATTTCATAATAAAAGACCTAAAAGAAGGCTCCCAGCATATTGGTAGACTTCCCACGAAAGATGTATGCATGCCTTGGATAGGAATTGCTCAGGAGGAGAAGGAATAGAAGGGCTATGATCTGAAGCATTAGTGGGAATATTCTCAGTGATAAGGTTATAAATTCATTAAAGTATTGAATTGAACTGTAACCAACAAATTAGTCATCTCACTCTTAACCAGAATGGATATTTTCTTTACTTGCCAAAAAATACAGCTAGAAGAGTCTAACACCATCATTTCATATACAATACGTAGCAGCTAATCATTGTTGCTTGTGAATTATATCTTCCTTTTTTTCTGTACCCGTGAAATGAATATGAAAATCAAGGGGCCCTTTGGGGCCATCAACTAGAACCAAGAATTCTTAGAAACCCACTAATATATTTGTGTCAAGAAACTTCTTCTGCAAGAAGTCTTCTGATTATTTTTGAGCATTTTATAAATAATAGAGTGACAAAAAAGGAATTATTGAATGTCTCATGTCTGGTTTTATCACATTTTACCATTTGAGGTTCCATTTATAAGTGTATAGTCTTCCATTTTCCTCCTACATGTTTAGTTTCTAATAACTTGACAAATGTTATAAGAGAATTTTACAATATTATGATTCCTTACGGTGACAGAGTATGACTGCTTTTCAAGGACCAATCTAGCAAAGTACTGAGAAGCTCATCACCAGAAGGCTGGCCACTTGGTGATGGATTTTTGGCCACGGCAACCCATGAAACAAAGTAAAATATAAAATGACCATCAGTCTTAAACATCCCTCTTCTATCTATTTCTGAGGCAAGGGTGACAGAGAAGAGGCAGAGAGTGCCAAGAATTATAGTTTTGGGATCATTTATAATTTGGACCATTATAAATATTAACTTAAATGGCAGTAATTTAAATGTGAGATTCTTATCCAGTGACCAACAAGCTCTGGATATACATACACATATACATGCACACACACGTATACACACATAATACTACTGGAGGAGCTGAATCATATCACATTGACATTGTTGCTATAAACAAACCAGAAGACCAAAGCAAGTTGAAGCTAAATAGAGGGATGGCTTCCAGGTTTTCCTTGGAGAAACATAAATTAAAAAGTTGGTTTTACCATATGTTTAGATGCAACAAGAAACCGTATTTCATGGGACACTTGGTCCTCTGTGTTGCAGTGTTCATTATAAGCATTTGTTTAAAAAAAAAGTCACCATCAAATCATCACAGCACGTGCATAGACATTTGTTGAAAAGGATGAGGAGGTAGAGAAATTCAGTGGAGAACTCAATAAAACTCCTAATTAAATCAAATTTAATATTCAGTGACTTCAGTGGAAAGCTGGGCCTAGAGAAGGACGATACTTGGTCCTAGAACAGTCCTATGAAATACCATGTCAAGTCCAACAAAACTTTAACTTCTACAATGTTTTTCATGAAGTCCGTTCGCTATAGTTCTAAATTCCTTTTATTAAATTGTGCTTTTAAAAATTTCATAAATGCTATCCTTTCTCATTCTGAAGAATGTAAATGAATCAATATTGCTTTCTATAGGATAATGTGCATATTTTATACATGGTTATATTAGTAAGTAAAGCTTTTATTTCCCCATTAGGATCTTTGTGTATTAGAAGTTTATTCCCCCATTACCTAATGAGTCCATACTAGCATTTACCATGTAGAATTGCAAGGGGAAAAAAAAGCACCTGTCTGAAGCCTTCAATTCTTGACTTCAGAGAATAACCCAAGGTCAGTCTCCTGGCACTTGGTAGATAATTGGCATGTATTCTATAAATATTAATTCTTATTCCTTTTTGCTTTAATTTCCCCCTCCCCATATGGGTCAAGAAGTTTCCTCCCTCCTCATAACTTCATAAACTACTGTCCATTTGGGTCCAGTTGTCCCCAGAACACCTTGAATCATAGATAAAACCTTTCATGCCCCCCTCGTCAGCCAACCTTGAGTAAATAAAGGAACATTTCACTCCCACATTCTCATCCCCTGACCATTTACTGTGCTCAAAGATCCCAGAATGTATATATGGAAGCAGAGGCAGCTGATAATACCTTGATCTGCCATTCAACCATCTTAGATCCACCCAAATGAGGAAGCATATCTAACACATGTCAGAGATAGGACTTTTCTTAAACACAAAGGGAAAATTGAAAAGCCATCTTTGGACATGTTACATCATCACAGTCTTGGGACCTGCAATACTGTTGCCCTTATCTACAGATTTGGAGGCCTATGGTATTGCATTCTAATCTCTAGCCAACTGTAAAGAATATTTTAAGATAAGTCTCTTTTTTGACATGTAAGGCTTATATATGGGTTTCCTTTGCTACTTCCTAGTAAGGATGCTTGGGTTACCACATAATTACTCATTAGGAGAGGTATTTGCCACCAAGTAAAGAAATTGAAAAGGGTAGGAAAAAGTGATGAAGTATTTTTATATAATTCCTCAAATTCAGGGAGCCAAAATTCCAGTTGCCAGAGTGCTTAATTCTAAATCATAAAGATATTAATTAAACCATTTTGTAGATGAGCAAATTGAGGCTCAGAGAAGTCAAGTCACTTGGCCATAGTTATACACCTAGTAAATTTTAGAAATAGGACTTGAGCCTGAATTCAGCACTCTTTCCACTATACCATACTGCCTCTCAGAAAATATCCATACATATATATATGTGTGTCTGTATACACACACATACATATAGATAGATAGATAGATAGATAGACAGATAGATATAGGTCTATATCTATATCTATCTATATATATATATATATTCTAAGATACGACTCTGGATTAAAAAAACAAAAGATGCCAAAGTCTTGAAGACCACACAGAAGCCTTATGCCTATATATCATTAATACTTTGTTCAGGAAGAGAGTCAAGAGGCACTAGGAATGGTCAATACTAAATAATATAACACAATGAAATTAAGAATATTTTAATAGTAAGGAAATAACTAGCTACCAATCTGTAAGTTGTTTCTGAATATTTTGTCTATGTAAGGTCAGATCCTAGTTTTTTTAAGCACAAAGATCGAAATCCTCACTAAATTAGAAGAAAGAATTAAAATAAGATAATGTAACATGCAATTACTAAAAAAAAGGGAAATGGATAAAATAATAGACATTGACAGATTATCTCCATTTCTTTTTTTATATAAATTTTCCTTTTTATTCTGAATTTACTCACCAAAACACAATTATCTCCATATAAAGAGCAAGACATAAGGAGAATTTTATTTGAAACTAAGTTTCTACTCCATATCACTTTTTTAAGTATATAATATATTACATATGTTACATTCAAAACTGTCCTGCTTATCTGTACTTCTTTATGAATGTGCTTCTGTTCTCTCCCATGCATTCCATGAAGGCTTTAATGGCCTTTCTGTTTTTTTGACATCACTATTATGACCTTCCTTTTTTCTCTATTTCTCATCTAACTAAAAACAGCAGAGAAAAAAAAAAACACTTGTAACAAATAATCATAATCTAGAAGAACATATCCATGTAGTGTTCACATCAAATAATTTGTATCTCTTTCTACACCTTGAGTCTAACACCTCTTTATTAGAAAGCAGGTAATATGCTTCATTATGAGTCATCTGGAGACATGGTTGGTTATTGCTTAGCAGAGTTCTTAATTCTTTTAAAGTTATTTTTATTTACACTGTTCTTAAATAAATTGCCCTCCAGCTTCTGGTTACTTCAATCTGCGTCATATTTCCCAGGATTCTCTGGATTGTGTTTTTTGTTATTTCTTATAGAAAAATAATGTTTCTCCATATTCACATACCATTCAGTCATTCCCAAGTAGATGGGAAAACTCTTAAAATTTAATTCTTTTCTTTTTCTTTCTTTTAACTCCCCTGCCCTTTCTAACCAAGATTTGTTATTCTTTTAACTTTCCTCCTCAGAAAAATTATCCTGTCTTTTAGCCAACCCTCTCCCAGACCCCACTTGATTCCCTGTGTTGTTTGATGGATTTATGTGCCAAACTGTGTGTGTTTCTATGAGGCTTCCACTGTCCATTTTCAGATTCATATATAAGCGAAGTTTCTTCCATCCAAGCATATGTTTTTGGACATGGCCACTGTGTGGATTTGTTTTGCTTGACTATACTTGTTATGACGGTTTTTTTTTTCCTTTTCTTTCTCTCAGTTTTTAATTGGGAAGAGGATAGAGGTTAGCAATCTTCATGCCAATTAAACAAGGGCAATTTAATTTTTTTAATGCATAGAAGAAAACAGAAACAAGTTCAGAAAGAAGCATAGATAAGGCAGGACAGTTTTGAAAATAACACCTGGAATTTATTTTGTATTTTCTTTGAAAAGCAAGGGATATGAAATGGAAATTCATGATTTCATATACAATCTTCATTTTATGTGTTGCTGTGTGGGTGGAAATGCCTTTCTGGTGTTTAAATCTAAAAAAAATTTTAAAAACATACACACATATGTTTAAGTGAACTATAAAAACTATCTGTGTCCCCATCTGTACTATTTTTTGTTCTTTACATTGAAAAAAGATTTTGTTGAATCTCTTTTAGAAATAGGATGGGATGGGGGGTTGGAACTATGAAAGTATATAAGTATATACAACAATTTTTTCTTTTCTGTTACTAGAAGTAGAGATGTGGATTGCCTAAATCATAATATGCTGAGAGTACTTGGCATTTTGGTTTCCCTCTTAGAACACTTGTGAAAACAAAGGATCTCTTCCACCCTTCTCTCAAAATTATCTGTATACAAATTTAGATAGGAAAAGTGAGAAATTCCAAATCTTATATACAAATTTTTTTAATTGTATAACTAGACCTTAAGTTACAGAGATAGAAAACTCAACCCAATGATTATTCTTTTTATAACTTGCAAAGCAAAAATAATTTTAAAAAATTAAGAATTAATAAATGCCTTGTATTTTGAATCAGAAAATAATCTTGAGGCTTTTTAAAATTATAATTCACTCACAGAGACGTTTTTCCTTTGCCAAAGTATTGCTTTGCATGTAAACATTAGGTCTATAATACTTTGAATGTGTAGAAATCTATTTTTTGCCTGCCTAGAAAAGTGAGTGGGATGTTTTGCCTATATTATCATTCAAATATACAAAGAGGTGGGATGTTTCTCTAACTGCTGATTTCCTCTTAGTGGAAGCTGTTTTTGGGACCTCCTTTTAAGAGTAATAGTATATCTAACATTTCATTCCAACTGCCAGTTATAACTTTTAATTTATTATCAACAATGAGAATGCATGTTAAGAATTTAGGAGAGGAGAAGGAAAATACCTCATTTATTGGTATTATTTTGTTTGCATTTTTAGAAAAATAAAATGTAAAAGTGTATTTCAGTCCAAAAATCTACCACAGTTATTAAGATCTGTGGGATGTACTTCTCTGTTCCTCAAGTCTAATTTGCTTGTAGAGAATACTGAAGCTTTCTTCTTTATTTTTTAACCAAAGAAACATGAACTTTATTCTAACCACTAGTCTTACTAACAATAAAGGCATTTATATTTTACTTTGTTGTCTGTTTATCTTTGGTGTCATCAATTATATGCTTCTGTGGGCACGTCCTTTGACCATCAAATTATAATTTCTGCCCATGTATAACAAGCAATGTTTGATTTCTCACTCCCATACTGAGGGCTTAATCCTTTAAAGTAGTGACTTCTTTACCTGAATAAAATTATTAAGAATTAAGAAAAATGCTGTTGTCATAAAGGCAGTGGGAATTAATCATCTGAGTTCTATTATTTAATTAAAATTATTCAAATAGTGGTAGAATAGTAAAATTGTTATTTTGACATACTGAGAAGAACGTATTTGTTTCGAGGGGAAAAGGTGAAATGTCAAAGTGTGCTAAGTAGTATAATTTGTTTAAAATGGAAAGTTATAAATTGAAAATGATTCTTTGTTATTTCTAATCCACATTTATAGGAAATCTGTTAAATTCCTATGTAAGATACCTAGTAAATTATATCACCTTCTCCTTGAAACAGATGGTCTTACCTCTGTATACTAAGAAAAGCAGTATTTATACCTTGCTTTTTTGCTCTACCATGACCTAATTATCTTTTCATCATATCAGTATTTTTGTGTATATAAGATGGGGTTAATGTCAGATATCATTTGTGGACAGGTGGCAAACCCCATTTCACGAAAATTTTGTTGACCTTTCTCTTCTTCCATATGTTTTTCTGCTTGGGTTTAGAATAAACAGAAGATAGTAATGTATAATAGGGTAGAAAAGTTGGAGTAAGGTTATGAATGACTTTAAATAACAAACAGAGGAGTTTGTGCTTAATTATAGAAACAATAGGTAGCCACTGGAGAGTGACATGATTGAACTTGTGCTTTAGGAAAGTCTCTCTGGTACATTAGGGGAAGGAAGGACTAGAGAGGGGACAGACTTGAGGCGAGGGGACAAAAGGAGGCTTTTGTCATAGGGTAGGTAAGAAGGAGAATGAGGGCCTGGACTCAGCAGCTGAGTGGTAAAGAGGAGGTGAATAAGGGGTGTGGTAGAGGCAGAATGAATGAGACTTGGGAACTGACAGGATACGTGGATGGAGGAAGAGTAAAGGGTCAAGGCTGACTGCCATTGCCAACTTGGTGCTACTGTTAGACATAGGAAAGTTCAGGGGAGTCGGTTTAGAAGAGTAATGGGTTGTGTTTTGGACATGGAGTTTGAGATGCCTAGGAAGGATGCACTTTGACATGTTCAGTGGGCATTTGGTAGTACACAGGGCTGGAGGGCAAGAAAAAAGACTGAGACTGAGAGTTGTCTGCTTAGGAGGGAGAGTTAAGCCCATGGGAGCTGATGAGGTCACGGAGAGAGTGTATGACGCTGTTGTCGTCTTGTGAGAACTTCTTTAAAATGTTTTTATTAGCATTTGTTTGTGAAATTGGTCTACAGCTCTTTCTCTGCTTCATAGCTCCCTGATTTGGATGTTAGGGCCATATTGTCTCAGACTACCTTGGTCTTATTTTTTGGAGTATTTCTTTATCATTATTACTAATTATGCTTTATTATTTGTGTATAATCCTTATTATTTCCATTCAGAAGACACCACACCTCAGTCAACAGTTTATTGTTTTCCAACAGTCTCTTAAAACGTATCTTTTCTCTGTGATTGATCTTTTTTGTTGTCCTTTGCTTTAAAAAATTGGTCTCCTACTGTTATGTTACAATCATTTTTGCGTGTGATTTGTGTAGCTCTTCTTTTTAAAAAAGTAGGTGCTATGCTATTCAGTCCATATCTATTTCATATTACATCCCTGTTTATTTCCCTTGCCATTATCAGTTGTGTTTCAGTGGGTAGAGAGGATAGTCAGAAAGCCTTTCGTTGAATCTTGTGCCTCTGACATTCTGGCTGATCCTGGCCAAGTCACCATCCTTTCAGTGCCCCCAGGTAAGGTTCACAAACTGTTAAGTTGTAGGACAGTTTCCTTCCACTATTAAGTAAGCACATTAATGGTTCCTGAATTTTTTTTTACTTTAATCTGATCCTCTCTTCTCCTTACCCTGCCCAATCCCAGACTCCTTGAATTTACCTTTATTATAGATTCCTTCCTTCTCCCCTTCTTCCCTCCTTCCCTCTCGTTTGTTTCTTCCTTCCCTTTTTCAGCTCACATATAAGTGTAGCACCTAATCCTCATTTTTACATTTTAAAGTATACTTTGTTGATATATAACCATCTGCCAGTCAGTTTTTCCTTATAAAAAAAGAATTTTAAAAAACAGTTCAGCAAAACATAACCTAGTCCTTCACCACTGCTAAAGGAGAAGAGGGGGGCGGAGGTTAAATAGCTAGCAATTATGTGGCACTTTAAGGTTTGCAAAGCACTTTACATAGGCTATGTTATTTGATCCCCACAACGACCCTGGAGGTAGGTGATGTTATTATCCTCATTTTACAGATAAGAAACCTGAGGCAATCAGAGGTCTTGCTCAAGGTCACACAGTTGATAAGTGTCTGAGTCAAAATTTGATCTCCGATCTTCCTAATTTCAGGTCCAACACAATCTGCTAATTGGTCTACAGCTCTACATATTGGGTAGAACCCAATATTTGAATAGTTCAGAATTTTGAACAGGCCCTCATTCTCCTTCTTACCTACCCTATGACAAAAGCCTCCTTTTGTCCCCTCGCCTCAAGTCTGTCCCCTCTCTAGAGGCAAAATTGAATAGGACTAATATTCTAGAGGCAATATTAGTCCTATTAATCATTTAGTTTTAGTCTTTAATTGCTACTAACTGAGATTAAATTTCTCCTGCTTGGTCACTTTGCATGTTGAACACTCTACTCATATCTGGGTTCTCTTGAAGTCATGACTTCTTTCCTTTTGCTGAGCATTCAGTTATGTTCTTTGGTACATGGGCTCAGCTTTATAGGATATTTTTTTAATGCCAAGCAAGTGTCTTTGTATTTTAGAACACCATGTTCCAAATTTTCCTTTGATTTCTTAAAAGAATTATTTTAATCCACCACATCTGCTAGCTGCCTCTCCATCTCTCTTCTCTGGTCCAAGTTTGGTCGTTATAACTTCACAACATAATTTTAACTGTGGTTGTTCCTTACGTTTACATTGTTGTAGTTATTGTTTATATTGTTCTACGTGTTCTGCTTACTTGACATCAGTTCCTTTAAGACTTCCCATTGGATGATAGATTTAGAGCAGCCTCTGCATACGTGGATAACCCACCATGCATGACCTCATCTAGCCAAATCTAGCCTGCTACTTCTTGTACAGTCCATGAGCCAAGAGTAGTTTTTTACATTTTTAACTGTTTGGGGGGGGGAAAGTCAAAGAATAATATTTCATGAAAATTAGGTGAACTTAACGTTTCAGTATACATAAATAAAGTTTTATTGAAATACAGTCATAATGTGTAAGTACTGGAATGAATGACCCCGTGTTAGGGAAGCTCATTTCCTGAAGAGTTCACCCCACCAACCCCACAACACTCATTTCAAGATTCCTTCCTAACCACTACCACCTCTGTGGGATTGTTTTGGGATAGTAGGAAAGTGTTCTTTTTCTTCCAATGGTGATAACACTCACCTCTCACTCTTCCCTCTGTGATCAGCCTTCCAATGGCTGGGCCTTACGGTCTTACCTCCTTAAGTGCAGGGAGGGAAATTTAAAGCCTCTTGCTCACCCCTCCTTTTGAGTTTTGACCAGGTTTTCTCTGTGCCCCTCTTTACCAATGAAATATTTTTTTTTCCTTTTCTCCTCCAGATTTTTCTCATGTTTTTTGCTCCTTACCCGGTTGATGTTCTATCTCCTGTTTCAATCTCTTAGACAACATGCAAGAGGTTTTTTTTAACTAAATGACTCAACTACCCAATATGTATGACTTTATCCAGTCCTATTAATCATTTATTTTTAGTCTTTAATTGCTACTAACTGAGATTAAATTTCTCCTGCTTGGTCACTTTGCATGTTGAACACTCTACTCATATCTGGGTTCTCTTGAAGTCATGACTTCTTTCCTTTTGCTGAGCATTCAGTTATGTTCTTTGGTACATGGGCTCAGCTTTATAGGATATTTTTTTAATGCCAAGCAAGTGTCTTTGTATTTTAGAACACCATGTTCCAAATTTTCCTTTGATTTCTCAAAAGAATTATTCCTAGACTATTTTGATTGATTCTCTTTGGAATGTGAAAGTTTTTTTTTTCCCCTGCACCTGAAAATTTTGTTGTTTTATATTATAATACTGAAGTTTAAGTACAGTGTTTCCTGGTGAATTAAATTTTGGGTTTCTGTCCATTGATTTTTCTATGGGTTCATCTGATGTCAATTTTTCTCTTTCAGTGTTTCTGAACAATATTCCTATATCACTTCTTGGAATATATTATTCAGGTTTTCTTTACTTAATGTTTTTCTAGAAGACACATAATCCTTACACTAAATTTTCAAATCATATCTTCGGGTTAATTTTTCTTGTTTTGTCATGCACTCCTGTAAACTACTAATCTTGTAATTTTTTGATATTTTAAATTTAATTTTCCCTTTGCCTCTATATTTTGCAGTTTAATTCTACTCTCATTTTCAGAGAGTCTCCTTTTTGGAGTGTTACTCTTTATTTTATTATATGTGCCATAGGTACTATATAGATTTATAGGTTTCTTCCTTCAGACATCTTAATTCCATCTTTATTTCTTTTATGTTTTCAGTTAATTATCCCATTTTCTGAACTATTCAATAAACAAACATTTATTAATACCTACTCCATGCCAGGCACTATGTCATGCTGACTGCTCCATTATCAGAGGGGGCCTCCTAGAGTTGTTGTAGTACCTTCATCTCCCTCAGGGGATTTTGACTCAAAATCTATTGCCAAATACTTCTTTATTGTGATGGCTATTTCTCTGAATGTTTATTCATTTCTCCTCAATCAGTTTTTATCTACTATTACAATTATTCTACCGATTTTTCAGTGTTGTCCTTGTTCTGATGTGGTTTTTATCATTCACCCTTTCCCTTCCGTATGCCCAGTACTGTGTATCTTGTCCTCATCCCTTACTTATATTTTTGCCCTCTTGACATGCTGAATTTGGATGAGATCTGCTGCCCTTAAGGGGTGAGAATGACCATTGAGACAACTTCACTGTAAGACTCTAAGGAACCACCTTGTAGTGACACCTGTTCTCCATTTTTCCCCAGCCCAGTTTTCTGGGCTCCACCTTCATCTTTGAGACTGACCTTTAGTCCATAGACTGACTCTGAGAGAGCACTTGTGAAGGGGATAGGGAAGGGTCTTCTAGAATTCATCTGAGGGGAGATTCTGAGATGCCTTTGCAGTTAAGTCTTTTCTCCTTCCTCTGATTCCTTCTAGTTTTTTTTTTCTTCCTTCACAATCAGATAGCTGCAAAAGAGTACTACGCTTCCCTGTCTCTCTCTTCTCCACGTTCTTCCTTCCAATTCTCCATAATCCTCCACAGTTGTCTCTTTTTTGCCTCTCAAGCCTCAGGCTGGGTTTAATGCAGGTGCTTAGAGCCAACTGGATACCAAGGTCCCCTTGAGACACTGCTAAGGGGTTAAATCCAAAAGTCTATGCCTACAGATACAGCCATCCTGAATCGATTCGGCTGTGTTTAAAAGTAGGAGCAGTGTTAGAGGTATTAATGCTAGGAGACACAAAGTGGTAAGTTGGTCTTCAGTTATTTTTTTAATAAGAATTACCTTCTTTGGGTTTTCAGTTTTCCTGTTCTTGACATTGTTGTATTTCTCTACTGTCAGGGTTTTTTCCCCCTTGTTTATTTGGGAGCTCCATGTCCTGTCAGCTTCTCTCTCCATCATCTAATGGGAAAATGACCATTGAATTTGGCAACAAGTAGGTGACTAATGACTTTGAAGTCAGTTGTTTCTGAAAGGCGGTGGTAATGGAAACCATACTGAAGAAGCTTGTTGAGTAAATGGGTGTCGAGGAAGTGAAGGTAGTGCATGTAGAATATTCTTTTTAGAAATTTGGCAGTAAAGAGGTAGGAGACTGATAGCTTGATTGTGTGGCAGTGAAGGAAAAGCTGTTTATTTTAAAGGACAAGTGAGATGTGAGCATGGTTGCAGGCTGAGAGAAAAGGACCTGTTAGAGACAGAAAGAATAAAGATATATAGGAGGAGGGTGTGGTTAATGGAACAGGATCGTGGAACAGAAAACAGAGGAGAGGATGAAGGGTACAGCTAGAGGAGTTAATTTAAGCAAGAGTGAAATGCCCCTCTCCCTCTGTGACTAGACAGAAGGCAGTAAGGCTGGGTAGGGGAATGAAAGAGGGACATTGAAGGAGTTGGGTGGACTCAGTCATCTTAGTAAAGAGGAGGGTGAATTCTTGTGCTGAGTGTCAGTGGGGTGAATTTGAGAGCTTGAGAGAAAAATGGTTTGGAACAGCCTTTGTGAGGCATGTGATATCATGAGAGATTAGTAAAAGTGTCTTCTTGCAAGACAGCTTAAGGAGAAGTTGTGTTTAAATGCAGGCCCTTCCCCTAAACTCCTAGAAATGCACCAAATAAACTTTAAAAAAACAACTAAAATAGGAAAGAACTCCCTACCAGGAAGCTGCTGTATTTGGGGCTACATGTTAGATAAGAGATTAAGAAATTGATTAAGTAAAGAAAAACTATATTCTCACTCCCCTCTGCAAACTATCTTCCAATCCCACAATTTGCTTTATCTCTTAATTATTAAATCTAATGGCCGTTTCTCAGTCTTCATCCATTTTGACCTTTCTGTAGCATTTAACAGGGGTGACCACTGTCTTTCTGTGGTATTTATTATGCTATTCTTTCCGATTTCTCCTCCCCTGTCTGACCATTCCTTAGTTTCTTTTTTAAGCTCACCATCTGTGCCCTACTTCCTGAAGGTAAAGTCCAAGTTTTGACACTGAAGCCTATCATTTTCTCTCTATACAAAGTCATGATATTAGATATCATCAGCTTTCATATATTCAGATGTTATTTGTGTTAGATGACTCCCAGATCTAAACATCTAGCCCTAATTTCAATCTTAAGCTGTACAGTCTGCCTGTTTTATGTATTTCTACATGGATGTGCCATTAGTACCTCAAGCTCAACATGAATTTAGAACTGGAAGAGACTACAGATCATCTCATCAAGACCAAACCCTTTATTTTACAGATGGGGAAACTGTGGCACAGGGAGGTAAAATAATTTGCTCAGGGTCACAGGGGTCTTAAGTAGAAAATCTGGGAATTGAACCAAGGTCATCTAACTTCAAATCCAGTGCTCTCTCCAAATGGAACTCCCAATGGAAGAATTATTTTTCTCCCAAAACTCATCTTTCCTTCAAATTTCCCTACTTTTCTTGAGGGTATCACTACCTCAAGTCAACAAAGTTTACAACATTGTAGCTACCTTTTATTCTTCACTTTCCCCCACATATCCAATTAGTTTCCAAGTCATGTCTATGATACCTCTACAACTACTTTCCCATCCATTCCATTCTTTAGACTAATATGCCCTCCAGCCTCTTTTAGACTCAATTGTAAAATGGGGATAATAACAGCACCTCCTTTCCAGGGTTGTTGTGAGGATCAAATGAAATAAATTTGTAAAGCACTTAGCACAGGGCCTGTCACACAGTGGGAGCTTAATAAATGTTTTTTTTTCCCTTCTTTTAAAAAAGTATGATCTTTTACATTTCTAGGTTTATATATATATATATATATATATATATATACACACACACACACACATATATATATATATTTGGAACTTATGATGTATATAGTGTGTGATATTGGTCAAAGCTTAATTTCTCCCAGACTGCTTTCCAATTTTCTGAGCAGTTTTTATTGAAAGTTGGGTCATTATCCATCAGCTGGTGACTTTTGCTCTATCAAACATTATGTTACTGTGTTAGGTCCTGGGTTTTTTTTTCCCCCGGAGTTAATTTCTGACTTGTCCAATTTTTTTGTGTGTGAAATTGGGTTGCATAAATTTTCTATTTATTTTTCTATTAGTCTCAGTATTTTGTATTTATACTCTTGTAAATATTTATTTCATTTAAATTGTTTTCTTGATACGTAATTAGGCAAAATCATTTTTAATAACTTTTTAAAAATCTGTTGTAAATTCCTTTTCATTTTTTATTTTGGCAATTTGGTTCTAAAATTCTATTGATATCCTTAAATTCTTTCTTGTTTATCTTTTTGTTAGATTTGTCTAGACCTAAAAGGGACAAAATAAGGTCCCCAGCTCTTATAGTTTTTTTGCCCCCTTTTCCATATAATTTGATTAGATTTTCCTTTAAACACTTAGATGCTATGTCACGAGCATAGAGGTCCCTAACAGCTCTTCTCTTTCTCTCTCCCTCTCTTCTTTCTTCCCTTCTTCCCTCCATCTCTCTCCCCCATAGTAAATATTATGATTTAATCTCATTCTCCTTGATGCCTTTATTTCATTGTGATTTTTGTGCTTTTTATAGAAATATAGAAACTCCTCTGTCTGTGTAAATGTTGTATCCCCAAGGAGAGCACAAGCTTCTTGAGGGCACAGTCTGTCTTTTTCTTTTTTTAAATTCCCAATGTTTAGCTAAATCAGAGTCTCTCACTGCAGTTGGATTGAGTTCTGTTTCTAAATTGCCTGCCCATTGCCTGGAAAGAGACCTTGGGTTGTTTTTTTCTAATGAAAGCTCAAATGCCCTTTGTTAGAGGTGATTGCAGTTTTTCGGGTAAGCATGGCAATATGATGTTTAATAAACCCAGGGATACAAACTAATGGTAAAATGTTTTTACTTAACAAAACTGCTGGGAAAATTAGAAAACAGCCTGAAAAAAAAAGTTTAGATCAGCATCTTACATCTTATATCATTGTATATTCCAAACAGATAAATAATCTAAATATTTAAAGACCAAATTAAAAATCAAAGAATTGAAGTTTATAACATTTAGAGCTATACATAAAGGAAATTTTTGTAACCACAGGATGGAAGAGATTAAAAAAAGACAAAGTAAACAATCTCAATTTTTACAAAACAGAGAAGCTTTTTCACAAATAAATTATGTATATGAATTCTGTGTATAAATGTCAACTCAGATTCTTGGGGGAGGAAGGATAGCTTCCTAACATACAAGGATCTCAACATGGTAGAAAAGACCCAAGTTACTAATGTTATTATAAATATATGTATATTCTGTAGCAAGCAATCTCAGTTCCTTTGTATTCCTATAGGAAAAATGGCACTCATAGTTACAAAAATTCTAAGATGCAAACATATCCTTATGGAAATCATAAAAAGAGTGATAGTAAACACAAATGAAAAGCTATGATCTGAATCATGGTGGACATAGTTTAAGCACAGTACCTTGTACATAGAAGCATATGAAAAGTGTATTGAATTAAAGATATATAGGGAGAGAGGTTGTTTGGTGGAGTAATGTAGTAAAGGTGATAAAGGGGGATGGAATGGAGTATTTCTGCAAAACGTGTAATAAAAATTAAAAATTTAAAAGACATTTTAAAAAACCCTGAATGTCTTATATCAGGAAATTATTTTTTTTAATTGCCAATAAGAGGGAATGTGTAGATAAATAGAATCAATTAGTTTCTGGAAGAATCTTAGAAATGTGATTCCCCCCCCCAAATTTCAGAGGAGATGGGCCATATACCATATAATTCCAGTTGTAATTATGCAGGACTCTACAAGAGCAATGAGAAAGGAAAGGAAAGATTGGAATATGTTATTCTGAAAAAGCAAGGGAAATTGACTTACACTGAAGCATAATCTAACCTATAAAGTTGAATATAATCCTTCAGGGGAGAAGATAAACTTTTAGTAAAATTAATGACTTCCAATCATTCCCTTTAGGTAAAGTTGAGTAGTTCTATTTTGAAATGCAAATGAAGAAATCTTGTGAAGTACTTTTATTTTTTAGTATCATATGGCATTGCTACAAAAGCTGATCACATTCCATGCTGTAACGATGACCTCATCAATAAAGAAAGGCAAAAATATTAAATACATCCTCTATGTGATGTAATAAAATGGAAATAGCATAAAGTCAAAGGGATAGGAGACTGAAGAATGAAGGAAAGGGCATTCTTTAAATGGCTGCTCCTAGATTCAAGACTGAGAAGAGATGAAATTGAGGCCAGTCAACTATGATACACAATGGAATATAAGAAAGTTATAAATAAGGTGTCAATGGGTGTTCACTGGAAGAAAGGGATTAATTCTGACTTAGAGGTTGAGAGAAGACTTCATAAAACATAGTATTTCATCTGGGCTTAAATGTATGGATGAGATTTTAATAGGCGGATATGGTGATTAAGACATTCCTGGCTTTGGGAATGGTAAGAGCAAAATATATTTGGGGAATGGTTACTAGTTTGGAGCATAGTTTGTAATTGTAAGTAATATGAAATAAGCTGGAAAGAAAACTAGTCATATCTGCGAAGCATCTTACAAGCCCAAATACATAGGACTTTTATTTGGAAGTTTTTGAGCAGAGCCATGTTGCAGTCAGAATTAGAAACATTTCTTTGATAGAAGTGCATAAAATGGTTGGACAGCATAAAAAGGAATATCAAGTTTAAATACTCCAAGTTTTACTGTGGTAGCTCTTTTGTCAGGCTTCAGGCTATTTTCAAACTCCAGCTCAAATTCTATGCTGTTCATTAATCATCGGTTTTGAACTCTTACAGTACTTTGTCATGGTCAAAGGAGGGTGGGAAAGAGAGGTCAGCTTGCTGCTCACGCTGAATCTCCCCCAGTACAATACCTTGATGACATCATCTTGTGGCCAGCATCTACAACTCTGTTCTGAAGTCTAGGAAGCTTGATTGTATTCATCTAACCAAACGTGATCAAGCTTCCTGAGCTGATTCATACTAACTCCACAGAAATGGAAGGATCATCCAGTATGCCAATTTATTTATAATGAGAATACACCTATCCAAGTGACCAGCATGTGTTCTTCCTAGTAGTTTTTCTCACGAAAACCCAACTTAATAATAAGATTGGTGAACATAAAATCATAGAACAAATGGAATTGGGTTATCTTAGATCATGTTTCACTTATTAAGATTCTTCACCGAAGCAAGTGATCTGCTGAGGCAACCTTAGTGCTCATGTTGGCTGGTCAGGGTACTCTCAACTTTCCTTTTTTCAGCATTTCTTATCAGGTACCAAGTTAGATCGACAAACATAGATTAAGTGCCTACTATGTGCCAGGCACGGGGGATACAAAGAAAGGCAAAAACCAGGCCTTGCTTTCAAGTACCTCATGGTCCTACTTAGAAATGATTTTACAGTTCTCAGCATTACAATTCATTTACTGCCAGTTACATTTTATTATAATCATTTTCCTCTTTAGGGAAGCACTCTAACCAGCAACATATTTACAAATCATCTCTTCAAGTCAGTTTCTTCTGCAGTTGATTAATCTGGTTCATTTTATGCTGATTCGTATTGGCTTCAGTTTCAGAAGTTGACACTCTCTAGTTTTGCACCTTAATCTGGAGCTACACACCCTATTTGACTGAGGTAGAGGCTAAGAGATGGATAATGATCCAGCAAAGGAGAGTGGGAAAAGAGCACTCAAACCAAGAGAGACATCAATCACTAAAATCCAGAGAGAAGAGAGTATCTGGGAGGAGAGAGTGGTCAGAAGTGTCAAATGCTGCAGAGATGTCCAATTGGAGGAGAAGTGAGAAAAGGCCATCAGATTTGGCAATTAGGAAATTATTGGCAACTTGGGAGAGAGCAGTTTTAGTTGAGTGATAAGATTGGAAGCCACATTGAAAGGAAGTGAGAAGGGAATGAGAAAGGAAGTAGAGGTGATGAGGGAGATAATTTTTTCTAAGAATTTGGTTATGAGGACATATTAGGATGACTGATAGCTTGAGGAAATGGTAGGGCCAAATGGAGGTGTGTGTTTGTTTTTTTAAGCTAAGGGAGACCAAGGTGTATTTGTAAGCTACATGGAATGAGCCAAAACATAGGGGAAAATAAAAAATTCAAGTGAGGGGGGGATAATTATGGGGATGTTATGTCAAAGGAGACCACAGAGACAAGGATCAAGGCATGGTGAGAAGAGCTGCCTTTGGATGAGAGATTAGAATCAAGGAGGAGAAATTATGGGATATGATGTCAAAAAAGTTCGTAATCCAGAACAAAGGAGAGGAAACTTATGGTGAATGTCCCTATTTCCTCAATAACATGTGAGGCAAGGTCCTCTACTGAGAGGCTGTGGAGAGTGGGGTTGTGTTGTAGGCTTGAGGAGAGACAGGAAGGTTTGGAGAACAGCTGGGAAGAGTGTGAAAGAGAATCATTTAGGGAAGAATCGGGGGATGTTCTTGCTGCAGTGAGAACCCAGTTGAAATGAGATGACAAAAATGAGTTTGTATTCATGTGGTTTACATGACTTACTCTAGCTCCATTCAACAGCAGTAAGTAGAAACAAAAGAGGTAGGTAGTTAGAGTGATCCAGGTTTGGGGTTTGACTATGCATGAGTGAGGATAGGATGAGGGGGCAATGGATTCCAGAGTAGAGAACAGTGTGGTGTTGGACTGATTGTCTGGAGAGTCCAGATGGGGAAGGACGGAAAGGGAACCAGAGTAGAGGGGATGGCCATCCCCCACCCTCTCCAATCGATCTCAACACAGCTGCCAAATCGATGCAGGTCTGACCGTGTCATTCCCCTGCTGTTCAGGAGCTTTCAGTCACTTTCTAAAATCTCTGGGATAAAATGCCCTTCACGATTTAGATTCACTCTGATTTTCCAGACTGATTACCTGTTACCCCCCTTGACATACACACCTAGCTGACATTTTCTCCCCTGCCTTTGCACAGGCTTTCCTACCATGTTTGGAATGCTCTCTCTCCTTCCCTTCATCTCTTGGAACCCCTAATTCCCTTCCAGGCAAAGCCCAAATACCACCTTCGGAATCAAGCTGCCTATCCTGATTCCCTTAGTTTTTAGTGCCCACCGCATTACTTTGTATTTATTTTGTATGTATCCCATATTTTACCCTGATGTGTATGTATTGTTTATTTCCAGTTTAATGTGGAGGTATTGAAGATGGAAGCTGCCCTGCTTTTGTCTTTGATTTGTTAGCGCATATCTAGAGTCTCAAGTAATAAAAGTTTATTTGCTGGTTTACTTGCCTCCAGGAAATGTTTTAAAGCACTTTTGGAGTATGCTACAGATGCGATTTTCTGGTTGTGGGTTGTACAACATGGCTGCTTAGGTCGCTTCCAACTATGAAATTATGTAATGCTATGACCTTTCCTGTTCATACGTTACTTGGCATTTTGGGGTACCTCTTTCCCATACTTAATATGGTATAATTGTTTTATAGTGCTTGTGTTATATCTACCACAGCTACACAGGGCAGGGGATTGTGTCTTAATCTAAACTTTGCATCTCTTCCAATACTTGCTTCATGCTGTGGACGTACTAGACATTTAATAAATATTCCCTTGAATTGAAGTAAAAATATTTTAGGCTTTATGAAAACCAAGACAATTTCAGGTAGAGATTATCATATTACTGAAAAAATGAAAAGAATGAAAAGAAAACAGAGTGACCAATGGAAGAGAGAAATTATAATAAAGATTAGTTATAACATCACTTATAAACAAGTATACTATAATCATTTTGTTTTTTCATTGTATAAGGTACTAATTTTCTATTGTATATCTCCCCCCAGAATAGTCAAATAACTCTTTATAATTATATATTTATAATTTGTAGTTCTTTGAATTTAGTTCAGAAGTTTTTTTTTTAGTTTTCTTTTTTGTATGAACAAGAAATTTTGCTTTGCTTTTGACTTAGCAATAGTTACTTTAGGGTCTTTATTTTTGTTGCTCTGCTTAACTTCTGGTGCACCTCTTAAAGTATAGCTTCACATTTCAGGAATTTAATTGTGCAATATAATATACATACTTAAACATTATAGCTCAAGATCAGAAACATTACTCACGTGCATGAAAACTGTGATCTTATTATAGGTGCTTTTGAATGGGCTATACAGTTGGTATTTATAGTATATAGCTGTGCCTTAAACTCAATATAGTAACTTTAAATTAAAACAGAAAATTACAGGGTAGGTATTTACATCACAAAAGAGTCCTTCACTGCACAAAAGGGTTTGCCATAGATTCCCATTAAATAATCAATTCTCATAAAGCATGTGATTTATGGTTTAAAATGTGCAGGAAAGCAACTCACATGCAACTATTGAGGACGTGGGTGTTACATAAAGTGAGTTGTATCTTTATGATGGCTGAAAAGATTTGAAAAAATTTTAAATAAAATCTTAATTATATACAACCAAAACCGATTCCCTACTTTTTATTCCTACATCACAGCAAATTCATGAATATGTTCTTTTCTAAGCTAACACGTATATGTTGAGTTATAGCTGTAAATCTCAAAAAACTGGTGATGAAAATAATAGTTTGGATTAGAAAGTTTGAGAGACTAATTATAGTGTCCCTTTTATTATCTTCCTCCCATTCTATTCCTCTAACATCTATTCAATCATAGAGCACAATATTTTAGTCAGATTGTTTTTTGACCTTTATATTAAATTAGTTTTAGAAACAATTTTGATATTTTGAACAAATGTCCAGCCAAAAGAGAAATAAAAATATCCTATCACAAAAGAAAGAAAATTTAACAGCCAACTTTATTATCAGTTTTTCCAACTTGAGTATGTTTCTCAACATAGTTGAGTATTTTCTGATTAAATTGTAGTTCCTTCTTGCAGATGTAGTTTTGAGCACCATCATGACAATATGTATCTTTTGTTCTTGTTGGGTAACCAAGTTGCAGTTGTATAGAATGACACATTTTAATTTATCCGTGCACACACATGAAAACAGTCTAATTTTACTGCTGTCTTTGCTTGGCAGTCCTCTTTGCCAGTCTAGTATTAACTTTTAAAATATTACAAAATTATATTTATGCACAAGAAATAAGTAAATTTATTCCTGTAACCTATGCTACACAAATTTGACTACTGAAAACATCCTTCAGAGGGAGGCAATATTAGATGCTATATAACCATTCATAGTTTTATGTTTATTTCATAAGCATACTTTTTTATGTGTGATATTCAGATGGAGGGAGCTGTTTTGAGACAGTGACTTGAATGTAAATAATATTGAAGAAATAGCATATGGCAAGGCCTTGGATTCAACAGTTGACCACGAGAATCTGAAATGAATGAAGACTTTCTCAGAAGGCACACAGATATATTAATTCTTAAGTTGTCTCTTTTTGATCTCTTAATTACTGAAAAAGATTTATTGGTTAATTTTAAGAAGGCAAGTGTTTGAAAAGTTTTGGCAAATACTGTCTTCTTGTAATGACTATATGGTAATGAAAGAAGTTAAGAGGAGAGCCAAATTAGATTGAATGATTGTTCAGTCATGTGGGTCAGGCTAGCTGCATAGCCTGGTTGTTAGACTGATTGCTCAAATTACATTGCCTCAGGTCCTGCACTTGGTTGGCTGTCTTCTTAGATCTTAACAAGGTTCTGGGAATTTCTGTTTCTGACAAAGTTTGCTTTGTGTTTTTTTTTTCCCTTCATTTTTTCCCCTTCAGGATGCTTCATCTACAGACATCAGAAAAGCATACCGTAAGCTTTCCCTAACTTTACACCCAGATAAGAATAAAGATGAAAATGCAGAAACTCAGTTTAGACAAGTAAGTGACATTTGTTGTTTACAACTACATGTTTTGTGGCAAGTAATAAAGTAAATATCTATATGTGTGTATGTATATGTATATATATGTAACTAAAATATGACTTACATTTAGAATATTTTTGAAAATGAAATTTGGAAAAGAGAAAGTATTTATCTTTTTATGCATTCCATGCCAGGAAATGAATACATTTTTATAACCTCTGTCATTTAGACAGGGCATCCATTGTCCGTTTGAAGGGATATAACTCTTATGATACTATCTTATTATGCCAGGTTTTGCTTTAGAAAATGCAAGGTGAAAAATCACTATTTTTCACATTCAGCGTGCCACTTAAAGAAGGTACAGCAGAGGATTTCTTTTAATATAAGTGTTTTCTGATGTCCAAAGTGACCCTCGTAGTAAAGCCAAATGTAACTCTTAGTCAAGGCTCTTCTCTAAATTCATAGGTATGTGTAAGGAAATACTATCTCTGTATATGTAAGATAGAATCTTTGTTCTCACAAGTGATTTCTTGTAGTTGGGAATATTTTTACCTTAAAGTAATGCTTCTGTTTTAGTTGGTGGCTATTTATGAAGTTTTAAAGGATGATGAACGAAGGCAGAGGTGAGTTTTTATTTTTACTTTTAAATTTAACTTTTTAAGTTCCATGTAGCTATTGTAAAAATAAGACCATATAAAATCAATTAAATCATGTACTATATATACTTTGATGGTTCACAAGTTAGTGACTTATTTTCATTTGTAAACAGAAATACACTATACTGGAAACAGCTTGCATTTGGAATGGAGTTCATTAATTCCCTAAGTTATATCAATACATCATGTGTCATTAAGTTAGCAAGTCATGACTTGATTAAATAAGACTTTAGTCATATGCTTCTTTGCTTTGGGAAATAAAAACCCCATATCTACATTAAACAACTACCTTTTTTTGCCTGTATATTGGTAGTAATTCCCACTTGTTGCTTACATGGATTCCCTCTGGAGACTCTCCACTTAACATTTGACAGTTTGGCATTCTGTTTTTCTTATAAGTTTTATTTCATCCATAAAATAGCAAGCCTAATCTCTCTACCTCATGTTGGAAAATAAACTTGTAGGTATGATCTGCCAATATCTGTTTTTTTTTTCTTTATTCCAACTTTCTCATATGTGTCTGCCATTACCACATACACATACATTCCTAAGAACAGAATAACACTGCCCGTAGCCACTGTATTTCCTGGTTTAGGGGTGGGGCTGAGAAGGAGACCAGGCTGATTATTCAAATGACCAGGCAAAGAGTAGCAGCCACCTTACAGTAATTTTTATCTGTACTACTTTCAAAGGTGCTGATATAGTCGTTGTATATGATACTTGGGAGAGAGAACACAGGAGACTTCTTTCACCTCCACATTTGTGATATGTGCCTTACCTTACACTGAAATTAGAATCAAGATGAATATCACATGTGGCATTTTAATAGTTTACAGTTGAGTTTAAAGGGTTGGGATTTTTAAATGTAGAGGTTAGAAGTTTGTAGTTGTGGTATTTAAAACAACCTAATGACCCGTAACTTTCACTGAAAGCATTAATATACCTAAAAGACAAGATAATGAGTACGAAGTTCTGCATTTCTCTTTGAGAGTTGTTTTTTTTTTGTTTTTTTGTTTTTAGAAATATGTTGTCTCCTAAGGTATTTGCTACAGAATTTATCAAAATCATTTGAATACCTCACTTTGTCAGTTTGTGGAACTAGGTTTTAGAATCTTCTCTTCAAGCCCTTTGCTTTGTAAGGAGTCCTGGCATTAGTCCATATGCCTTAGGAAAAGATTCCTCTGCTTTGAGATAATACCGTATGTTGAACGACTCCTGGAAGTGGGTAGAACAGAGTCTGGGTCATTTTGTACATGTTTTGTAAATTAGTTTCTCCAAAAAGCTCTCACATTTGTCTCATAGATTAGGAAAGTTCTGATAGAGTTTTATTCAGTTTTCTAACAATATTAGGTCTAGATTTTACCTTAAAAAAAACAAAACAGCAATACAGCACTTTCTTTGGGAGTTGCCATAACATATTATCATTGAAAAAGATTTTAATAGAAAAAATTGTTTTATTATTGGTTAGGCAGTAAACTTTGTTGCATTTTTATTGTGTTTGCATTTAATTCCTGATATTGCTGGTATCTTTTGAGGAAAATATTATTGCTTACTTGAAAAGTACTTCATCCAAATTAGAGTAGAACCTGTAGTTTTAGACTCATCTACTCTGTCTTCTTTCAGGATTGGCTCCCGTTGTTGCCCTTGTATTAGAGTCTAGGTTGAAAAATGGAACTGACAGTTACACAAACAGATGTAGTATTTATACCCCTTGAGGCAGGACTAACTCATTGGTAACTGGTTTTCCTTGAGGCAAAAGTCTTAACTAATCAAGCTGAGAATCACTCCTTGAAAGCCACGTGCCTGAGGACTGGTGACCTGTGGGTGTTGGAGGATACAGGAGAGACCTGCCTCCCCAGAAATTTACCTAAAGGTTATAATTGCTTGTAAACAAAGTCGCAGTCATTTTTACATTTGAAAAGGTTGCTTTCTGATATTATAATCATTTCATTGTTACAAGTATTCTTTAGCAATAAGTAATGGAAAATGATGTGTTCCTTGAGGAAAAAGGTGACTTTAGAGAGTATATTCTGGGCAATCTTCAGATTTCATTCTTCTTAGATATAATTGTATTTTCAAAAGAGGTTAGAAGTGTAGTGGGGCGGGTTTTTTTTTTTAATTCAAAGAAGGAATAGCAGTGAACTAAATGAAACTTTTTAAAATTATTGAAAATCATAGTTTTCACATTAATATATTTCACCTATTGACTTGCCTTTCTGAAATTCTTGGCTAAGTTGTATATGGATGAATTGATGAACCTCAACTTTTACCTGTTCCATGCTATAAAATTATGTGTCTGATTGGTGTTTGAAATAATCACCCACCACCAGAGACAAAATAGTTGCATGAATACTAGTTTGTGAACGTGAATGTATATATACCTTTATGTGAAATCTATTAGATTTTTAAATAAGTATTTATTTGCTACTGCCATGATAGTTAAGGTTGTTAGTTTGTTATTTAATCACTGTATTTTAGTGCATGATATTTGTGATAATTGACAACCTTTCCACTTGCTAAAAGAAAAAGAGAATTGTGTTTTTCTTTTTAAATAAAATGAAAAGCATGATAATCTAGTAACTTTTTGTGAACCCTTTTACCTTATTAATGTAAATTTGATTTTAGGAAGTGTTTAGTAGTTAAACCAAAATAAACATTCTCGTGAAAATAACAAGTATCTATGTACATCTCCTCTTTAATTAGTAGGCATAATAAATCTACCATATGGAAAGTACAAACTTCTCTACCACAGTTACATCAAGTATCTTCTTCATCAGTTTGTTTTTTAAAGAAGCAAATGAGCCTTTTGTGAATTTGAATTTTAAAATTAGACATCATTAATTACTTTAAGTATGTTGACTGTCCTTCATACTTCAAATGAAGCAGATTTTACCTATCTTTCAAAACATGAATTTCCTAAAGGATTTTTTTTAATCCTTAAATTAAAACTTCTTCCTATGGAGAAATCAGGATTTAAATCATCGTTAGGATCATCTAGTTTTCAAAAATTAGATGAAAATTGTCAAACTTTAAAATTAGATTATTCTACAAGTATATAGGACTTCTGGTTAAGAAAAATATTTTTTCATTTTGGTTATCAAATTACTATTATATATTTTAAACATTATGCTAATGTAGAACTATATATTATTAATGCCAAAAAGCTATTTTTTAGAAGTTGAATTTGTTTTCCAGTGATTTCTATGTCAAAATAGTGCTGTTTCATGGAGTGATGATTAATTTTTTTTTAATCTCAAATCATGGCACCTATTCTCATTGGATGTGTACTATTGCATATTTGCTGTGCAGATTATAGGAATAGCAAACAAATAGAATACTTATTACTCTACACACTTCATACATGTATTTGAAGAGTTAATATTCTTTAAGTTAGTTTATTCTCATAGTAACTTAGATAAGTATTCAAAGAAAAAAATCTCAAGAGATTTACTCGTGAATATTTTCTTGAATCTGTTTTTTCTGACTTTAGTTTCTAACAACAGTTGACTTATCCATTTAAATAATTCAGTGAACAAATTGCATTATTTATTTGTATAATATTATAAGAGTGAAAAACAAGTTTCAAAATTAGAGCCTAATATAGTGACGTTTCAAATTTGGCATCATGTCACCAAGACATTTTTTTTTCTTCTTAAATAACTTAAGGAGCATTGGCCTGAGCCAGTTTGGGGAAAGATTCCATTATTTTTTTTTTCAGTGCTTTATAATGAAAGCAGTGATTTATCTTTTACCAACATATATTCTAAAAAGTAGGCTATAATAGAAGCTATCTTCCCTTAAAATGGCCAGTCGTGTGAGCCATAATGTTCATTGATAGTAAAATCAATAGAGCATTGATTCTAAGACTTAATCCTTAGAGGCTGTTGTTCAGAGAGGCAGACGTAGCCTAGTAAATACCTAGTACTGTTTAGTGTGTTTAATGCATTAGATTCTGCTATCTGAAATTTGGTTGTGCACTAAATAGGATTTATATACAGTGAAGACAGATAAATATTGTTAGTATGTATTGCAATGTGATATATGATAAAAATATTTGACTACTGATGCTTAGGAATCTTACCAGCATTGTTTTTCTTCAAACATAGTTTAAAATACTGTATTAGAATGAAAAAAAAACTGTAATGAGAATTTTTTTCTAACACTGGTGGTTTTTTCTTTTGTCTTAAATTAATGCATAAGGGATTTACTGATAATGGTTTTTTATTTACCCAGCTTTTCTACCAATCAACAAATATAGTCTAGAATGTATATTTCGATTAAACACAAGATGTAACACTTTCTTGGGCATCATTCAAATGAAGTTTTTGTTTTATACCTTTTAAATTTCTGGTGTCTTTTTACCAATCCATTGGTCTCTGAAATTTCTTCTGTGTCAAAATGGATAGATTATCACCAGATTTTAAATTGAATCATTTACTTGAAAAAGTAAATCTTGTAATAAAATGTATGCCTCTTGATATTATTTTTAAATATTGCTGAAAATGTTGACATCAGCAAATTCTGTATAATCAGTCTAGCACACAACTGCATTTTAATTTGTTAGACTCTTGTGCATTAAACAATTTGCCTGGTAAAAACTCTAGTACTAATTAATGTCTTTTGCTCTGAACAATGGTCATTCTGATGCGACAGTGTTATTAATAATCTAGGTTTGTCTAAAAGTCAGGTTTTCTAGATTTGTTAAATAAAATATATTTTACATGTAAAATTATTGCTTTTCTACTAAAAAGCAGAAGTTTGCCTGTAATAAATCTTGTGGTTTTTATTTTTTTAGCACATCTCCAAGGTATCAATTTAATAACTATCAAAGTAGCTACTGCAGTTGTTGCATTTAAATTGATTTACATGTCAAGACTGGCAGTTTAGCAGCTGCGCTATTATTCCTAGATCGGTCAATTTACTTGAGAAAAACCTACTACTGAGTTCTACTGACCTGCCTGACAATATAGGCCCTATTTCTATTCCTGTAATTAGGCCTGCGACTAACTCAGAATATTTTTAATTAAAATATTTTGGTCAATGTGTTGCACCAAATTAGGCCTTTCAGTGCAGATTTAATTCTGGAAATGGTGTGATTAGAATATTTAATGAGTTGTGTTCAATTAAGATTAACAGGTTGTGTATCTTGAACAT
The DNA here is from genome assembly GCF_900497805.2 of Vombatus ursinus. Classification (NCBI taxonomy): domain Eukaryota; kingdom Metazoa; phylum Chordata; class Mammalia; order Diprotodontia; family Vombatidae; genus Vombatus; species Vombatus ursinus. The sequence continues at coordinate 13,476,683 of NW_020945237.1, read as the reverse complement.
ACAGTATTTGAATGTGACTATTTTGAGTTTTACATTTTAGATGTTTCTCTTTTTTTTTATTTTCAAAAGTATTTGTCCAGCAGATAAATTTAAATTTAAAGGAATTTAAATCTTTAAAGTACAAATCTGCCATGTAAGACAGCAACAAGAAAGTTTCGTTAAATGCATTTAGAAGAAGTCTTTCCTGTTGTTTTCATTCCTGGGGAAAAAAAAAAAGAAAATTTTAAAAAAATATATGATTTTATTAAAAGAACATGAAAATTTACCATTATATTTTTGCAACCTAGGAATTTTTAATTTTTCTAAAGGAATTTAAGTTATCTGTCATTATAAGCAATCTGTTATCTCATTAAAAAAGATTTTTAAAATAATACAAATTAGTATTTCAACCTTGAACCATGTTATTCATGTAGAAATGTACTTAAGAGAAAAATAATAACCATTTTATAGTGGGTTTATAACTTTAATAAATTATTCATGATAATAAATAGAACTCTTTATTTTCCCAAGAAAATTCATCGTTTTGTTGCTCATTTTTATAGTGTATTCTTTCCCACTGGCTATGATAGACAGGTAGAACATAGGTTCTTTTAGTGCAGGTGTCATTCCATGAGTCCATCATTTGGGGGTGCTATAGGAGCAGAAGACTTAGCACCTTTTTTATGGCCAGTTTAAATCCGTGGCATGTTGTGTTGGTGTGAAGCTTTGACTGTTGCCTGAAACTGAAGTAAGGAACATAATGTTGGTTTTCCGCCTCTAGGTCATTTGTATAGATTTTGGAGTCATTCTTAACCCCCTTTTAAATGCTGATGCAGTTAATGTTTTGTTTATGTTGTTGTTGTTGTTGTTTTAATTGTGACTGCCTCATGAAAGCCTCTTATATTTGCTACTATAGGTATGATGATATTCTGATCAATGGACTACCAGATTGGCGACAGCCTGTATTCTACTACAGGCGGGTGAGAAAAATGAGCAATGCTGAGCTGGCATTACTCTTGTTCATTATTCTCACAGTGGGCCATTATGCTGTGGTTTGGTCAATCTACCTGGAAAAACAGCTGGTAAGTATTGGTAATAAATCAGATGGTCTGTAGTCTTCAGGATATATATGTGTGTGTGCATACATATATACACATGTGTGTGAATAGCATTTCAGAAAGTGTGTTGCTAATGCTTGGGTATTTAAATATATGTGTGTGTGTGTGTGTATATATATATATATATACATACACACATATATATGTATCCTAAATGTGTTTTTGTTTTCAGAATTAATTATAATATGTGATACGTTCCAGAATCAATAATTTAAGAAGAAATATTGTGTTCCTTAAAGAATAATAACTTCAAAATAATATTTTGCATTTTAATTTGTAGTTATAGATTTGCTATTCACCAGAAGTCTTGAGCTATGGCTTATTAGAAGATAGCAAAGATGTCTTGTTTTCATCAGTTTCACCACTAAAGCAGAAATAAACATTTTCTCCCATTATTATGTTTTTAATCCTTAAATATGATTTTAGACATTCCTTATGTCACAGCACATTGAATACTGCATTTTAATTTATTTGGTTTTTTTAACTAAATAAATCACAAATTTGACTTAAGTATGATTTAACAACTTCTAGAGCCTATTTGGTATAAAGTCAAAAGCAAGGCACTAATTTACTCCCTAATTAGTTTGGTATCCTTCTATCTAGTTATATTCTTTTATGGATTTTATTAATATACTAAAAATAATAAAATACAGTTTAAACAGTATTCCTGCATTAGCATTTGTTTACTCCTTGTTGAAGCGACATTATTAAAGTTGATGAATGAGAAAAGACAAGTTGAATGCTTTTTCTTCTTAGAAAACTTTGATTGCTATGGAGATACACATGACTGACAGAGCTGGACTTCATGTGTGTTTAAGGACTGGATACCATGGCAACAGTTATTGTTAAAGATAGATGATTTTACTTAATCATGTAGGACCCTACATACATTTGCATAAATGCTACTCCATAATGTTTATCCTTCACAGAAGAGTCCCAGCAACATTCAGAGAGTCTATGTTAATGATAACCTGTAACCATAATTCTTTATATGTTAAGGATGAACTGCTTAGCAAAAAAAAGAGAGAAAAGAAGAAAAAGGCAGGAAACAAGAGTGCGGATGAAGGGAAACTTACTGCTCTAGAGAAACATGAAAGGTGGGAGCCTGCATAAATGCTTGATGATTTTAAAGTATGTCTTTGATATGTTACACAACTTCCGTTTTAAAAGAAACTGCCTGTAATGTTTTAAGTGTTCAGCCTCTTGATAATAAGTACTTGTGTATGTATACCTAAAGGCAGCCTGTTCAGCCTTTGAAGGGCTCCAGCTTTGTTTATAGAGAGGTGATGGTCAGTAAAATATTACAAGTATATGTCTGTTTTACATTCATGAATGAGGTTAATATGGAAAACTCCAGGAGCATGCTAAGACTTGAAGCAAAGTTTCTTCACGAGCTGTTTAAAAGACAGTTTCTGTTCTTAAGAGAAGCGTGTGCCATGTACATATTTTTCTCCTGTAGGGAAAACAGATTATTTTTGTGTTTGATGGTGAAACTAATAAGGGTCTTATCTTAACACTAAGGGAGACTTATATTTAACAAACTCTAGAAATAGAGCCTTAGTGGAAAAATCCTGTTCTTGCTGTTCAGCTCTGAAGGGACATAGGGAGATAGTGACATTCAGTATATTCTAAAAGATACCACCATTTCTTCTGTTGATTCATAGAAAGAAATAAAGGGTTTAAATAGTTCACACAGCAGGGGCATGAACTGGATCAATGTGAATGGAGATCAGAGTCTACTCTGCTTGTCTTCTCTTCTGGTGACATCAGTGAGTAATGCTTCAGTGAACTGCAAATGACATTAATTTTTATGTATTGGTTTGTTTATGCTACAGTCTTCATATCTGGTTGTCAGCACTTGTGGACATTTTGGTGATGGTTAGTCTTTTTTAGCTGAAGTAATCATAAGGTCTAAGAATTCATTTTATAAAAGTGATGAAAAGCCCAGGTTAGAGAGAAGGTTTTTGTTCTGTATCTTTATAAAATGATTGGAGGCTGGCTACCTGCCTTAAAATCGCAATCGTGGATTATCTTACTTGCTGTATTTATTGTATTTGTTTTATTTACTATATTTTGTATCAAAAATCAAGTTAATCTAATGAATGTCTTATAAATGTTAAACAAGTTTTATTTTATTATGGGTCATAACACATTTTAAGGAAGGAATCATGCTGTTTGATGTTTCAATATTGTTTGTATTCCGGGAAAACTTGACCTTTTACTAAAACATTCCATTTACCTACTGGTTCTCTCAGTTTTACTATTTTTAAAAGAAAACTTTGTTTACTTTAGATTGTTAATGAAACCACAGTGGCATGATTTGCTCCCGTGCAAGTTGGGAATTTGGTTCTGCCTGACTTTAAAAGCCCTGCCTCAACTAATACAGGTAAAAGTCACCTTTCTTTCTGTAGTCTATATAAATATTTTAATTATCAGTAAAAGATGTGCTTGTTTTATTGAATCTTCTACATGCATTCCTAATTAAAATCTCACTCTATTTTTTTATATATAACTTCCATCTGTTTTTTTGTATTTTTAAATTTCTTTAAAATTTTCATCATACCTTAAACATAAAAAAGAATTTGTGTGTATGAATAGAAAACACATGCAAAGAAAATTACAATTATCACATAGTATATAATTTAAAGAGTATAGTCAATGAGAAAGAGCAAGACTGAAATAGTTTATTACCAATTATTTAGCAATTAAGACTTTAGTTTCACATTTTAAATATTTTGCTCACTTATCTGTACAATTCTGCAAAAGCTTCTATTGTTTATATTATAAGATATAAATTTAATAGGAAATGGAAAAATAGCATGAGTGTTTTTTCAGGTGAGTGAGAGACATTTTTCTCTTCTTGTTCTGGTAACTTAATTTCAGATGCTTCTGCAACTGCTAACTTCTTGGTGAACCAACAGAAAGCCTTTTGTGGTCTTATAAGAGTCTGCCACAGAATTTAATGTTTTTGCCATCTCAAACCACTACTGAATTTGTGTATTGCATATGTGTGTTTGAGCAATATCCATCTCTTAGGCTAAGCTTAAAGTTTGGCCACTTTTATAAATTTCTTTGGAAAATGTTTCTTATCAGAAAATATTGTTTGTATTTGCTCATTAAGTAAACTAATATCTACTTGCTGCAGATTTGCCTCCTTGATAGTCACATTTCAAAGGTGTTCTCTATATGTAATTATCTAAGGAAAATGGTGACTTCTATGACTTCTTACACTCCTTTTCTTCCTCTACTTTTTATCAAAATTTCCTAGTTGAGAAAATAGGACTTAAAATGTTTAACAAATTTCTAAGTTGGGAGATGTTCTTTTCCAATATCTACCATCCATCCGTATAGCTATTATTGTCTTAGGATGGCTCAGAATTAGTGGGAAAAATGGGAATTGCTTTTGTAGTTAATTATTCTCAATTTCTTAGTCTTTAAAAAAAGTGCATTTTTATGGTGATTTCTAAAAAGGTGAATTTATCTGAAGGGGGAAAAGCATGTGCATTTTTTTCAATGTATTCATAAAAGAGGGAAAACAACAAAAGAATTTAAGGTCAGATCTTATGTTGTGTATCTAAATAATTTTTGTCAGCATAAGATCGAGACAGTAGACGGTAGCAGAGTATAAACAATATAGTCCATAAGGAGATACCATAAATAGAATGTCACAGAGGTCAATTCTAGTACCTCCTTTATGATCTTCACTTATAAGTAATTTGAAATTAAATCTAATTTGTAGAATTTACATACTGCCTGGTTAACGTTGAGGAATGATACAACCAAATGCTGCAGAGTAATTAGCGCAGATGAAACTAATACGTCATGTAGGTTTGGATTTGCAATTCATTATTTTAAGATTGTCTCCCGGTGGTAACTAAAACCACATGCTAGGAACTGTTGTGCTTTGCCGTAAACAAAAGTTAGGGGGGTATCTGTAAAGTATGAATTTAGATACCATGTGATAAATGCCTTATGTTAATGACTTGTTTTTCTCCTTTCAGTAGTCATATTTTCTTGGACTTTAAAGGTATCTCTGATCTTCAAAGTTTTAGCCTTTTTTATGTTTCTCTTGTATTCAGATTTTGGAATACATGCACTGAGTCACTAAAACCTTGTAAACATAATTTTTATTTCCAAGCATTTTTTCTTTTAATTGACACCTAAGAAAACTTTGCTTTTAATTAAGTTTTAGGTTTACTATACTTTGATTATTTAATTCATTATTTAGAAACTAAATTCCTATTTCTTGATTCATGATATTCATCGCACAGCAACGTAGGTGGTGTGGTAATAGTTTCATAGCTTAAAACTGCACTAAGATTTTGGGCCATCCTATAGTAATAAACAAACATTTTAACCTGATTGATATAGAAGTGGTAAAAAAGAAACAGAATACTGGACAGTTGCAACTTAGTCTAAATTTTGCCTTTTTTCTTCAATCTAGAGTGAACTTCTCCAATTTTTCCCTCAATTTTTCTTTAGCTCTAAAAAAAGAGTATTGGGAATGCATGTGCCATACCTGCTTTATAAGAATGCTTTATCCAATACTCTTGTAAAATCTGCTTTAATTAAAAATCAGATGAGGATAAAATGAGATAATATATAAAACATTGAATTCTTAGAAGGGAAGAGTCACATAGAAGAAGCTCTATCTCATTATTTATTGATATTCCTCTATGCAAATTCATAGTGGTTGGTTCAGAAGCAAACTCCAAGCTAGAAATAACCATTTCAGAGCCAGCCAGTAACTGTCACCTATATCCAATCCTTTTCACTCTAGTCCTGCCTCCAACAAATTAATACAGATACTTTAGTTCCTTCCATTCTTGCCACCATGATTGCCAGTAGTAATGACATCAATTTTGACCACAGTTCAAGATATCCAAATTCTTTGGTTACTACTAACCAACAACCTATACCTCATATAAGCAGAAAAGCCTACACGGCTCAGAGCCACAGCTTACGCTTTTTCTGACTACCTCCTCACTGAAGTTCCAAGGGGACCAGTTCCCTGTGCTGCCTTCTCTTTTGAAACAAAAACTCAGGTCATTCATTCCTCAGATATTTGTTGAGGACTGACTGTGTGCAAGGTGGGTGGTTTTTTTTTTCCTTCTAGATGCTGAAGGAGGATTCAGAGATAAATAAGACATGGTCCTTTCCCTAGAAGAGTTTACAATCTAGTGAAGAATGTATGCTTACATATAGTTTATAGTATAGAGCAGTACATGAAGATTGGTCTTTTAGAAATTTAGGGGACCAGATCTCTAGGTTTAAAGAATGTCTTTTGAAAAATAAAAAAGCAAAAAATTAAATTAAATAAGAATAAAATAAAATTAAATTAAAAAAACAATAAAGAATGTTGTTTGGAGGAGATAGCATTTGAACTGGGTTTTGAGGAATAGGTATGTTCAGTGCACAAAAGAGAGTTGCATAGACAGTTACTCCCATTTAGGACATTGCTGACATTTTGAAAGAATGTGAATAAACTCATAAAAGACATTAAAACAAAATGAAATCAGTAAAGTTAGGCAGCAAAACATTTGCACCCTGTGTTTATAGAATAAACATTCTATACGGAGTGAAAATGGATAAATTACCTTAGAAACCCTAAGTCCATTCCAGATAAAGCCTTAGTCAATGTACATCTACCCTCCTCTAACATTCTGGGAAAGTTGTCCTCACACCTAGCGCTGATCTATAGTTTGGAAAAGGCAGGGAAAAAGGCAGTGGTAGGGAAAAGACCACTGGCTTTGTAGTTTGAGGACCCAAGTTCAAATCTCAACTGAATACTACTTGTATGACCTTTGGTAAGTCACTTAAATTCCCTGGACCTCAGTTTCCTTATTTGTAAAATTAGGGAATTAGACTAGATAGCCTCTGAGATTTGAGAAGACTTTATACTTTAGAAATGTATAGATCAGTGGAGGTCTAAAGGCCTCATCTTCCTGAGTTCAAATCCAGCCTCAGACTCTTACTGGCTGTGTGACCATAGTCAGGTCACTTAACCCTGTTTGCCTCAGTCCCTCATCTGTAAAGTGAGCTGACGAAGGAAATGGCAAACCAGTCCAGTATCTTTGCCAAGAAAACCCCAAATCGAGTCACAAAAAGTTGGACGTGACTGAAACAACTGAAAAACAGCAAAGTATTTCACAGTCCCTTCTAGCCACAGTTATAGTTTTATGGAAAGAACTGATTATAAGAATAATCTTGAAGCAGGTTCCTCATTAGGTTGTAATAGCTCTTCCCCTTGAAATATTCTGTGCTTTATTAAGATTCAGAGATAGAAAGCCTCTTTTTACCACCATGCTTCTCACATTGTGACTATTACTAAGGATATGCAATGACTCCATTGCCATTAGGGCCATTTCTTTCTCAGCCTTTTCCTTCCACTGGTTTGGACCCAAACAAACAAAACACTCATGGTTAATTAGCAAATGAATGACCTATGGTGGACTGGGAGGCATTAGAAGGAAACTGGACTGCCTGACCTCCTCCAAACTCAGCAATAATTTTCTAAGGAAAAAAGGGGAGTGCCCAAAAGGTTATGCAAAATACTGTAATAACTTTTAAAAAGTCATTTCAGACCAACAAATGTTTGTATCCCTGTTTTATAGCTCCGAGGGACAAAAGCAAGGAAAGATTAAGAAGCTGATCTGAGCTTTTAGGATAGTTGAACAGTGCAGTTGATGTGGAAGAAAGCAGAAATTCTTCTGAGATTCCTAAGACTAGGGGCAAAGCCTTCCCATTCTCTGAGAAGATGACATTGAGCACAAGTGATGGACAACCCAAATGAGGAATTGTTATTTTAGATACAAAACCATCAGTGTTAAAGTGGATCAAAAAAGGTGAAAAATAAGAAATTCCCAGGAGTTAAAACTCTCCAACAGTGCACTTGACTGCCTTGGGAGGTTCTCTGCTAGGGATACTGTTAAAAGCCTTCCTATATTGAGTTGGAGGTTGTTCTAGATCCATCTCATGTTAACAAAATGTTAGAGCTGGAAGGAATTCTGAAGATCATCTAATTCAACCAATGTATTTTATAGCTGAAGAAAGGAGGCCTCAAAAGGTTAAGCAGTTTCCCTAAGGTAGTAGCAGAGTTAGTAGCAGAACTGGGTAAGAACCCCTATTTTGTGACTCCCAGGCCAATTGGGTTCTACCATACTGTGTGGGAAATTCAACTTAGTATCTTAGAGTTCCCAGGGCAGTGACTTGTCTGGGCTCACACAACCACCGTGTCTCAGAGACAGGACTTAAATCCAGGTCTTTCTTACCCCAAGGTCAAATCTCTATCCACTTATCCGTCATACCATACTACCCCATAGCCATTATTCTCCTGGGGAGCATGATATACTGGATAACTCCGGTCAATAAGATAAAATAAATCAGCTTTGTTTTGCATTAAATAGTAAGCATTGCCATAAGTAGCCCAAAAAGAAGTTGGGACGCTATTAATAACCAAAGGGAAAGACAAGAAAAGGAGATAGAGAAGTAGTCCAGTGTGAAATAGGTACTGGGCTTAGTGATGCAGTCACATGATGACAGATAACACAACTTCTCCCCTTGTCTGGTGGCAGAACTCAGGCTCATTTCTCCTACTTGTCACCCCCTCAAGAGGCTGCTTTCTCCATCAGATATGGTGCCACCTCCAACCATGATTCTTTGATTCTCAGATATCCCATTTGGCACAGCATTAGAGCTCGCTGCTTCTGTAACTTTTTGCGTTATCACCTCATGTGGAATACTGAAACTGAGAATATCAGAAATTGTCCTTCTGATTCACTAATTTCATTTGAGTATTTTATACAAAAAATATTTTTTAATGGTTTACTATCCTGTCAACTGATTTTTTATTAAATATTATGATGAATTTTATAGGAACACGTTTCTGACAATAATAGTCATAACAGGAGCTGATATTTATATAGTATTTCACTATTTTCAAAGTGCTTCAAATATGTAGTAGGTGTGGTCAGACTATAAATATCCTGTCAGGGGAGCATTCCATCATCTCAAGACTTACAGAGCTACTCTAAGATTTGGGTTTCCCCAGTAAGGGAACGTATGTACTTGGCGTTGCTAAGAGACATGTATCTTCTCACTCCAAGTCCAGCACTCCTCCAACAAAAAAAATCAATGAGAAAATTGAATTTGGTTTGGAGCATTTGTCTTTACAAGCATAATTGCAGGAAAGCATCTCTAGTGTTTCGTATATTGAAGGATACCTAAATTTCAAACAAAATGAGTCAAGCTGAAATGAACTTCAGAGAGGCTGGAAAGCTGCGTAGCTTCTTTGTCTAGCATCTTCTTCTCAGCATCCTTCCCTCTCTCTTGTATTGCTAATTCCTCATTCCATGGTAAAAAATAGGCATCCTCACCTCAGATTGATGGAAAACACCAACCTAAGGTAAGCTAGCACATTTGTGTCATAGAGGAAAGTGAACAAGAGAGAATGAATGTCATGATGACATTTTATCACCTGGATGAATTCCATTAGAAGAAATTGAGAGAGAAATTGGTAATATGAGTAAGCTGTCTAGATCCTCAGAGTTTATTGTACTTTCATGTCACTGACCTAAGGCTTAAGTGAGTGATTTCATAAACAAATATATAAACACTATAATGAATTTTAAGAAATTAATATAAAAGATTCTTTTTTAAATATTAGAGGAAAATGGTAATTCTGTCATGGAAAAATTTGTGTGACCTACACCAAGTATTCATGTTAACATAGGCCTATTAGCCCAAAGACTAAAAGAAATTAAACTGTTTCTCCCTCTGAGTTCTTTAAATTTTTTTACCTTATAATTTCTACGTGAGAGAAAACTGTGAATGTATTTCCTGTAGGCAGACATTTGTATTTTCTTACTTTCCAGATGTGAAGAGCAGTAGGAGAATTGATATAGTTAGGCTGTGCAGGAGTTTTCATCTCCATTGAACCATGGAATCATAGAATGTTAGAGCCAGAAGGGACTTTAGATGTCCTCTAACCCAAACCCTTCATTTTTTAAATGGGACCCCTAATTTTCCTGGGGCATAGAAAAGAAGCTACAATGAAGGCAAAAACTGATAATTTCTATGAGTCAGAAAGCCAGTCACCTTCAGTTGGTTGAGATGATAGAAGATAAAATTTTTATTAACTTGTATCCAGAAGATTATAGTGCCTAACATAGTCCCTTGCATTTAGAAAGCATTCAATAAATATTTATTTTATAAATTTGTTGATTCAGGTCTTTGAAGGGACTGCAATCCGTAAAGAGTTCCATAGCTTTAAAAAAAATCTATATAAGCATTATAGTGTGTACCTTGGGGAAAACACTGTGTAAGCCAATATTGTGTCATTACTTTTCCCAGGAGGGCTATAGTTCATCTTTTTTTTTTTTAAATTCCACTTCTCAGTTGATATTTGGATACTTCTATAGCCATATACTTGTTTTCTATGTGATATTTCATGAGGACTAGTGATTTTAGGATTGACTGTCAGTTCTACTGCCATTCTTTGTATGAGGAGATCAGTTAGGGAAGTTAACTTTATTTTGTTGATGTGTGTGTGTGTGTGTGTATGTGTGTGTGTGTGTGTGTGTGGTTACTTATCTCAGGGGAGGATATTCACTTTTAAAATAGTTAGCATAATAGCATTTCTTTTGAATTGGGATGGTGTAATTTTCCAAGCCTCATTTGTGATTGGAGAAAATGTCTTGTTTGACAAAACTTTCAGTTCCTATTTAGATGTTCCCAGTCAGTGTTATCAGCTATATCAACTTCATTGCCTAATCATTTACACAACTTAAATAGTTTCAGAGTCATCGTCTATGTCATTCCTAGTCATTGTCATGTTCTGTTTTCTTCATCCAACCACCATTCAGGTAGGGGTTAAAAACTGGCCTAGTGTGATTCCAGGTTCAACTTTATGCCACACACTTTCCATGGAAGTATAGAGCAGAGTTATAACTAAAGTGAGGCCAATGGGAATTTGACCCAGAGGAGTAGCTTCCTCCTGTGACAATCTGTAGTCCACTGGCCTCATGCCTCAAGGTCTTCTACTGGCCTGTCATAGAGCTCACACTTCCTTACCCAGCCCCCACCCCAAGAATCCTATGGCCATGGTGCTCCAACCCTAGAGACTTGCATTCCCACAGGGTGTGGGGAGAGAGGAGGAAAAGGTAATCTGTTTGGGGTTTGGACTGTCCTCTGCTGCCACTGCCACAGCCCATGGCTTTGTTCTGTCTGCAGCCCTCCCCCTTGCACTGGCCTCTGTACTACCTACCCCACCCCCAACACAGGTGGAAGAATTTATTAGGGAACTGGAAATTTTTATGAGTCATATAAGACATTTAAGCAGAAAGAGAAGTAAAATGTTAAGGTCTAGTTTAATCAAATAAGCATTTATCAAGCACCTGATGTATACTTAACTCGCTGTGTTTATAAAGTTGCAAAGTACTTTACAGACATTGTCTCATTTCATCCTCGTAAAAACCATCCAAGGTAGGTGCTATTATCATTCCCCTTTTATAAATGAGGAAATTAAGACTCAGAGAAATAAAATCATAGCTAGTGAGTATGTAAGGCAAGCTTCAAGTCCTGGTCATCCAGACTTGATTAGCACCGTAAAAACCATACCACACTGTCACTCTTAACACTCTGCCAGGTGTTGTTATGAGACACCAAAGTGGTATTCAGCATGGCTTGTGCCTTGGAGGAATTTGCCATCTACCTACACAAAACTGGCATGTATGAAACAAAGGGAATCAAGTGCTTAATTATGTGATGTTGACTATTAATGTAATATTGTTGAAAAAAAGTAGAGACATAATATAGTAGGGTCCTCAGAGAAGGTGAGGGTGAAGCACAGGCTTGACAGATGGGTAGGATTTGAAGAGGCGGAGAAAGGAAAGGGTATTCTCGGCCAGGGAAGAACTCAAATAAAGGCACTGGTGTTGAATGAGTCCCTGTCTGGAGGACAGTGCAGAGATGAGCCCAGCTAAAGCAGGTGGTGCGTGTTGGAGAAATATTGGAAAGAGAGGGAGATATGTGGCCAGGCTGTGAAGGGCTTTGAACATCAGGCTAAGGGGTTTGGCCTTGATGTGGCAAGCAAACGGGGGCTATTTCTAGCTTCTTGGGCAAAATAATAACATTAAGGAAAAACACATTTTAGAAAGATTTGTTTGACAGTGGATACATAAATCAAGAAAGTACCTGGAGGTAAAAAGACCATCCAGCAGGCATCAATCTTATCATGAGCACAAATATAGCATGAGGGAAATTAAGGAGGGAGAGAACACTGACCGTTGGGAAGATCAGGATATGGCACCTACATTGAACCTTGAAAGAAGGCAAGGATTGCGAAAAGCTAAGATGAGGAGAGAGCGTGTTTGTGAGATGGCAGGTGGGCTTGTGAAAATGCACAGAGAAGGGAGAAGGAGTCATGGAGCAACTTGGCCAGGTTATTTAGAACAGATTTTTCTGAAATGAATAATATGAACTGTCTAGGTGGGGGCCAAATTCTAGAGAGTTTTAAATGCTAAGATGAGGAGTTTGTATTTTATTCTAGAGAAAGCAGGATGCCACTAGAGATTTTTGAACAAGGATAATCAGACCTCTGTTAGCTATATAAAGAATAGATTGAAAAGGGGAGAGACTAGAAGGAGAGGAAACTAATTAGATAGCTGTACCATTTATACTCTGTGAGGCCCTGTGCAAGTAATTTTTCTTCTCTGGTCTCCATTTCTTGATCTCTGGATGAGGGGGTTGGATTAATTGACCTTTGGGGTACTTTCTAGTTCTAATCTAAATCTAAATCTTTGTTCCTGTGAGGCATGTTGAGCAGTCCAGTTGAGAAGAGAGGAGAGCCTGAACTAGGGTTGTGACTATGCAGCTGTAGAGAAGAGGGTAAAGTGAGATGTCATGGAGGTTGAATTGACTTAGTAACTGGTTGGAAATGGGAGTGGGGAGAGGGAGGGAGGAAGAGTCAGCGATGACTTTGGGATTACCAGTTGGAGTGACTGCAAAAGATGGTGGTACCCTCAACATTAATAAGAAAGGTTGGGGATGAGTAGAGATCTGAACTCTGCATTCATTGACTCAGGAATCCAAGTAGAGAAGGCAGGTGATAGGGGTGCTCCAGGCTGGAGGATTGGGAGGGCATGAAAGTGCTAGGACTAAAATGGAAAATAATGTGATGTGAAACAGATGAACTCTGTGTAGTGAAGCAGGTGAGGGCAAAACAGGAACAATGCCTTAAGAGGAAGGGGAGCACTAGAGAGCCAAGGTGAATGGGTGTTAAAGGTGTGAGACAGAGGGAGAGACTGAAGGAGAGGAGGTGACGATCAGAGAAGGGAACTTGAGGAGTTAAAATCCTGTCAGTGATGAGGTTATGTGTGACGTGACAGTGAGTGCTCACCTGTGATCATCTTGTTGCTAGCTGCAGCATAGATACGGGAATCGATAAGGTCAATAACCTGGTAGGTCAGAATATTTGAGGAGACATCAGTATGTATATGACCTCATCTATATCAACATGCATATGAAAATCTTCAATTATGAAGGCAGAGGTTGGAGTGGTGAAGTGGTATGAGCCAAGTACCGAACAACTTGAGAGAGGAGGAATAGTGACCTGGATTCTGGTAGAGCCTAGCAAGAATAGATATTCATTACAGACCACTCGATACAGGATGATGGGACAAACCTCAAAAGAAGAGAAGTTGCTATGTGATAGTAGCAGAGAGGAGAGTCTGGAATTGGCAGTAGGGAGTGTGATAAGACTAATACCCATCAGGACCTCTCCTCAACACCCTCCCTCCAACATGGATTAAAATAGATTTTTTTTCCCTTAAAGGACACAAATTGGGGATTTGATTGGCCTGGGGTGGCAAGGCTCAAGCTATACCTTTCTTGATAAGCTTCCCCTTGCCCTATAGCTGTGTTAATGGTGGCTTCCTGGTCTCCTAGGGATATAAAAGATCCCACCAGGTGGAGTCAGGGCCCTTCTCTCTTGGTGGATTCCTGAAAAACATGAGAATCACCACACCCTGCCCTCCTGAACAGACTCATTTCCCTATGAAGTGGGAGGCTGCATGTATAGAAGCTAAATGATACTAGATCCTTGTTGCCTATCCTTGCTTTGTCAGAGCTAAGGAAACATTTTGTCCCAAAGTTGAACCTGAACTAATAAGTGTTGGCTTCAGGTCTCCTCCTGACAGGGAGCAAGGAATATTTCAGTTCTTCTTCCTGGCCTGATGTATCTGAAAGGAAAAGGAGCCACCGTCCAGTGTCTGTCTGTCTCTCTGTCTCTGTCTCTCTGTCTTTCTCTCTCTCTTCTCTCTCTCTCCCTGTGTCTCTTTCTCCTCTGTCTCTATTTCTCTCTCTCTCTGCTTCTGCCCTCTGTGCAGCACTCCACCAACTCCGATAAAAAAAACCTCCAAGTGAAATCAGAAGGTGAGGAGAAACTGCCACTTGCAGCCTGATTCTGGCTTGAAACCTCTGGCTCCAAGAGAGGAGACCATTGTCCCACTCTACCCACCTGCCTACATGTCCAGCCCCCACATGTCTGTCTTCCATCCTTCAGTGCTTGGGCATCATATGTCTATCCCCAGCCCCTTGAACAGTGTGCCAGCCCCCTCCCTCCACAGGTACACAACCCCCTTTCTGCTTGCCTCCTTCTTCCCTCCCTTCCCCACATCCATGGACAAATTCACATTATGTAAAAATCACTTTATGTAGAGGTCTGCGGAATGGTCCACTTACATAAAGTGAGAACTGTCTGTAATCGGTTGACGTTCATGGTAAGGTCAGAAAGTAAATTGCTGGGTAGGGGTGAGAGAGTAGAAGAAATGGCAGGTAAGGTTGTAATTTGAAAGGAGGAGTGAGCAGGTAAATGACTGATGTAGATTCAGAGGTTCTCACCTTCAAAAAGAGTAAGAAACTATAAGGTCAATGAAGATGAATAATTCTAACACATTTATGTGGCACTGTAATATTTGCAAAGCACTTTCCTCAAAACACCCAGTAAAGTAGGTTGTACAAATATTCCCAGTTTACAAGTGAGAAAAGCGAGGCATAAAGTAACTTGTTCCTAATCACATATTCAGTCAATATCTAGGCAGGAGTCTCTTTTCTCCTCTATTGAGTATTATTACTCAATACTCTATTCAAACTACACCAGCCTGCCTCTCTGTGGGATTGTCAATACGAGTCCTGAGGAGGGGATGGAGTAGAGAAGTAGAATGTAAGCCAGACATTGAAATGATGTTGGTAGGTAGAAATGAGCCCTGGAGAACAGTAGACAACACATGGGTATCTATCTTTCAATGATCCTAGGGTACACAGCCTCCCATGGTTTTTGTTTGTCCTTCCTTCTAGAGTACACAGCCTGTGGTGGATAGCGAGTGGTGGAAGGGCTATTGTGACTGGGTACCAGCTGAGGGCAGCAGAGAGCTGCCATACCAAAATCTACTAACTGAGCCAGTTAACTTCTAAGTGGTCTCCAGAAAACTGGACTTGGGAATGGTAGGGAATTGTTATCTACCATGAAAATCCCTTAGCTTGGGGAAACAGACTGAACAACAAAGATGGCAGCCCACCTTTGGTTCTTAAAACCTGTGAGAGGGGTTCTGACTTTTGACCAGAGGAGGGGAGGAACATACATATTTATATATATATATATATATATATATATATCTTCCTTGACCATAAATAAATTAGAAGTTCTGGTTGCTATGAAGCAACTATATTTTGCTAGGAACCAGTTTTTTAAAATTTGAAGTGATTCCTATTTACTTGGACCTATATATTTATTGATGGGGAAATTGGTTAGTGGTAAGCTCTCAAAAATATCTCTGTACCATATGTAGAGCTATGTATGTGTGTTTGGGGGAAGAGGTTCCTGGGAGGGTCAGTCCCACAAATGAATGAAAGGTAATAATCAAGAAAGTAAAAGGAAGAGTCAAAGATCACTCTGAGGTTTCACACTTGGGTGATGGGTAAATGGAAGTAACTCTAAAAGAAATAGAAGGTTAGAGCAGGTTGGGCGTGGAGGAAAGATGAGGGGTTCCATTTTGGGCATGATCCATTGGGATGGCTTTCAGAATATCCAGGTGGTGATCACAGTCACAGAAGCCAGCTAGCCCAGTCTGCATGTAAATAAGAATCCCTTCTGTAGCATTCCCAACATGTGGTCATCCAGCTATTGTTTGAAGACCTCCAATGAGACTGAAGCACTATCTCCCAAGGTGGCCCACTGCACCATAGCCTTAATTGTTGGGTAGTTTTTCCTTTCATAAAGCCTCTACCTATCTCCTTGAAATTTCCACTTATTGACCTTTGCTACTGTTTTATGTTTTTTTGTTTTGTTTTGTTTTTGATGGGGGGGGGAGGGAGTGGGAGTTGGTTGGGATGTGTATTTTATTGGTGTAGAAACTCTTAGCAAGGATATTTTCTCTACCAATGCCCATCAGCAGGCACTTTGCTTGCAATTTGTAACCTTACAGTATTGCATGGCATATTGAGAAGTTCAGCGCCTTGCACATGTATGTATCTGGTCTTCAACTGTATTGAGAGCTGAAAGAAAGATTCAGGAGAATGAACACTGAGAAAAGGTCATCTGAGCCACTGAAATTCAATTTTGTTCAACAAGGACTTATTAAGAGTTCATATGAGCTAGACACTGAGGATACAAAGACAAAGACAAAGACAACATTTCCTGCCCTCAAGAAGTTTGCAGTCTATTTCTCCATATGACACCTACAACGTTAGGCATTGAGGATACAAAGTCAAAAACAACACATTTCCTGCTCTCAAGGAGCTCATATTCTACTGGGGGGACAGAGGATGGGGATGGGGATTGATGACCTAGTAGAGTGATACTTTATATAGGGGTTAGGTTCTAAATTCAGAGCATAAGGTGAAAATCTGGTAAAGTCAAAATTACCCTTGAAATATCTTTTAAATCAATCATGAAATACAGTATGATATCTTGAAGCAATTTTAACTGAAAAGAGATCTCTTTCAAAGAAGACAGTCTGACCAATACTAGTCATAGTCCAACAGAAGTCAAAGACAGGGGGAAAGAACCATATATACAAAGAATATTTATATCTGCAATCTCTGTTTTAACAAAGAACTGGAAACCAAATGAGTTTCCATTTTAGCTGAACAATTATGGCATATAAGTGTAAGGGAATATTGTGCTGCAAGAAATGACACGGGATGGATTCGGCAAAACCTGGAAGACTTGTATGAACTGATGCAGAAGGAAACAAGCAGAACCAGGAGAAGAACTTATACAATAACTACAATAATATAAAGGAAAACCACTCCGAAAGAATTACGAATTCTGATCATTGCAGTGATCGGTCATTCCAGAAAATTGCTGATGGAGCACCTCTTGGCAAAGAGATAATGAACTAACATGCAAAATGAGGCATTCGTTTTTAGACTTGGTGGATGTGGAATTTGTTTTGCTCTACTATACTTATTTATTACAAGAAAAGGCTTCTAATTTTTGTCAAGGAGAGTTGAGAGGCAGGGTTTAAAAAAAAGGATGAAAAGAGCATCAGTGAAGCATTTAAAAATACAAAGAGTGAAGAAAAATGGTTTGAAAGGGGACAGTCAGGGCAGTGTTGGTGTTAGTATTATCATCTTAAATTGAATAAAAATAGGAAATAGATCTGTGATTTCCTTAATATAGGGAGCTTTTAAGTAAGGAAACTCACAACCAATGTCAGCATCTCCTCTGCAACTTATAGGCTTAGCAAGTTGCGTAGAGCTGAGAGGTTAAGTGATTTGCCCTGAGTTATATAGCCAGTCTGTGTTAGATAAGAGGAATTCAGGTCTTCCTGGCTTCAAAACTGGCTCTCTATTTACCACACCATGCTACAGCATTAAGTATGTGTGTATGTGTGTGTGTATTTACATATATGTGTGTGTGTGTATGTGTGTGTATAACATATATATGTGTATAAATATATACATATATATTTTTAGATTATACATAATAAAATTTCATTGTTTCATGTATGGTCCTCATTCTGTTATATATGAACATATTCATATATTGATGTTTGTTTAGTTTATATTAAAATTCTTAAGTAAAACGTGGCAATTTGTATCACAGAGCAGATGGATCTGAATTGGTTGATGTGGAAATAATGGAATGTAAATTTTATTTTTCACTACACCCAGCTAAGCTCAGAAAAATCAGATAGGCAAATCAGGACTTCTCAAATAGAAGGAAATTAAAACAGGTAAAGACTTAGCCGACTGGAAAACTGATAATTAGGGGAAAATAGCATTGAAAGGGCTTTGCACATCAATGTGATTACATTACAGGGTGATCACACCACCCCCTGTTTCTTCCTAATTTACTATGAGGCAAGAAAGGGCACCAGCAAGTCAAAGGAGATGTAGCAGCTACCTTGGATCTCCCCGGGAGTGCCGGGGAGGCTCACTAAGCCCATCCCTCTAGTGACCTGCACCAGCCCAAATAGAATGAATAGACTGGGGATAATGAAGTGGAGATTCTAGACTCAGTCAACAGAACTAGGTGCTCACACTGCCACAGGCATGGGAAGCGACTGACGGGCGATTGCAGGAGCAACACAGCCAAGCCTCTCTTCTCAAGTTTGTTTCAGAGCATGAACTTTGATCAGTAGAATGGGGGCAAAATTGCCTCGCTATTAGAATTGCTTTATCCCTTTCCTTTCCTCCTTCCCTCTCACATTTCTTGTACAACTCCATTGTACACACTTAAGTAACAACTCATTTGAGGAGAGAAAGTGATAATGGAGAGGGGTTGAGCTTGAAGGAATCTTGAGGGAAACTGAAGGTTCTAAAAAGTTGGAAGAATGAGGAGCAAGTATATTCCAGACAGGTGGTGGGGGGACGGGGGAGTAGAGGGTTGAGGAAGTGAAGAAGGCAGGCAGCCTGTACAAAAGCGTGGCCAAGAGATTGAATCTTGAGGCCCAGGGACCAATAAGATAGGTTGGCTAGGATTCGGAGTATGTGAGTACGAGCCATAAAAAAAATCAGCCTGGAAAGGAAAGGTAGGCACTATATTTGAAGACATTAAATTCCAGGCTGAGGAATTTGATTTTAGCAATAAGAAGCCACTGAAGATTTAGCTTTCTAACTATTTAGATCATTGGGTGGAGTCATAACTGGTTGATCAGTCAGACCCCCAGAGTGGTCAATAATGGTTTGATGTCCACTTGGAAGAAGGTCTCTCCAGTAAGTGCCCTGAGGGTTTGTGATTGGTCCTGCACTGCTAATCATTGTTATCAGTGACTTGGGTAAATGCATAGACATCATGTTTGTTAGATTTGCCACTTGGCACCAAGCTGAGAAAGACAATATAGTCAGATTCCAAAATGGTCCTGACAAACGACAACTATGTATGTGCACTGAATCCAATAAGATGAAATGTAATTGGGATACATAGATAGTATTTTACTTGGGTTCAAAAGATCAACCTTCACAGTACAGTATGTAGAAGACATGGCTAGACAGCAATTCATCTTATCTAAGGGTTTTTAGTGGGCTGCAAGCTCAATATGAGTCAACAGTGTGATGTAGTAGCCGAAAACTAATGCATTGTTAGACTCCATTAAGAGAGGCATAATATCCAGGACATGAGGTTAAAAGACCTGCTGCACTGTACTGAAATGGCTCTCTCCATGGTTACTAATGATCTCTTAACTGCTAAATGCAATGGCACGGTGGTATAATGGGGCTGATCAGATCATGTCTGGAGTGTTGGACTCAGTCCTGGGTACCACATTTCAGGAGAGAGAGTGACGCACAGGAGAGCATGTAGAGGATGGTGAATTGCAATGAAATCATGCCTTGTAAGGATCAATTAATTATGGGAAGTGAGAATATTTAGCCTGGAGAAGGAAAGGTTTAGGAAAGAGTATGAAAACTGCCTTTAAGTGTTAGACATATTCTTCTTGGCCCCAAAAGAAAAAAATTAGAAGTTGTGTATGTAAATTGCAAAGAGGAAAATTAAGTCTTCATATAAGGAAACAAATGGAGCTAATAAGCAGAGCACTACAAAAGTTCAGTGGCTGATTTACTAGGTAGTGGGTTCTCCATCACTGATTATCTTCAAACAAATACTAAGTGAACCACTTGGTGAGTATGTTGTAGAGGGTGTGTGCATGAGTATATATATACATATATGTATATACACACATACATATATACATATATACGTGCATATGTCATATCCTTCAAACTTTACAATTCTGTGATTCAGTTGTCAATATAGGACTGGAGTTCTGGAAAGAGATTGGGGTGCTATAGATATATACACATGTACACACATATATACATGCACATATACATACATACATGTGAATAATCTGCATGCTGGTGATAACTGAATCCAGTGGACTTAATGAAATCACCAGTAGAAAAGACAAGAAAACCCAGGACAGATCTTGAGGTAATGCCTGTTCTTAATGGCTTGGAGATAGTTGCTGACCCGGCAAATCAGACTAAGAAAGACTGGACAGATAATAGGAGGAGAACCGGAAAAATCATTGAATTCTTATTTTTACTTTGTCTGGTAGCATGATTACAATCCTACAGAAGAAGCACAAGAAAGTAACTAAGTAAAATTATCAAAAGATAATGAGTAATGGAATTATCAATGGATAAAAAAGGCACAAGAGAAAAGAATTGGGAAGAACTCAATTGATCCAGGTAGACTAAGTCCCTGACCAGCAGGAGAATTGGTGTCTTTGGAGGGAATGAGTTTCAGAGTCAGAGGCTGCAAAAATATGACCATCAGTGGGAAACAAGCAGCAAAGGGTAATGCTTCTGAAATAATAATTAATAGTAAGAGCTACCATATGTGAGTTAGTAAATGGAGAGCTGGCTCTGGAGTAAGGAAGTACCAAGCTCAGTCCTGCCTCTGACACTATGGGCTGATTGATTTGGCCAGTCACTGAACCTCTCAGTGTTTGAAGGCAACTCTTTAAAATTATAAATCACAGAGGCAGCTAGGTGGTGTGGTAGACAGAGCTCCAGCCTTGGAATCAGGAGGACTTGGCTACGTGACCGTGGGCAAGTCACTTAACCCCAATTGCCTCACCAGTAAAGAAAAAAATTATAAATCACAGAGAAGGTACATTTTTGCATCTACATCAGAAAGGAGTTTTTTTTGTTTTTCATTTGGAAATTTTTGGTCTTCCTTTCAGTTTCAGTGAGGCATGCTCTTGAGAGGATCTGGCTTATTTGACTCTCGTGCCAAACTTCTCTAGGCCTATTTTCCTTTCTGATGCTTTTATCCTATTGTGAGATGATTCTGCTTATACTCTTCAATCATCCTCCATAGTAATTTTGCAAATAAGCTTGAAATCAAAACTAGTGTCATCCTTGGTTTCTTAGTCCTTTGATTCACTTGTTTGCTGGCTCCAATTCAAGTGTTTGGGGGCTGAGGCAGTTCCTGGGTCTTACTGGCCTGCTCCTTTTGGTTATTGTTTTTTGTCACTTAAACTTCCCTAATGAAGGATGGTGATCAGTAAGTCTTCACTTTTATCCATTTTCTACTTTTCAGAGTCAACTGCTTCTTTAGATTCATCAGTCAAGAACACTTACACTTGTGAGAAGACACAATGTCTTCTCATCTTTTTATTTTCTTCTAATTTGAGGTTCATTTTGACCTTTGTTCTAATTAGTCAGTGGTCTTATTAGAGTCAAATTCTGAAAATGGCTGTCATTTCCTATGTTCCAATTTCTTCTTTTTAATGTGTTCTTATTTTGTGCTTACTACATTTGGGGGCTTCCAATTATCTTTACAAAAAATATGCAAAAGTAATCTCCATGCCTTTCTTTGGCCACTTGTATATCTTTTTTTTTAATTTATTTATTTTTAGTTTTCATCATTCATTTCCATAAGATTTTGAGTTTTAAATTTTCTCCCCCTTCCCCCTGCCCAAGACAGCATGCAATCTGATATAGGCTCTACATCTACATTCATATTAAACATATTTTCACATTAGTCATGTTGTAAAGAAGAATTAGAACCAATGGGAAGAACCACATGAAAGAAGAAACGAAACAAAACAACAAAAATAGAGAGCAAATAGTATGCTTCCATGAGTGTTCAGACTCCAAAGTTCTCTCTCTGGATGTGGATAGCATTTTCCATCATGAGTTTTTTGGAGTTGTCTTAGATCCATGCACTGCTGAAAAGAAATAAGTCTATCAAAGTCAGTCATTGCACAATGTGGCTGTTACTGTGCACAATGTTCTCCTGATTTTGCTCGCTTCACTCAGCATCAGTTCATATAAGTCTTTCCAGGTTTTTCTGAAATCTACCTGCTTATCATTTCTTATAGCAAAATAGTATTTCATTACATTCATATACCACAACTTGTTCAGCCATTCCTCAATTGATGGACATCCCCTCAATTTCCGATTCTTGGCCACCACAAAAAGAGATGCTATAAATATTTTTGTACA
This sequence comes from Vombatus ursinus, assembly GCF_900497805.2. Taxonomy (NCBI): domain Eukaryota; kingdom Metazoa; phylum Chordata; class Mammalia; order Diprotodontia; family Vombatidae; genus Vombatus; species Vombatus ursinus. Next base: position 13,454,127 of record NW_020945237.1, on the reverse strand, counting down.
TGTGGGTCCTTTTCCCATGTTTATGATCTCTTTGGGATATAGCCCTAGAAGTGGTATTGCTGGGTCAAAGGGTATGCATAGTTTTATAGCCCTTTGGTCATAGTTCCAAATTGCTCTCCAAAATGGTTAGATAAGTTCACAACTCCACCAACAATGCATTAGTGTTCCAGTTTTCCCACATCTTCTCCAACATTTATCATTTTCCTGTTTTGTCATGTTAGCTAATCTGATAGGTGTGATGTGGTACCCCGGAGTTGTTTCGATTTGCATTTCTCTAATCAATAGTGATTTAGAGCATTTTTCATATGACTATAGATAGTTTTAATGTCTTCCTCTGAAAACTGCCTGTTCATATGCTTTGCCCATTTATCCAAGGGGGAATGACTTGTATTCTTACAAATTTGACTCAATTCTCTATGTATTTTAGAAATGAGGCCTTTATCGGAGACACTGGCTATAAAAATTGTTTCCCAGCTTTCTGCTTTCCTTCTAATCTTCATTGCATTGGCTTTTTTTGTGCAAAAATTTTTCAACTTAATGTAACCAAAATCATCCATTTTGCATTTCATAATGTTCTCTATCTCTTGTTTGGTCATAAGTTCTTCTCTTCTCCATAAATTTGACAGGTAAACTATTCCTTGCTCTCCTAGTTTGCTTGTAGTATCAGCCTTTATATCTAAATCATGCACCCATTTTGACTTTATCTTAGTATACAGTGTAAGATGTTGGTCTATACCTAGTTTCTATCTCTCTTATATTTCTTAATGCTTAACCATATCTTTCAACATAGTTTTATGTTGTGCCCATTGCAGTCAGTGAACATCAACATTGACTTGATTTGAAGGACTTTATCATGGTCAAAAAGTTTATCTACTTCCTTATCCTCTGTAATAAATATTGGTACATAAACTGTAGTTACCTTCAGAATGGTCTTTTTGCTTATGGTAGCCTCAATTGTATAAGGTTAGATGACCATGTTCTCATTAAATGATATTTCTTGTTGCCTTTGACACAAGATGAAACCAATTCCATCAACTATCGTTTTTCTCTCTCAGAAGAGCCTTTTAGGCAATACTGTTATTGTGAGATCATTGTACAACAAGTGAGTTGGTCTACTCCTAGAGGAAATGAGCCATACTTCTCTACTCCTATTCTCTCCATTCTTCCAGCATCCCTGCAAAAAGACTCAGGAACATTTTGAATTTCCTTCATGGATTGCTATTAGCAAATAATTTATCACCAACTGGCTAAAACAATGGCCTAGACAAACCATGACAACTTTAAAAAAACAAACCTGATTACCATGATGCATAAAATAATACAAGAATAATGTTCAAACTTTCCGAATATAGACTATAAAGCATTGATTGAGAGAACCCACAGGCCACCACCAGAAAAACAACTGTTGACACATGGTAGTTAAATTTATCAATTTCAGTGACGAACAACAAATTTTGCAAGTGCCCCAGAGGAAGACCTGTAAATATGAAGGAAAGGAAATCAAATAGCATGGGATTATTCCTTATTTGCAAGAAATCACAGGAAAGAATGGAATGACATATTTTTAAAGGCAAAGGAGCTCTGCTTCTCCCCCTCTCCTTCTTCCTAAGTCTAAAATAAAATCAATAATGCTAGTAGTGTTGGCAAATCTCTGTCATCTTCTCCCCTATGATGTCTCTAATCACCATTACTGTAACTTTCCGCCCTGCTGGCCATCTCTCTACTATAGGAACTGTATCCCGTTTTATATTTTTATCTCTAGACTTAGCCATAGAAAGTATTAATAAATGCCCCCTTCTTTCTTCCTTCCTCTCTGTCTGTCTGTCTTTCTGTCTTTTCTTTCTCTTTTCAACTTAGTGGAATCTGCCAGAGCTCATGCTCCACTATCATAACCTTCAAGTATCCATTGTCACTTCCTTGTAGAGGAAGGATACTAAATGAATTGGCCTACAGTGAACACTTGGCAAGTCTGAAATTTTAAAAGAAACAATTTTTTGTATATTGTGAGAAAGAAAAATTATTAAACCTTTAGTTACTAGTATGAGTTATGAATGGGTAATAAACTATATTTATCCCTAGTAAAATTATTTTTTAAAGTGGGAGGGAAGGGAATAAGCATTTATTAAGTGCTTACTATGTGCTGGGTATGGTCATGAGTACTTTACAAATATTATCTAAAGTCATATTATGATAAATATTATAGTAATTTTAAATTCCCCTGTTCTCTGAGACCTAGGTCTCAATTTTCAGCTCACAGTTTGGGGGTTAGTTGTATTAAGGACTCTCTAATAAATTTCAACTCTAATTATGGAAACACTTTAGCTTGACTCATAGTGATAGAAGTTGGGAAAATTTCTATTCAAGCACTCACATGAGAAGATATTGGAAAAGAAATAGAGAAAATAACTGTGCCATTAAATTACATTATATAAATGTTCTCATTTTCCAGTTTTCTCTGATGTTGAAAATACATCCTCCTCAAAGTATTTTGCTACTCCTTTTATATTTGTATACATTTTATCATACTTTTAATTTTTTCACTCATGAATTTTCTTATCCTATTTGATTAAGTGTTTTTAATCAAGTCAATAATTTTCATTTAACTTCTGTTTCATTACATAGCACTTGGTATCTATGCAGACATTTTCACTCAAAACTTAAAGAGCTTTGCCAATAATTTGTAGTCATCATAACAGTCTCTTCTGTGCTGGAGGTTTATTGTGACCCAGAGCCATGAAAAATCTCCAAAGAATGAAGCCCAGGGGTCAAGCTGACAGCAATTTCTCCACTGAGTTACTGCCCACAGCTGCCTAACATTGAGCTGAATGCATCACAGCAAATGCAAAATGAATGTTGTCACCATCAGCAGCAAACATTAGCAGAGCTCCTATGATGCATGAATCCTTTGGTGTGGCTCCTATGGTGAATATAATTTGGACTCACTATAGTCCTTTTCCTGAAGGATCTTAGTCTGATGTCAGAGAGCATCGATTTGAGTCCATTCAACAGAAGTTTGTTAATCCCCTACTATATAGTACACGAAACACTGTGCATATAAAAATAAAATCAAAGTAGTCTTTGTCCTCAGGAAGCTTACTGTCTCTTGGGAGGATACAACCTGTACCTATGTTAGTAAATAAATAGTTTGAAAAAGAAGAGAACCCTAAGGACATAAAATAGCTTCAAATAAGTTGTTTTTGAACGGAGCATTGACACTGAAGATGCTAAGAGTTGAAGGTGAAGAAGGAATGCATTTCAGGCATAGGAGTCAACTTGTGCAAAGGGATGGAGATAGGAGATGGAAAGCTGAAATGTCTGGATGAGTAGATAGAGATCAGTGAAGATCGAATAAGAAAAGGAACTGAGTAAGAAAAATATTTGCATCAAATATCTCTGATAAAAGTCTGATAACCAGGAATTGATGCAAATATATAAGATCAGCACTCCAAAAGCTAAGTGGCCAAAGGATATGAACAGTCTTCAAAAGAAGAATTGCAAACTATGAGTGACCATATTAAAACATGCTCCTAGTCACTAGTAATAGAAAAATACAAATTAAACCAATTCTAAGGTTTCACCTCACACCCTGTAAATTGGCAGAGATGACAAAAAATGGAAAGAGCCAATAGCAACATGGCTGTAAGATGACTGGAACATTGATACATTGTTGGTGGAGTAGGGGATTGATCCAGTTGCTCTGAATTTCTATTTTGATTTACACAAGAAGTATGACTAAACTATCATATGTACTTTATTTGATTCAGTGATCTCATAGTTGGGCATAAAGTACAAGAAACAGAAATGAAGTTCCAACATATATGAAAATATTTATAAGTAGCACTTTTGTGGTAGCAAAGAACTGGAAACAAATGGGCTCACAAAAAACTGATATATGAATATAATTGAATGTTATTGTACCTTAGGAAATGGCAGGAAGAATTCAGAGAAACATGAGGAAATGGCTATGAATTAATGCAGAATGAAATGAGCAAAACCAAAAAAATCAGTCTGTAAAGTGACAGCAACAACATAAGTGGGGAAAAAAATCAGTAAAAGGAAGTTATAGTTATAGTTCCAGAGGACAGATAACAAATCACACCTCTCTCTTCTCAGTCTACTGTGTGCCGGATACTGGTAATACAAAACCCAAAATGAAATAATCCCTATTCCCCAAGGAGTTTACATTTTCTTGGCAAAACATTATGTGCCCAAATAAGTAAGATCAGGTCTATTTATGCCCTTCAAATACATAGTAATCTAACATCAATCAATCAATAACATTTGTGCCAGGCTCTGTAGTAATATTTTAAAATAGAATACAGAATAACCGTAGCTCTTCCTAAATATTGGCATTTTTACAGCACATAATAAAGTATAAAATGTTTTCATAATTTATGTGCTTTCACTTTTTAAAATTCAATTAAAAGAAAATTCCTCAGTTAAAATTCTTCAATTTGGTCATGTTTGTTTTTTTAGAATTGTATATAACATTATTATATTATTGGCTTTGCATGCCAAACAGAGGAGTTAGAGGCAATAGGGAGCCAATGAAGCTTCTTAATGAAGGAAGTGACCCAAGTGGCACTTGTACTTTGGAAATAGAACGTGGCTGCCGTGCAGAGAGGGTTATCAACTAGAGGTAGAGAGACCAGTTAGGAGGCTACTGTGGTAATACAAGTGGGAGGTGATAAAAGCCTACACTTTATGAATAGAGTAACAGTGTCATGGAGGTAAAATCAACAAGATTTGGCTACCAATGGACATAGACAATAAAGGAAGAGCTGAAGATGATCCCAAGGTTGGGATGCTGGGTAGTTTGAAGAATGGTTGTGCCCTCAACAAAAATAGAGAAGCCTGGAAGTGGGAACAGGTGGGTGAGAGGATTCACAATGAATTCAGCATTGAACATGCTGTGTGTGAGGTGCCTCTGGGGCATCCAGGTGCAGCTGTCGAGCAGACAGTTGGGAATGCAGGATGGGAACTCAGAAGAGAGAGGAGGTCTGTTCACTTTTCTTTTGACACTTCAGGGCCTGTCTCATCCAAACTAGACCTGAGCAAGAAGCCCCCTACAGGACATCCTGTCCAGTTTGTTAGCTGGTCTCTCTGTCTGAAGTCCCTCCTCCAAACAGCTGTCAAAGTGATCTCCAAAATGCCCTCCTCATTTCCACCTCAGACAGTCCCTCATTGTCTTCAAGACTCAGCTCAAGCATCAGCTTTTTAAAGAAATCTTGCTTGATCTTCTCTGTTCTTCATGCCCTTGTTGCCTTTGTTTTGTGATTATTCTTTATATATTCTGTGTATTGTATACTTCCTGAAATTATGGGGTTTTTTTTCTTATTTTGTTGTCTTCCCAGAATCTAGCACACAAGGCAAAATAAATGCTTGTCAATTGATTAGAATTATGCAACCTTTAAGACTGAGAATTTTGGAATTCTGCTTTTTGGTTGTAGTTTCTCATCCTCCACATTTCTAACTATTTTTTTATACAAAAACTGCTCTTTGACCTTATTGTGACTTCCAATCATATGGTCCATCCCTATTCTTTGAGTCCATTTCTCGTATTCCACCTTCTCATTTCTATCTCTAGCTTTAACTCCACGGTCTTTCACTTTAATGATTTATAAGCTATTACCCTAGAAGCCATTACCCCATTCCCATTGTTCTGCCATTCCTTACCTGTGAATTCTCATCCCTGGGCAGTTATCCCCAGGCCTCTTTCCTGATCACCAAATCTAAATACCTTTTTTCATTCTTCAGTCTCCTTAACCTCTTTAGTATTTACTTCTTTGGTCAGCTGCCCCTATTCCATTCAATCAAACAATTCATTAAACATTTACTTAGTACTTACTATGTGCCCAGCCCCATGTGAGGTACCAGTAATACACAGTCAAAGATGAAACAGCCCCATACCTCAAGATGATATTGTATTTGAGAAAATCAACATATACATAAAAACAGTGCAAAATGTATATAAGACAGTTTTGGCAAGGGTTTTTTCTAGGCAGTAGGTCTTGAGTTGGTGAGATAGAGCAGAGGGTTTTTGGGCAGTGATTGAGATAGATGAGGCTAAGAGGGTGGCAGCACCAGCATGGTAGACTTTAGGACAAGGTCTGACAATAAATATTATTGCACCCGCGTATAGCCATGGAGCAAAGTTGGCTGGGCATTCATTGCCTCTTTCTTTTTTTATTCCCTTCTCCTAACAGGAAGAGGGTAAGGAATCTTTCTAGACCATACCTTTCTCTCCCATTGGGTGAAGGAGGAAAGGGAGAAAACGGTCCCTTTAGTGTCCACTTTTACCTTGTCCTTTCCTCTTTTGAGTAAGAGGCTGGAGTCTTATCTGAGCCTCCCACTGTCTGATCAACCATACCAGACTATAACAATGAGCTCCTTTCTAGCCAATCCGTCAATCAGTAAGCCTTTTTTAAGTACTTACTGTGTGCCAGACACTATGCTAAGTGCTAGGGATATAAAAAGAGTCAAAAGACAGTCCCTGCTCTCGAGGAGTTTACCATCTGGTAGAGGAGAAAACAAGCAAACAGATAGGTACAAGTTATGTGGTGTCATTCAGTCACTTTAGTCACCTCCAATTCTTTGTGACCCCATCTGGGGTTTTCTTGGCAAAGATCCTGGAGTGGTTTGCCATTTTCTTCTCCAGCTCATTTTATAGATGAGGAAACAGGCGAACAGGGTCACAGGGTCACATAGCTTCTAAGTATCTGAGGCCAAATTTGAACTCAGCTCTTTTTGACTCCACGTCCAGCACTCTTTCCACTTTGCCATCTACCTGCCCCATATGCATGATAAATAGGAAATAATTAAAAGAGAGAAAACACTAGAATTAAGTGGAAAGGAAAAAGGAAAGGTTTCCTGTAGAAAATGAAGCTTTAGTTTGGACTTGAAGGAAGACAAAGAATCCAGAAAGTAGAGAGGAGGAGGGAGACCATTCCAAGCTTGGGAGGCAGCTAGGAAAAAATACCTGGAGGGAAGAGATGGAGTGTCTTGGTGGAACAACAGGAAGGCCAGTATCACTGGATCAAAAAGAATACAAGTCAAGGAATAAGGTATAAGCAGACTGGAAAGGTAAGAGCAGGCCCCTAAGGTTTAATAGAGGATTTTGTATTTGATCATGGAAGTGATAGGAAGCCAATGGAGTTTATTTAGTAGGAGGGTGACATGGGCAGACACAGACCTGTACTTTAGTGACGGAAATCACTTTGGTTGCTGAATGAAGAATGGATTGGAGTTGAGAAAGACTTGATGCTGGCAGACCCCTGAACAGGCTATATTGCAGTAGTCCAAGTGTGAGGTGGTGAGGCTGGTACTAAAGTAGTAGCAGTGTCAGAGAAGGGGATGTATAGCCTAGGGGCAAATTAGCCATTGATCTATGTGTATTTTCTTCAAGCCTTCCCCACTGAAATCTGTTCTATGAACTGAATATGATAAATTAATTTACCCTAATAGGGGTTCTCTAATTGAAAAGAGACTATGGATGAACATTTTGACCTTAGATTGGACCCTTCCCTAGAAATGGAGGGAAAATTATCTTCCACCAGTGCAAATTCACATAGTCAGATGTGTTCTGGTTGCACAAAGATATAAGTAATATTGCCGTAGACCATGTGGTATAGTGAATAGAGGGCTAGCGTAGGGATCAGGGAGGTCTGGCTTTGACGCTTACCTCTGATAAATACTAGCTATGTGACCCTGGGCAAGTCACTTAATCTCTGATCGGTAACACCAAAGACTAATAACAAGTTGTTGATCTGCCTTGATAGAGGGAGTTCCCTGCATCAAATAATTTATGTCTAGTCCAAAAAAATAATAAAGCAGAATGATTAATCACTGTTGTCTGTTTTGCTAGAAGTATACCTATCCCATGCTGGAGAATACCCTTCTGTGAGTCAGTCACTATTTTCAATGTTATTGCTAAGTATTGTTAAAACAACAAAAAAAAATGAATTAATAAGTAAAACTAGGAGCTAGATTTCTGGGGGAGGGGACAATAAAATAGATAAACCATTGGTTAATTTGATTTAAAAAAAGAAAACCAAATTGCCAGTATCAAAAATAAAAAAGGGTGACTATACCACCAATGAAGATGAAATCAAAGCAATTATCAAGAGCTATTTTGCTCCATTATATGCCAGTAAAATTGACAATCTAAGTGTAAAGGGTGAATATTTACAAAAATATAAATTGCCCAGACTAACACAGAAAAGGAAATAAAATACTTAAATAACACTATCTTAGAAAAAGAAATTGAACAAGCCATCAATAAAATCAGCAAGCCCTGAGAAAAAATCCCTAGAACCAAAAGGACTTACAAATTCTGCCAGACATTTAAGGAACAATTACTACCAGTGCTGTATATGTATTTTTAACAGGTAAAGAAGGAGTCCTACCACATTCCTTTTATGACACAAATATGATTTTGATACCTAAACTAGGGAGAGCAAAAACAGAGAAAGACTTAATATAAGCTAATTTACCCAATAAATATTGATGCAAAAATTTTAAATAAAATGCTATATATCACAAAGATCATATACCATAACCAGGTGGGATTTATATCAGGAATGTAGGGCTGGTTCAGTATGAGGAAAACTCTCAGCATAACCAACCATATCAGTAACAAAACCAACAAAAATCATATGGTTATCTCAGTAGATACAGAAAAGGTTTTTGACAAAGTACAATACTCATTCCTGTTAAAAACACTAGAAAGCATAAGAATAAATGGAGCTTTCCTTAAAATGTTAAGTAGGATCTATCTAAAATCATCAGCAAGCATTATGTGTAAGATCAGGGATGAAGCAAGGATGTCTATTATTACCACTGTTATTCGATTTTGTATTAGAAATTCCAGCTATAGCAATAAAACAAGAAAAAGAAATTGAAGGAATTAGACTAAACAATGAGGAAACAAAAATACCACTTTTTTGCAGATGATATGATGTCATGCTTAGAGAGTCCTAGATAATCAACTAAAAAACTTTTTGAAACAATTAACAGCATTAGTAAAGTTGCAGGATATAAAATAAACTCACTTAAATTATCAGCATTTCTGTATATTATCAACAAAACACAACAAGAGAAGATAAAAAGAAAAATTCCATTTAAAATAACTGTAGACATTATAAAATAATTTGGAGTCTACCTGCCAAGACAAACCCAGGGACTATATGAGTACAGTTACAAAATACTTCACACAAATAAAGACAGATCTAAATAAATGGAGAAATATTAATTGTTCATGGGTAAGTTGAGCCAATATAATAAAAATGACAATGCTACTTAAATTAATTTACTTATTCATTGCCGTGGCAGTCTACCAATGAATTATTTTGTTGACCTAAAAAAACTGATAACAAAGTTTATCTGCAAGAAAAAAAGGTCAAGAATATCAAGGGAATAAATGGGGCGGGGGAGCAAAAGGAAGACAGTCCAGCAGTATCAGATTTTAAGCTATATTAAAAAGCAATAATCATCAAACCAATATGTTACTGGCTAAAAAATAAAGTGGTAAATCAATGGACTATATTAGGTATTCAGTACACAGTAGTAAATGACCATAATAATCTAGTGTTTGATAAACCCAAAGATCTAAGCTTTGAGGGCAAGAACTCACCATTTAACAAAAATTCTTGGGCAAACTGGTAGGCAAAATGACAGAAACTAGACGTAGACCAGCTTCTCACACTATATACCAAAATGAGGTCAAAATGGGTAAAATGATATAAATATAAAGGATGATATCATAAGTAAATTAGGGAACATAGGAAATTTTACATATAGACCTATGGGTAAGGAAAGAGTTTATGACCAAATGAGAGGAAGAGAGGATCACAGGAGGTAAAAAGGATAATTTTGATTACATGAAATCAAAAAAGATTTTACAGAAATAAAACTAATGTAGCCCAAATTAAAAGGAAAGCAGAAAACTAATAGTAGGTAGGGGAAATTGAAGGCAAGTTTCTCGATAAAGAATGAGGAACTGTGCCAAATTTATAAAAAAAAAAAAAAAAGCCATTCCCCAGTTGATAAATGGTCAAAGAATATGAGGGGGCAGCTAGGTGGCATAGTAGATAGAGTGCCAGGTCTCGAGTCAGGAAGATTCATCTTCCTGGGTTCAAATCCAACCTTAGGTACTTACTAGCTGTGTGACCCTGGGCAAGTCACTTAACTCTGTTTGCCTTACCTCCAAGCTAGATAGAAAAATGACAAACCACGTCAGTATCTTTGCCAAGGACACCCCAAGTAGGGTCATGAAGAGTCAGACACAATTGAAAAATGACTGAATAACCGCAATAAAAGATATACATGGCCATTTTTCAGAAGAAGAAATGAAAGCTATCCATAATCACATGAAAAAATGCTGCAAATCACTATTGATTAGAGAGAAATGCAAACTGAAACAACTCCAAGGTACCTGACTAATGTGAAAGAAAAGGAAAATGACAAATATTCAAGGTGATGTGGAAAAATAGGGATATGATGCACTGTTTGGTGGAGTTGTGAACTCATCCAAACATTCTGGAGAATAGTTTGGAACTACACCTAAAGGGCTATAAAACTGCATATCCTTTGACCCAGCAATACCACTGCTAGCAATCCCAAAGAGATTAAAAGAAGGGTGGGGGAAATGACCTAGATATACAAAAATATTTATAGCGACTCTCTTTGTGATGTCAAAGAATTAGAATTTCAGGAAATGCCCATCAGTTGGAGAATGGTTGAACAAGTTGTAGTAAATAATTGTGATGGAATACTCTTGTGCTATAAGAAATAAGAACCAAGATGGTTTCAGAAAAACCTGAGAAGGCTTATGTGAACTGATGCAAAGTGAAATTAGCAGAACCAGGAAATCATTGTACATAGTAACAGTAATATTATAAGGAAGATCAACTGTGAAAGATGTAGCTATTCTGCTCAGGACAAGGATCCATAACAATTCCAAAAAATCCATGATGAAAAATGCTATCCACTTCCAGAGAGAGAAATGAAGAACTGAGTGTTAAATGAAGCATACTTTTTTAACTTTCCTTATTTTCTTGCTTTTTACTGTTTTTTTTTCCAACGTGGATAATCTGGAAATTTGTTTTGCATAATTTCACATACATATTTGATATCATACTGTTTGCCTTCTCAATGGGTGGGCAAGGGGCAGATGGGGAGGAGAAAATTTGAAACATTTTTTTAAAAAATGAATGTTTTAAATAGTTTGAAAAATAAAGATATCTACCCCCAAAATTTTTTTAAGTATTGCTTCCTCTTTTGTGAATATTTAAGGAAGAACAGCTTTATGTTTGTTTGCTTTCTTTCTTATTTAGTGTCAAATACTATAAATGCATTAGGAATTTTTATTTTAACCATTCAAATGAGAAAGTGAATTTTAAAATACTTCTTTTCTCTTAGTTATATATTTTAATTAAGTAATCTGCATAATTGGATTATTCTTAACCAAATAGAGCAATGTATAAATTGGACCCATTTTTGAATTGTTTAGGAATTATGACCTTTGTTTCATTTTTACTTATTTTGCATTTCTGTATTGATGTTATATAGTGATTGAAGAAGTTCAAGCTCCTTAGTCTGGCAAAAGCACTGCACAATATAGATCCAATCTACCTTTTCAGTCCTCCCTCACTCTACCTCCCTCATGCTCCAGCCAAAGGATACTCTTTCTGGCCTCTCTCTATATATTTTTTTGTTTTCCTTGTCTCTAACCATATTCCTCAGTTTCTAACATCCCTATATTCTTTCTCTGCTTGAAATGCCCTCTCCTTTCTATACCTGTTGAAATCCTTTCTTTCAAGGCCTGACTCAAGGACTACTTCTTTCATGAAGTCCTAGCTGATCCATGCTACTGGAAGTTATTTCCCTTTGATGAATTCTTATTAGCACCATGTTCCCATCTCTTATAAGTTTACCATATTCTATTTTGCATCATATTTTATATCCCTTAGAAGATGTAAAATTTTTGTTCAGATTGTTGTTAGGGCAGCAAGGTGGCACAGTCGATTGAGTATTGGGCCTGGAGCCAAGAAAATTCATCTTCCTGAGTTCAAACCTGGCCTCAGACACTTACTAGCTGTATGCCCCTGGGCAAGTCATTTCACTCCGTTTACCTTAGTTTCCTCATCTATAAAATGAACTGGAGAAGGAAATGGCAAACCACTTCAGTTATCTTTGCCAAGAAAACCCCAAATAGCTCACAAAAAGTTGGACTGACTGAAAACGACTGATCAAGAAGAACAGTAGATGGCAAACTCCTTGAGAGCAGGGATCCCATCGTGTTTGTCATCGTAGCTCTCCTCATATCGTGTATTCTGGCTTATGGCTGTTAAATAAATGAACTGAGAATCCATTTTTAAGTGCTTGACAACTATACCTGGGCTGACCTTGTGTCATTAATTGAAAAAGCTAAGATATTCACATGTAAGAATTTATTTTAATCGGGTCAAAATCTGTTACAAAATTAATACCTAAGATCCTAATACTTCTACATCAAGAATGAAAGTTGATGGTGATATTTTGTTAGTGTCATTTTAGTGAAATCTGCAAATAATTCAGTTCAGCAAGTGCTTCTTTTCCAGTCTTTGTGATTATAGTAGTAGTCATCACTCACACTAATGAAAAAATCATACAAAAGAAGAAACCAAGAGGAGGGATACCTCTCTTCTTTGTCAAAGAGAGAAGAAAATTTACTCAACATAATATTCATGCAATTTCAGTATCTTATCAACTCCCCAAGAAAGAAAACTTTGAAGAAAAATATTCATTTCTTTTGTTCTCCTTGAAATATGAAAATGTCAAGCAATGAGAAATACTTCTTATCAAGTGAATTAATTTTTAAATATACAGTGAAATTAAGTGGAAATACTGCTAAAGCAAACTGTTTTTGTTAATTTCTTCAAAACTTCTTTTTAAGGATGCCAGACAATTTTATGAGGAATATAAAGAAACAAAACTGAAGGAAAAAGAAGATGCCTTGGCTAGAGCTGAACTTGAAACACTTCAAAGTGAGTTTTAACCATTGTCTTATTGTGTGAACAATATCATGTAAAATTCCTCAAAAAAATCCACTTAAACAGTTTAAAAATGTAATTTTGTTGGCTTTTTGATATCACATAAATGCAAAGAAATAAAATGTCCATATTTTCTTACTGACCCTCATTAAGGTCATTTTTCTTTTTTTTTTTATTCAATTTTATTGCATTTTCTATTTTGGATTCTCTCCTTATCTCTCACCTTCCCCTACTCATTGAGAAGGCAAGAAAAACAAAACCTATTACAAATACATGTAGTCATGCAAAACAAATCCCTACATTAGCCATTTACCCCCAAAAAGAGAAGAAAATAAGTTTCAATCTACTCTCTAAGTCCATCAACTTTCTATCTGAATGTGGATAGCTTGTTTCATTGAAGTCCATTGAAATTATGGTTTTTCTTTGTTTTGATTATAGTTACTAAGTTTTTCATAGTTGGTTATCTACAATATTGTTGCTATTGTATAAATTGTTCTCCTAGTTCTGGTCACCTCACTGCATCAGTTCATACAGGTCTCCCAGATTTTTTTTTAACTATCCCCTTCATGATTTCTTATAGCACAATTGTATTCCATCGTATTCATTTATCATAACTTGTTCAGTTATTTGCCAATTGATGGGCATCCTCTCAGTTTCTAATTCATTGCTACTGTAACAGGAGCTGCCATAAATATTTTTGTGCATATGGTTCTTTTCCTCTTTCTTTGATCTTTTTGGGGTATAGACTTAGTAGTAGTATTACTGGATCAGAGAGTATGCACAGTTTAGTAACTTTTGGGGTATAGTTCCAAATTGCTTCCTAGAATAGTTGGAATAGTTCACAGCTCTACCAACGAACCATTGATGTACCTGTTTTCCCACAGCCTCTCCAGCGTTTGTCATTTTCCTTTTTGTTTTTTTCCATCTTTGGCAAATTTGATGGTTGTGAGATGGTATCTCAGAATTGTTTTAATTTGCATTTTTCAAGTAGTAGCAATTTAGATAATTTTACATGGTTATTGATAGCTTGGATTTCTTAATTTAAGTCACTTTTTTCCCAAGTTTGTAAAAACTGAGAATGTCATTAGGGTTGTGGTTACATAATCTCTCAAATCTAGGTGGCTGGTCCAGAACTTACAAGCATCCTCAGATGTTCTTGATCAGTCTCATAATGGTTTACACAATCTCAGGAATTGAAGAGACCACAGAGGCCATCTCATCGAACCTATGCCTCTATAATATCCCAAGTTTCCTCATCAGAGCTTTGACTGAAGAGCTCATGTGAGATAAATTCATTACCTCCCAAGGCAGGTTATTTTTGGAACTCTTGTTGTTAGTATATTTTTCCCTTAAATTTCCCCCTTTGCGATTTTCATTCATCTTTTCCAAAAGGCAGTTCTTCTGCTGAAGCACATGAAGACAACTACAGCATCTCCCCCTATCATGTCTTCTTATCTACAGACCAGACATCCTCCTTTCTTTCTTTCTTTTTTTTGGGGGGGGGGGCTAGGCCATGAGGTTAAGTGACTTACCCAAGGTCACACAGCCAGCATATATCAGTGATGGGACTTGAATCCACGTCTTCTTGTTCTAAAGATCGTTCTCTATCTACTATGACACGCTGCCTGTATATACAGAAAATATGTGTGCGCACACATATACCTTTAGAATAATTACATAATAAATGCAAAATAGTTAAATACAAGGTATTTAGGCATGGAGAGCACTAGCAATGGGGTAAAGGGGGAATGAAGATCAGGAAAGGCTTCTTGTAGAGGAAGATTTTGCTTGAGCTGAGACTTTAAGGAAGGGGTTCTCTCAGGAGGAGGTAAGAAGGGAGTGTGTTTCAGGTCCAGGGAGCAATCAGTATAAATACACAAAGCTGGGAAATGGAGTGCTGTATCTGGGGAAGAGAGAGAAGACTAATTTGGCTGAGCCATCCAGTATGGTAAGAGAAGCAACATGTGATGAGGCTAGAAAGATAGGAACAGGGCCAGGTGTAAATGGCTTTCAAAGCCACACAGAGGAGTTTATGTTTGGTCCTAGAGGCCATAGGGACCATCCAGCCACAACCACCGCCATTTTTACTGTAGATCTTCAGGATGCGTGCTTATTGGATGAATAGTTACACAGACATGAACTTTCAGAGTTGGCTCATTGTTCTCTGATGAGCCTTAAAACAGGTTTCTCATGTTGCCCAGTTTGTTCTGGGTGAAAAATTCCCCATCTACTGCCCCCTCTAAGGAAATCGAGGTTCTCATCATTTTCTTGTTTTCAGAGTCATCTTTGGTCATCCAGTAGAGATGGCCATCTCTTATGGCTACAGTCACTTAACAGACAGAAGGACAGGCAGACTTCATACACTCATGAATATATCATGAAAGGCTCTGTAGCACTTAACGATAGAAGTGCCAAGAACAGATTGGAAAGAAATTACCTCCGATGGAAGACTCCCATTCAGCAGATAGGAAATGATTACAATGAGCTTCCTTCCTTGGTTATCAGGTGCTAATTGCCTTGGCGTCCTTCCTGACATTCTGAGATCAAATCTGTGAGTAGAAGGGACACACAGAGCAGTTAATATCTTCTCCATCCCCAGGAATAGTACTTTAAATGTATTTAGATCTTGCCTATTGTATTTCACACTATGGGAAATTTTTTAAAAATACATAAGAAAGTTAAAAATTAAAACCTGCCCTCAAGAGATAGATAGTCCAGTTCAAGGACACAGAAAACACACCAATAATGTAACCAGAAAAAAATTATAAAGCAAAATATCATTAAACAGAAATAAGATACTAAAGATTAAAATAAGATACTAAATAACATAATATTCTACTTAAGAAAAGATACATACTAAAGCCACACCTGCTTTATAGCCCTGGGAAAGAATGTTCTTGCCACCAAAGTCCTTGGCACTGTCAAATGGTTCAACTTCAGAAATGTTTATGGGTCTTATCAATGGATCTGACATTAAAAAAGATGAATTACCATGTGCTTTGCTGCTGTACCCTAAGGACCACTGGGTCTCTCCATCTGACTTGAAGCTGAAATCTTCTCCATGTGTGTGTTGTCACTCTCTGTTAGAATATGATCTCCATGGAAGCAGAGACTGTCGTAGCTCTTAGTGCAGTGTTTTTGCCCTAAACATTAATAAATGCTTTTTCACTCATTTGAGACTGAATGTATAATTTCCAAAGGCTGGGCAGGGCTTAACAAGTGGGCGCAAGAAAGGTAACCAAGACTTTAATGGTTCCAAAGTAGACAATGGAGTGGATTGTGTAGACAGTGACCAGCTTGAAGTCAGAGGACCTGGTTTCTTAGCTAACTACATGAAAACCTTAATAGTTTTAATTATACTGAATGAATCGCCCAATATTTAAAATAGAACTTAGCACAAATTGCTGTTTTCCCAAATTATTACATTGCATAGAAATATTTTAAACTTTGTCCAAAGTGATCAGTAAGTATGTTATAATAAAAAAGCCCTGGACAGGAGTTCTGAATGCCTGGATTTTATCTCCCTTCTCGAGGCCTTTCTTTGCCCAGGCTGTTTTGTACACTATCCATTCTCATAGAATGTACTTCTTCCTCTCTGCTACCTCAGAAGCCCTGGCTTCCTTCAAAGCTCAGCTCATCTGCCACCTCCTACATGAGTCTTTTCCTTGTCACCTAACTGCTAGTGGCCCCTTTTTCTCAAAAAAAAAAAAGCCTTTTATTTCTTCTTCATATTGTTTATGTATATTTGTATATGTCCACATTTTTTCCTTTGGTAGAATATAAGCTTCTAAGGGCAAGGACAGTTTTATTTTGTCTTTGTTCTCAAACACCTAGCACAGAAGTTGGCCACAGACATGACACTCAGTCACTTCATCCGTCTGGACCAGGCCTTTCTCATCTATAAAATGGGTGTGTGGCATTGCACTAGGATCTACACTCTTCTTGACTTTCATCATTCTACATCTGTGAAGGAATTTGATAATGCTTGTTCTTCTTTAATGCTGCATTGATACACAATGTTCAGAGCCATGGAGGAATTATCCTAGCACATCTGAGAATTTGCTAGAGGACAGGATGAGAAGGTTTAGAAGGTTGTGAATGAGTTTACTCACTTCTAGGAGGTCTCAGATCTATTGATGTATTTTTTTTTTAAGGAAAAGGGAGAAAACAGTCAATTTTCTCTCAGCTGCGCAAGAGAGGCAAAATCTAAATTTCATTTGAAAGCTAGTGTTCTTTTTTATAATCTCTTCCCTGCTCAGCAAAATTTGTCATTTTTATTTCTTTTCTTTTGAAAACTTGTTTGGGAGCCTTTTGCTATGTCAGCATTCACTTCCTCCATTTATGGGGTATAGCAAATAATTCTGTCAGTTTTTCTGTATAGGAATATTCATAATACCTTACAATACTTATAAATAGGAATTAAAAACATTTGCAACAGTACAAAAAGTACTATCCCCTTAACTTAATGAAACTTTCCAGAATTTGTGGTCACTTAAAAAAATTGTTCAAAGGATTTTCACCCCTTAAAAATTCCAGCTATTTTGTTTAAATCTTTTCCTTTGCTAAAAACATTCATAATACTTGGATCTATACCAGTTGCTCCAATACAAATGTGTTATTTTATCTCTTCTGGACATATTATTATGCCCCAAGATTGGGGAATCCACTTAAAAATTACATTAATTTTCTGAAAACTTACAACCAGCTAAGTTTAAAGATTGTTAACCAGTAATTCTGGCACTAGAACCTAAAGTGAACTGAGTATTCAGAGATTATTGTTGAGAAAGGAAAAAAACAACAACCTGGTGCTTGGCTTTGGATACCCATTAAGACTCTAGAAGACCTAGTTGGGCTTTTTCATCTCCAATTTCTGAGATCCATTGTATATTTAGAGAAGGTGATAGGATTCAGTGTTAAGGATATTAAAGAGCAAACACGTTCACTGTTAATAATGTCAAAAACTTGTCATGTGTTTGGGCTTTTTAAAAATTTAGTCTCCAATGGTTACATGCAAAGAATCTTTTAATTAATTTTGTTAACTTCATTATGGTGTTCTGCATTGTATACTTTAGAATTAATATATAAAGGCCAAAAATCCCCCAGTGTGCATTTCATTTGCCCCCATCCTTCTTAATTTTAAAGACCATCATTGGAATACTGAGTTCATAATAACATTTCCATCTACTTAATTGAGTAAATGCATCTCATGCAGATTAGCAATAGCTGTTTTATGCTGCCTGTTTTTCATGACCTAATTGCTAATCTGCCCTCATGTCTGTCTGCTTTACTGCTGAGATTGTGTAATATTCTCTGAGGGTTGAACTAAAACTGTGTAGGGGGAATTCCATATAATTTGCAAATTGGAGAAAATGCAGCATGAAGGTCTTATTAAAATTATGGTTTTTTGCTAGAGAGGACAAAAGGTGTGAAAAAGGTAATTTCTTGAAAAGTAAATATTATCCTTTTGGGAAATCTTTATGCCAAAATTCTGTTGATGTCTCTTCAGGAAATTTTTTGGCATTCCCTATGTCTTTGTCTTGAATGAGTTTTTTTTTCCATTTTTATGGTTTAAATTTAAATTATGAATACCTATTAAGATGCAACTTTTATATTAGCATAAGTATTTGTAAAAGTACAGATTTTTGAGTTTGCTAATTTATATTCCTTCCATAGTAGAAAGAAAAATAGGCAAATCTTTGTATGATAGTCACTAGTTGGCTCTATAATTTTTTTCCTTACCCTCATTACTATTGTCCGAGCTGTCTGCCTGGCCTAACAAAAGTCTTGAAATGTGGTAAAAATCCAGACCAAACATCCAGTTTCCATTTTGTAGGTAATTTATGTTCCCAGAAATAGGTCATTTTTCTCTACTTTTCCCCACTAAATTTTACCTGCAGTAATAGCCGAACATGCTGCTCCAGGGACAATCCTAACTTGGGTTTCAATATGCTTTACTCATAGTAAAGACCATATTCAAAGGTTATGAACTTTTCTCAGTCTGAGGTCTTTTACTTTTGTGCCAGATACATGATCGGAGTCAGTAATGCTAGTCCACAAGGCAAAATAAAACAAAAGACAAGTTATGTTTTAACTATTGAATTATACTTATAATAGAAATTGTAGGTAGAAAATGACAGAATTGCAGCTCATGATTGTTAATTCATTTTTATTAATAATGCATAATAACATCCTAGGTTCTTTGTTATTATCAAATTATGTAATTTCAAAAGACTACAGTTTGGGGGCATTGTTGCGAATATGAATTTATGGCTCAACACTACCAATTGTGTTATCTTGGGGGATGATTCTAGGGTCATTGGTATGTTTCTCTTGGGTTTATTTGTTTGTGTCCAGGACAATAACATTTTGTCCTAATGATGAGTGATCTTTTTAAATTGCCAAGCTTTATACTATGTTGTATTCTAGTAGCAGAAAAAAACTCTAAAGCATAAGGCACCTGTATCTGCATGGGTGAAATGTAGTAATTGAAGAAATGCAATTTCTAATTAAGAGAAACAGCTTTTGAATAACTCTGGGTACTTAATGCAAGTTCTGATGCTGAGCCCCTTCTAGGTGCCCCTCAAGAAGGGGCATCTTCTCTCCTGGAATCCTTTCCCTCCTCTACTCCAACTAGTGATGGATTGATTGACACACCAGAGGTATAGACATATGGTTCACAATAGTCCCAAGTGCAGCCAGAACCAGATTAAAAGGTAATTGGTAAATATTTTACAAAATAAACCAAAGTACAGTGAAACATAGATAACATTCATATGTGTTTTTTTAAGTCAATATGTGACCCACGGGGATCCTTATGTATGGTTTAGTGGTCCCCGTTATTATTTGAGTTTGACACTAAGCCCTTACACCACTTGTTACATATAGGTCATCATTGAAAATATGTAACCGACTGCTTGTGCCTGCTGTGTGGATCTTCACTGCCCTTTATGTAGTGTGTCATTTTGATTCTTCAGAGACCATAATATTCCAAGATAAGCACACATTATTAGGAGAACATCCATGGTAAAATATCAGTTTTTCTAGCTGGAGGAGTAGCTTAAGATTGTTAAAATTAATGCACAGTCTCCTAAATACCATCAAACTTGCTCTCTACCTCCTTTTGTTATTGTCCCAATTCCTAGCCCATCATCTATGCTTGTCTCAGATGATGGGAATCTACCATCCAGCTCAAATGAACTGATTATCCAATAGCATCTCACTGTGTGGACAGTAGGCATTTACCTTTTCCTCTTAGCAAAGCAAAGTTGAAAATTAATATAAAACTAGGAGAGAGAATGAGACTAAGACAAAGATATGGCAACTTGAATTTGACCTATTTAAATAGCTCAGCTCTTAGCATAATGATTAGCACACAGTAACCACTTGGTAAATGTTCGATGACTAACTATTGACATTTGAAAAGAGGGAAATGGATGGAGGCAGGTATATAAACACTAATCATAACAATTTCTTGAAGAAGATTAACTGATATAAATTGGTAACCATAATAAGGAATCTAGAATGGTCCAGAAATTGCCTCAGCCATTAAACACGTGATCTCCTTTATAAACAGAGAGATGGCAACCAATAAAAATTGTAGTTTAGAATATAATGCATTAGTAAAATATTCTAGAGAAGAGGAGTGGAAGATTGTGAACATATTTTCAATGATGACCTATATGTGAACTTCATGAAACAACAATCAATAAGCACTTATTAAGTACCTGTTGTGTGCCAGGCTCAGTGCTAGGCACTGGGGATGCAAAGACAAATTGAAAATGTATACCGTCAAGAAAAAATGAGTTGTAAAAAGTTTGGTTAGAGATCCAACTAAGCAAAGTTATCCCCAAAGCATTTATGAATTAAATTGCAAGTACAATGATAGGAAAAAATGTAAAAGTTCTGTAAAGATTGTTTTAAAACCTTTTTTTCACCATCAAGTATATTAAAACAACCACATTGAATTCTAATACCATTGTCCCAGATGTGCTACATGAGGAAGTAGAAACAGTAGTGAAGAAAACAGAAATGGGAGAAAAAAATCATACAGAATAGGTTAGTCTAGAGGTAACATAGGTATTAGGAGAGCCTTCTCAATCTCCTCTGCTGGATTATCATCTCAGTCACACCTCCTAACTGTTGGTGTTCCTCCTGATGCCATCCTGGGTCCTCTTCTCTTTCCCCTCTATTCATTCTCTCCTCTTCTCTCCTTTCCTGTCCTTATCAGCTTCCATGAGTTTAACTGTCATCTTATCTAGATAACTCTGAGATCTCTATACCCAGCACTAGCCTCACCCCTGAGTTTCAGTCCCATATCATCATTGGACATTTCAAACTGGATGTCCTAGGGACACATTTAATATGTGTGTATATATATATATATGTACATGTATACATGTATATACACATATGTATACACATATACATACATATATGTGTGTCTCAGCTTTGTTATCTTGATATTTACCTTAGACTCTTCATTCTCCCACATATCCAGTTAATTGCCAGATCTTGCCACATCTACCCTCACAATCTATCACATATCTTAACTCTTTCTTCCCACTTACAGGTTACCACCTTATTTTAGACCCTTATCACCTCTCATTTGGATTATTGCAATGCCCTCCTAATTGGTCTCCTTGCCTCAAAACTTACCACTCCATTCCATCCTAAATACTGCTGTCAAAGTAATTTTTCTTAAATGCGAAACTGACCATTTACTTCCCCTATTTAACCAACTCTAGTGGCTTCCTATTGCTTCTAATATAAAATTTAGGCTGCTCAGTTTAGCTTTTAAAGACTTCCACCTTTTTTTCTAGCTTCATTACACATTATTCCTTTTGAGTAATAGTATCTTCATTTTTAATACAGTAATATAGAGTTGTCATAATTATTGACTAGCCCTCCCCAGTTATTTAACTGTTATTTTATTCCTATAAAAATTGGTTTTTAGTTGTTTTATGTCTTTCTATGTTTTACTAGCTTAATTTCCAGATATTTAATTTGCTCTGTTGTTACTTCAAATGTAATTTTACTTCCTAACTCTTCCTCCTATATTTTGTTAGTGACATTCCAAAAGGTTGGTGAATTTTAAAAATTTATTTGATCTCACTAATTTAATAATGCTTTTAATTTTACTTAATTTTCTTAAGTTCTCTTTTATCTGCAAGTAATAAGATAGTTGTACCTCCTCTTTAACTATGCTTGTTCTTTAATTTATTTTCTTTGTCTTAATGCCATAGCTAATCTTTCTAGCGTTAACTCAAATGATAGTGGAAACACTGGATATCCTTATCTTATCCCTGACCTTACTAAGATAACTTTCAGTATTTTCTCTATTGCAATAATACCATGCCTTGTGTTTTTTATTCATTTTTAAGCTTTGTCTTTAAATACTTTTGATCATATTAGTGAAAGCTCCTTTTATTCCATTGATTTTTAGTATTTTTATCTTAAATATTATTTTTTTCAAAAATTTTTCCACATTTATTGATATAATCATGAGATTTTGGGGGGATTTTTTATTATGGTGATTCTTTATATTTATTGCTATCCTACTTCTGAGCCATCCTTATATTCCTGATAGAAATCTAATCTGATCAGACTAAAGGTAATGTTTAATTCATTGCTATATCTCTTGGCTAATATTGCATTTAATAGTTTTCTATCAATATTCATTAATGTAGTTGTTTATAGATGTGTGTTTTTTATTTATCTCACCATAGTTGGGGAATTAAATCCATATTAGTCTCTGAGAAGGAATCTGGCAAGGTGCTATCATGTTATATTTTTATCAATACTTTGTATAGCATAAGAGGTTGGGTTTTTTTTTAATGTTGGATAGAATTCATCTATACATATATCTGACTCAGGATTTTTTTTCCTTTTGGGACTTCCATTAATGTCTTGCTCCATTTCTTGTTTGGAAATAAAGTCTGTATTTTCTCTTGTTTATATGAGTTTTTAATAATTTTGTAAATATCCATTTCATTTAAGTTTTATTTTTTGTTTATTTTAAATGGTTTTGTCATTTCTGAGAATGTTCTTTATTTCTGCTCCATTCATTGTGAATTTCTTATTTCATTTGGTAATTTCTTTTTCCTTTCTTTCTCTCTTTAAAAAAAATAGATGTTAGCTAACAATTTATTATATTGGTCTTTTTTTAATTTAGTTTTATTTGCCATCTCAGTATTCTTTTTTTTTTTTAAATAAAGTTAGCTCTAGAGAATAGATGAGAAAATGTTCCTTGCTCTTTTCATTAGAAGTGTGAGGGTACTATGGTTGTTGTATGTAGAGAAAGGGTCATCATCATGTTGAATGGTTTGGGTAAACTTTTATGATTCTTGGGTTTAAGGGAAAGAGAAGTTGCAGGGGGGAATAGATTCAGAAATGAATATGGTATAAAAGCAAAGGACATCAGTAAAAGAAAAACTTTTAAATGATTTTGTTATCAATTTTGGTTTTCTCTTCCATTTTCAAAATTTCTATTTTATGGCTAAGAATTTTTAACTTGTTTTTTTTTTTCTTTTTTCAAATGCAGACTCAATTCATTCATCTTCTCTTTCATTAAGTATGTTCAGAAATATCTTTTTCTTTGAGGGAATAGCTGAATTGAAAATAGCAGAAATGCAAGACAATAGTAAAAATATATTCAATCAAAAGAGACAAACAGAAACTGCATTATGTTTAAAGGCACTGTAGACAATGAAAAAATGTGAAATGTGTATGTGTATATATACACACATGTACCCACATACATGCAGTAAATTACATTGTTTCCACATATATAAAGGAAAAACCAAATGAATTACAGGACAATAATTGTTTATTTTTTCAGTATGTTTCTTTGAGACTTAACAGGGGCAGCTAGATGGTACAGTGGATAGAGCACCGGCCCTGAAGTCAGGAGGACCTGAGTTCAAATCTGACCTCAGACCAAACACTTGACACTAGCTATGTGACCCTGGGCAAGTCATTTAACCCCAATTGCCTAAAAAAAAAAAAAAAGATAGCTTTAACAGACAAACAAGAAATTAAGAATCAGAAAAGAATGTTAGAAAAACTAAGATAGACCTTTGGTGATTAAATTAATGGAAATCTAAGGAGAAAACCTATTTCTTAGCACTATTTAGCACCTTCATACAACTGTCTTAGCTTAGACTCTGTCTCTTACCCTTAGGAATATTGTATTCTAAGCTCTTCTCTTATTTGTAGTAGAAGCTGCCAGGTCTTATGTAATCCTAACTGTGGTTTCTTGGTACTTAAATTCTTTCTTTCTGGAGGCTTGCAATGTTTTTTAATTTGATGTAGAAGTATTGGGTTTTTATTTTGATATTCCTGGAAATTGTCCTTTTGGGATATCTTTTAGGAGATTATTGGTAGATTCTTATATCTTTACCTTGCCAACTGATTCTAGTAGATCTAGACAGTTTTCATCTGTAATTTCTTGAAATATAGTGTCTAGGCCTTTATTTTTAAGCATTGTTTTCAGAGAATTCAATGATTCTTAAGTTATCTTTAACCTATTTTCCAGGTCACTTCTTTTTAAAAGTAGAGATCTTTCATTTTCTTCTATTTTTTCAGTCTTTTTATTTTATTTTAATATTTCATGCTGTCTTATGGAGTCATTTATTTTCACTTCATATCTTTTTTTTAAGAGAGAAAGAGAATTCATTATTGGATAAAGCTTGCCACTTTCTGTGGTAAGCTACTTACTTTCCCTCCAATTCTTTCCTCCAGAGCCTTTATTTCATTTTTTTATCTCTTGCTTAATTTATTCCAGCCATTCATGTAGCCCTTGTGTAAAATCCATTTTTTCCTCTAAATTTTGCTTGAAGTTGTGAAGTTATTCCTTCTAGATGGGATTTTTAGATATCTCTGGTTTACCTCCTCAGCCATGTATATTCTAAGAGCAGTGGTAGGTTTTAGGACACACCGAAGCTTTGAGATTCAGGACAAACATGTAGGGCAGTTTATAACACTGCAGGATAGAGTGAAAGTGATTTTTGGAATCCCTATACCTGGACTGTCCCAGTCTCTGGGCTTTGCTATGTCTGAACTGGTCCTGTTTATTACTGTCATTGTGCTGTCATCTAATGACCGTGTAGGTTTCTCTTACGAGCTATCTGCTCTTTCTGCCTGTGCATGCAGAGCCTTGCAGGTATCTCTGTCCAGTCTTTGGTTGTGTAGGGAAGCTTCTGTCTTAATTGTCTGTGCTGGTGCTGACATTTCTGGCAGGCCTTTTCTTACTGTCAGTGCACTGACTTCTAGCAAACATTTTTGTGCAATTTTAATGCGGATGAAGCTACTTAATATACTTTTCCATTGGGTTGTAGAAACTGGGCTGCTATTCTCTGTTCAGGGAACCATATTGTCCCAAAGTCCTGCCACTAACTTTTACATTTTTTAATGAGTCCTTTAACGCACTGAGACCTTGGTTGCTCCTTATTAGAAAATGGACATTACCACCTGTCCTGTATATCTTAAAGGAATGTTGAAAGAGGATGGAAAGAAAGTGTTTTCAAAATTCAAAACACTTCACAAACTGTCTTGGTTCTATTATAATAACTATCTTATCTTTTCCCCTATGAATTTATTTATACAAAATAATGATAGATGAATAATAAAATTAATTTCTGAATATATTAAAACAATTTTCTTTGAAGTAAACTACCCCGATATGCTTCCTAGATATAACTTAAGAATAGAATGTTAGAAATAATTCTTATTCTTAGAAAATTTCAATAATATATATATTTTTTCTTTTTTGTAGAGGAAAAGAAATCTAAAGTTAAAAAAACAAAGCCAGAATTTCCCATGTATACATCTTTGGAACCCAGTGCATATAAACCTTCTTACGATCATGGAATTTCTATAGAAGAAATTGAAGAACAAATGGATGATTGGTTAGAAAATCGGAACAAAATGCAAAAAAAGAAGGTAAATGAACCCTTAAGACAATAATGTAAATTAATATGGAACTGTCAACTTGCAGGCTTAATGACAATGGAACATCTTTGAAAATCATCAGATCCAGTTAAATTGTTGAAAAGATAGCCTATTTTTGCAGGCATTTAATTTTCATCATTATCAGATAGATTATTTAGATGAGATTGATAAAAAGAAAAAAGACTAAGGAAATTTTCATGATGAGGTTTAAAGAAACATCAATAAAGTTATTTAAAGCAAAAATTAATTAAGTTGTATATATAATATATGTAAAATGCTTGCCATTTTTTTACTGAATCAGTGAGAATATTGTTATCAGTTATCAAATTTTCTCTGGCTAGAGAATGGGGGAAATGGTGATATTTTTAGTTTAAATATTTTATTATCAATTTAATAACAACTCAACAAATAACAGTGATCAAATAAAGAAAATAAGAAACAAAATCCTAAATGAAACATCAAACTTCAAACTATAGATATTAAAAATTTTTAACAAAGAAAGATTAACAATTTTGTTGGCTCATTATCCCAACATTTTTTTTATCTATATTCTTAAAAAGTTTTGTTTCTGTTGATTTTTTTTGTAGACACAGTCAGCATATTTGTTTCTACCCTGATTTCACCTTTTAAATTATGTCCTCTCCTACAAGTTGTTCCAATATTTCTTTGTATTTCTCCTATTTATTATTTTATGGGGTGACAATATTCTATTACATTAATATTCTGTAACCTCTTCAGCCTTACTTCAATAGTTGAACGTATAAATTGAGAAACAATATGGGAATCATGGCTAGAGCACTCACCTTGAAGCCAGAAGACCTAGGCTAACATTGGCCTCTTACACATTCTGGTTGTATAAGCCTGGGCAAGAAAGACCCTTCCTCTATCAGTACTCTAGGCAGCTCTCTAAAACTCCAAGTTGTGGAGAAGTTGCCAACCTGTATTGTTAAAGAGAATTTTCTCTATATCAGTAACTCACAGGTCCAGTGCCTCTTCCAGTTATTTCCTATTGTTGCAAATAAAGTGACATTAAACATTTTTGCACAAGTAGGTCTTTTCCTGCAAAATTCCTACTCTAGTGCCTTGTTGTGGCATAGAAATAAACTGGTTTTTTGAAGGCCATGCCAGCAGATTACAAGCTTTGGCTTTGTCTACCATGTTGAACAAACTTTTGGTATGGTGTTGGTGATTGACAGTGTCAGGTTTCTAGGGTCTAGCTTGCCTGTCTGTGGAATAACACATCACCAGAAGACTGTCCACTGAGGAATAGAGTCTTTGGCCATGGTCACCCAAGAAAGAGATGTAAATACAAAAAATCACTCTGTTTTGTGTGATCCCCTTACTCTGTGACAGTGTTGATTGTAGAGTGACCAAAAAGAGAGCAAGAGAGAGAAACAAAGAATGCTAAGAATAATGGTTTTCAGATTACTTACAACTATCTACATATGTTAATATAACTTCAGGTTCATGTGAGATCTTTTTCCCATAACAAATGAGTTAATACACTACTAGCAAAAATAAAATAAACCAAAGGTAGAAATCTCAAAAGAGCTAGAAGAAAGCTTCCACTGTGTTAAGTAGATTCTCTTTGGGAGATTCACAGGAAAATATGAACAAGAATCACCTAAACTGAAAAGGCCCCACTGTTATCTACATTAGTGGAGAGAGGACCCCTGTGGATAATATCACAAATTCATTAATCCATAAAAGATCTGAATTCAAATCCTACCTCAGATACTTACTTACTATGTGGCTGAACCCCTCACTCCCTCAGTTTCCTCGCCTGTAAAATGGGAATGATTATAGTAACTACTTCACAGAGTTATTGTGAATATCAAATGAGTTAATGTAAGTAATGCACTTTGCTAACCTTAAAATACTATGTAAATGCTATTCTTATTGTTATTATCAACAAGCATTACTTAAGCACCTGCTGTTGCCAAAAAAATCCCAAATGAGGTCACGAACAGTTGGTCACGACTGAAAATGACGAAAGGACAACATGTGCTGGGCTCTAGAAATTCAAAGACAAAACTGAAATTCTCCCTACCCTCCAGAAATGCTTAGTACAAATGTCAAGTACATTCGGAATTTATACAAAGTAAATACGAGGTAATTTTAGGTAGGAAACATTGGAAGCTGGAAGAATCAGTGAATGCTTCATGTAGGACGTGGCTCTTGAGCGAAGCTTTGAAGGAAACCAGAAATTTTAAGAGGAGGAGGTCCTTTTAGAAATAGGGAACAGCTTAGAGATGGGACATGCAGTGTCCTGTGAAAAGTAGCACGAAGACCAGTTTGACAGAGCAGTAGAATACGCGGAAGGACAGTCATAAGTGATGAGCCCAGAAAGGTCGGTTGAATCCATGCTTTTTGTTGTCGGTTGTTTCAGTCACGTCTGACTCTTCATGACCCCATTTGGGGTTTTCTTGGCAAAGATATTGGAGTGGTTTGCCATTTCCTTCTCCGGCTCATTTTACAAATGAGGCAAACAAGAGTTAACTTGCCCAGTGTCACACAGCTAGTAAGTGTCTGAGGCTGGATTTGAACTCAGGTCTTCCTAACTCCAGGTCTGGCGCTCTATCCACTGCACCACTTAGCTGCCCTAGGAGCCAAGCTTTGAATGACCCTAAATGCCAAACAGATAAGTTTGTACTTTTATTCCCCGAGGTTATAGGAATATTTTGGAGCTTACTGAGCAGGGATGTGACATAGTCTCCCCTGGACTTGGGCAGTTTTCTAAGAAGTGTCTTTGGGAAGGGCTCTTATCCTTAGGAAATGGTCCTAGCAGTAAGATCATTGGGTCAAAGGGAAGGAGAAAGTTCATAATTCTCATTGTACATGATCAAGTTTTTCTCCAAAAACACTGTACCAGTTCAGAGTTCCTCCAGAAAAAAAAATTTTTCAACTGAGAAGTAAACCTGTGGGTGAAATTCAAACCTGTTGTTGAATTAGTATATTTGTTTTTATTTCTTTTTGTTTCTGAGGAAACCAGTCCGCCTGTGTGGCCCAGGAGATACATGAAAATTAGAGATTTTTAAAGGTTCATTTCAAAGGTTGATGGTTTATTCAACTGGATTAATAGGCTGATGATGCAGGCACTTCTCAGAGTCTTCACTTATATCATTTTAGTCCTTTCCTTCGTAAGTAGCTGTTCATAGCTATCGAGCTTTTAGTGAGTTAAAGTCCCACATCGGGTTATGTTTAAGTCTGCCTATTCTGGTAAGGCCCAGACTGTGCAGACTCCATTAATGTGAGTAGTTCCATCAAAGCTGCCTCCAGTTCTTGGAACACTTTGTTATCACTGGAGCACCAAAGCTGGAAGTCATCCTGCTTCTTCTGTGCTTGTCTCAGGCTTGCCCTCTAGGATCTTAGAAGCTGGAAATCCTAGGCCTCGGAGTGGTAAGGAAAGCAGTGCCTTTCTGCTGCCGATCTTGAACCTTCCTAAGATTAGAAGTAGTGTAATTTTAGATTTAATAACTAGTTGGTGTGGTCCCATTCTCAGTCCCTGACCCTCTTTCCCTTCTCCCTCTGTGCTTCTTTTCTTGGTGACTTCATCAGCTCCCATGGGTTTCATTACCATCTCTGCGATGACGATTCCCGGATCTACATGTCTCTTCACTTTCCTCACATATCCATTCATGTACCAAATTTTGTCATTTCTACCACATCTCTCACAGCTTTCCCCTTCTCTCTGTTCTTCCATCTACCAGTCTAGCTCAGGTCCTCATCATCTTTCACCTGGACTATTTCATCAGCTTCCTAATTGGTCTTCTTCACTCTAGTCTACTTTCTGCCTAGCTGCCAAAGTGGTTTTCCTGAACCTCCAGTCTAACTGCGTTACTCCCCAACTCAGTAAAGTCCAATGGCTTACTATGGCCTTTAGGATGAAATATGAACCCTTCTGTGTGGCATTTAAAGCCCTTCACAGTTGGGTCAAACCTACCTTATAGGCTTATTGCGCCTTACTCCCCTCCTTACACAGTGTGGTCTGCCAAAACTGGCCCTGTTATTTACTGCTCCTCAGACTCATCCCTCCACCTCCTCCCTCCGTGTCTTTGCCCTCACTATCCCCGTGGCTGCAATTCATTCCTTCCTTACCTCCATTTGGCAAAATCCTTAGTTTTTCTTAAGGGTTAGTATAAGTACCACTTTTTGTTTCAAATGGTTTCTCTCCATCTGGTAAATTCTTTCCCTCAAAATCACCTTACCTCTATTTTGTATATACCTGTATGTGTACATGTTGACTCCCCCAGGTAAATGGTAAGCTTCTTGAGGACAGGGACTATTCACACTTGTTTTTCAACCCTCTAGCACCTACCTCTATGCCTGGCATATAGTTGGTGCTTAATAAATTCTTGTTCATTGATTAACCATGATAAGAAGTGTCAGAGAGAATCCCTAGAGAAGAGGTGATAGGAGTATGTTGCTGGAAAGGACCCCAAAAAGCCCTCTTATCCAAATCTCTGCCTTCAAGTAATTAAACATCTCAAACAGTCCTTACTCCCAGTCTCAAACCGTCTTGTTGTGTAGCATTTCATAGAGATAATAAGCATAAGGATTTTGTATATTTATACATAAAACTTTTTCAACTTGGGGATTTCTTGCTTTCTCTTTAAAGGAATTCCCTTCCAAACTCTAGGCCCCTCCCCCTTCCCTTTTGTGCCCGGGTTCTGCTCCCAATTACCCTTTTCCTTGTTTGGCCTCAAGTCTGCTTCCCTTTGGACTTCTCACGTTTACTTTAAAGAATTTTCTTGATTATGCCGTCCCTCCTAGGTGCTGACCAAACTCTCTTTTCTTCTGCCACAAAGCTCTTTGAATGTCCTATCTATAGCCATACTTTCTATCCATCTATTTCTCCCCCCTCCTCCCCTCCCTTCTTTAACTCCTTGCAGTTTGGCTTCTACCCCACAATTCTACTGAAATGGTTTCCTCCAAAGTGATTAATTAATCAGAATTGTTTTCACCGCCAGTTATGTACTCAGCGGTGTTAAGTACTTTAGGGGACATCAGTAAGTTCAATAAAGTGACTCCATATGTATCCCATAACGTGAAAATTGAGTATAGTCACAATTACCCTGTAAATCCTTTAAATTGACCATAAAGTCAATACGGTACAGTATCTTTAAACCTTTGTAGCTGGAGAGGGGATTTGGTTGTTTTTTTAAAAGGAAGCCATTTGTATCAGAGAGCAGTTGAGTGTGAGATAGGGTGCTATCAAAACAATGACCCGTAAATGTTTTTTTTTACTCCATCAAGCTAAGCTAGTGAATGAATGAATGAATGAATGAATGAAGCATTTATTAAGTACTTACCTTGTACAAAACACTGTGATAAGCACTGAGAATCAGATGGAAAGGTAGCCCTACTCTCATGGTGCTCCCATTCTAGTGGAGAGACAACACCCGTGGAAGGCTTCAGCAACAAGTCAGACAGAGAGGTCCTGTGGTCAATGGGTGTGGCAGCAAAGCAGGTAGGGGATGCATTTTCTCTAATGTCACTTTTGCTGATAAAATCATATCAGTTTCTGATGCTGAACCATTTGCCAGTGCCAGGGACTCTGGTGGCAAGAACTTGATTTTCAGGGCAGCTAGGTGGTGCAGTGGATAGAGCACCGTCCCTGGAGTCAGGAGGACCTGAGTTCAAATCCGGTCTCAGACCAGACACTTGACGCTTACTAGCTGTGTGACCATGGGCAAGTCACTTAACCCCAATTGCCTTGCCAAAAAACAAACATACACACAAACAAACAAACAACAACAAAAAGATCTTGATTTTCTGGGTCGTCAGCAGCCGTGGCTTAGAACACCTGTAGGAACATTTGCCAGGCTGTATCTCCACAGATGTTGCTTCCCAAGATGATGGGTAAGGGAACTGTTGATCAGGAGACAAGCAACCAAGGCTTCTACTCAAATGGAAAAAACAAAAACAGGTAAAGACTGGCAAGAAAAGTGATAATTAGGGGGGAAATAGTCTTTGAAAGGGCTTCACACGTAAGTGTGATTATGTTTGCGGTTGATCATACTACTGCATAACTGTTTCAACCCCTACTTTGCCATAAGGCATGAAGGGACACAAAGAAGTCAAAAGGAAGCCAGTAGGGGCCTTTTGTTTGACCAGTAATGCCAGGAAAACCAACTATGACCATCCCTTTAATTAGGTGTACCAGCAGCCTACACAAAATTATTATGATGAAGAGCATCTTCTAGAATCAGGCTTGACAGTAAGTGGTACTTAATGGTGTGAGAGCCATGGGAAGGAACCAAAGCAACTGAGGAAACAATGACCATATCTCCAATCTCCAATTCACTCAAGGATTAGTGTGTACTCATTGACTAGCCACCAATCCCCTGCCATTTTAAAATTTTTCTTCCTCCTCTCTTTCTCGTCTCTTTTCCCCTCCCCTCTTTCTCTTGAATTCGCATAAATTATGAAGTGACTCTATTATATAAGTCTTCGTTTCTTAATATTCTCCTACCCAGAGAGATAGAAGGGATAGAAGTGAAAAAATCAGAAACTAATTAAATGCTAAAATTCCCAATATTAATATATGTGGAGGAGGAGGAGGAGTTTGTGGGCTGCAATAATAAGAGGAGTATTATATTCTGCTTTATACCTATCTAGAGTATTGTGTTCTGGGTGTTACAGTTTAGGGGAAACATTGATAAAATGGCGTCCACCAGAGGAAAGCAACCATGATGGTAAAGGGACTTGAATCCAAGCCATAGGAAGATCAGTTAAAGGAACTAGAATTGTAGAGACTGGAGAGAAGGCAGGTAAACATGATAGCTGTGTCCAATTATTAGAAGGGCTGTCATGTGGAAGAGCAAACTTGCTCTATTTAGCCCTAAAGGGCATAACTTGGAACAGAGAGAAAGTTAGAAAGGGCCAAATTTAGGTTTAATCTAAGTGAAAACTTTTAACAATTAGAGCTAACCAAAGGTGAAATGGTCTGCTGTGAAAGAGGGTGGGTTTCCCCTTATTGGAAGTTGTCAGGCAAAAGCTGCATGACCCCTTGTTGGGTTTGGTAAAAGGGAGATGCTTTTTCATGTATATTTGGATTCACTGGCCAATGACTTCCCACTCAGCTCTGAAATTCTGTGATTTTGTCGGGCTCTGTTCTCAAGGAACTTTCTCTCTCGAATGTTCACTTCTAGTATCTGATAGTTGAAGGTCTATTAGATCCTTCAGATAATGAATCACCTTGATTGTCCAAGTTCTAGCTGTGTGCTTTGATAAATCCTCAAAAAGGAAAGAACCTTGATCATTTTATCTTGGCCACCTACAGAAATACCTTCACAGAATTACAATTTAATGTTACGTTCTCAGCCTTTTTAGATACATAATCATCTGTTTGAACACAGTTTTGTCTATCTTTTGTAAACCTGCAATTAAAGATACTTTCCGCTATGTTACCCAATTTCCATTTCATAACCCACCTAGTAACTTCCTGCTTGACTATAGTTCCAGGAAGATTATATCTGCAGATGAATTTTGTATATTTCCTTTTGTTAGAAAATGAAAACTGTATAACGCTATGCTTCTGTTTTTTCCTTAGCTATTAAAAATAAAAAGCCAAATTCATCACCTAGTTATAGTAGTCAGCTTATTTCAAATGTCTAGTGTCACCTTTTTAAAAATTCTTTTATTACAAACTTAACAATTTTCAACAAGAATAAACATTTTAATAGGTGGAGAAGAACAAGAAAGAGGCTTGCATATGAAACTGTAAAGATCAGTTCAAGTCAACAAGCATTTTTAAATGCTTACTATGGGTCAGGCACTATGCTAATGTCTGGGGATATAAAGAGAGGCAAAAAAAAACAGTCCCAGCTCTCAAGGAGCTCCCTGTCTAATGGGGGAGATGACTATGCAACTATGCAAACTATGTACAAACAAGATAAATTGTAAATAACAGTTTGTAAATTGTAAAAAACAAACAAGATAAACAGGTTAAATTGGGGGTAATCTCGGAGTCCTGTTACATACAGTGCCTCTTTGCTTCTTGTAGACTGTTTCCAGTCTGTTTTTATTCCCAATTGTACTATTTGGTGTTATGTTTAAATTGTGATAGACATCAGATTCTCTTGAAAGAAAACGCATATGAATTCTAAATAAGCTTCCTGTGAGACATCTCCATCTGGATCTTCTTCTTCTTCTTTTTTGGCAATTGGGGCAATTGAGGCTGGATTTGAACTCAGGTCATCCTGACTTCAGGGCCAGTATTCTATCTACTGCACCACCTAGCTGCCCCACTTTTTTTAAGGCAATTGGAGTTAAGTGACTTGCCCAGGGTCACATAGCTAGTAAGTATCAAGAGTCTGGTCTGAGACCAAATTTGAGCTCAGGTCCTCCTGGCTCCAGGGCTGGTGCTCTATTCACTGCGCCACCTAGCTGCCCCTTCATCAGCTCCCTCCCCCCAAATTGACTTAGGGTCAAGAGACCTAAGTTCTAACAACAATTCTATCACTAATTAACTAACTATGGGACCTTATACTCTCTGAGCCTCAGTTTTCTCAATTATAAATTATGGGAGATAGATGGTATGATCTCTAAATTCCCTTCCATCTTTAAAATACTATAATTTCATGATCCTATAACCTCAGTCTTAGCATGTCCAAAACTGGATTTATTCTCTTTTCCCCTAAATTAACCCTCCTCTCTCCCTAGTTTATGCCAATAGTGCTCTTTACATAGTGGTCAATAAATATTTGTTGAGTTGCATTGAATCCACCATGCTTTAAATCTCTTAAGATAAAGAACTTGGAATTATCCTTGGCTTCTTCCTCTCTTTTATCACATTTTCCTTCCTTTGAAATCTTCCTTAAATTCACCCTTTCTTCCTCATTCCCACTGCTATAACTTTAGTCCCCATTTTCATCACCTTATACCTGAATTATTGTGGCAACAACAATTCCTGACTCTGATCTTCACAAATTCTAGTTGATCTTGGATACAAACATTACACCAGTCCTAAAACACAACCATCTTTCTATCCCTGCCTTACTCAAGAGCCTACAATGAGAATTTTTTATCTATAATATCAAATTCAAAGCCCTATGCCTAGTTTTTAATGTGTTCCAGCACCTAGTCCAACCTTGCCTGTCCACCCTTATTGTCTACTACTCTTTAACATGCACCTACTACTCTGGTCAGATTGTCTTTCTTTTGCAGCATGTTGATTCCCACCTGCATTCCTTTAACACCAAATATTTATTTTGCTTAGTATGCTTCCTCTTTTTCCTCTAATTATCCAAATCCTACCCATTTGTTATGACGCAGCTCTAGTCCTACCTCATCTACAATACCTTCTTTATTATTCCAGACCACCCTGATCTCTCCTTCTTTTGAACAGCTGTTACAATGACACTTATTGTCTAATTGTTTCACTTGTATTAGTGGTGTCTCCCTAGATAGCCTGAATGGCCTTTGATGGCAGTGACCACATCTTATGTTGTATGGCATCTTCTACAGACCGAGCCGGTAGTGTTGAGTAATTGGCCCATAATTGGCATATAGTAAATACTTACCGATTAATACTTGAGAGATTAAAAAAAAAACCAGTACAAAATAATTGCCCATATTGTCTCTAGACATAGAAATCTCAAAGCCTTCTTCAGTTTTCAGTTCTCTTTTTGGTTCCAATGATCATTCTTATAACTCTCTGAGCCCTCTATTGCTGAAATCTAGTCTCTTCTCTCATTTCCAGTCTTCTATGGAAAAGAAGAATGACTATTCTGTATCTATGGTAAGCACCTATGTACTTAAAGACAATTAAGTCACCTTTTACCCTTATATTCTGTAGGCTAAATAATGCCACCATCCTTTTAATCATTTTTGCTGCCCTTCTGTGGTCCCTCTCAAGTATCTTCGTGCTTTTTTATAATAGAGAAACCAGATCCAAATACAACAATCCAATAAGGAACTGATTAGTGCCAAGCGAAATAAAGAATTATTGCCTGGCTCTTAGAGGTCACGTGTTCATCCATATATTTCAGTATCTCATACACACTTTTGATAACAGTCCCTTGGTCCTGATTAATGTTCAGTTTGTGATCCATACATTGGAGTCTTGAGTCTTGTCTGCCATCCTTGTACCTTACCAGTGTTTCCATCCTATATATGTAATAATAACTATAATAATAATAAAGCTCAATTGCTAAGCATTTTTAAAAAGTAGATAACTATAGTTCAGTACAGGTATTAGAAATGTTTGCCCAAAAAGCAGATAGTTTAGTAATAATAATAACAGTTGCTATCGTTTACGTAGCACTATAAGATTTGCAAAGCTCTTTATAAATACCATGTCATTTTAGCCTCACAGCAACTCTGGGAGGTAATTGCTATGATTACCCCTTTTTATAGAGGAAGAAACTCAAGCAGACAGCAGTTAAGTGACTTGCCCAGGGGGATGCTGCTCATGAGTGACTGAGGCAAGAATTGGACTCAGGTCTCCCTGACAGCACATCTAGTGTTCTTCAACTGCGTCAGCTAGATGCTTCTAGGCCCTCCCTGGACCCACTGATGCTTGGCATTATTAAATTTCATCTTATTTTTGAGTGAGCATTTATTTAGTATAATGGTTTTTTAATTTTGTCTATATCTTCCAAATTTGTGTTACCTGAAAGCCAAGATGTATATTATCAGAGCTATTAATATAAATAATGCTAGTTTAAGGACTGACCTCTGTGAGATGGTGATATTCCACATCTGTATAGTGATTTGCTGTTCAGAAAGTGATCTTTTTTTTCCTAATAACCCTGTGTGTGAGGTAAAGTAGCACAAGCATTTTTATCCCATTTTACAGTTAAGAAAACTGAGGCTCACAGTGGTTTTTGTGACTTGCACAAGGTGACACAGTTGGAAAATATTAGACCTGGGGTATAAATGCAGGTCTCTGTCCTAAAACCAACATTCTTTCCGTTATCATGTCATTGATATCAGTTCATGGTTAACTACTGTGGAATGTGACCTATTTGTAGTATGGTGTTGATTCTGTCTTCCTGGCTTCTTGTTCATTAAGTCTGGGGTGCTATGGGACAGCAATCAAGGACTCATTATGTTTGAGGTAATGTGCTGGATGTGGGAGAAAGATAAGAAATGACAGTCTTAGCCTTCATTGAGCTTTTAGTCTATTAGGAACCAAAAGCTTTAGTTAAATCCAGATGGTATCTGTTGCTTCCTGTGGACTGGCACAGTTGAAGTGGTCTGGCATCATTTGCTCTCTGCCATGTCATGATTGCCGCCTACCGTTCTGTCCTGTGTTTGGTCATCTATTCTGGGATATTCCCAGATATTAAAGTTAAGTTGACCAGGCTATAAATTCCTTATTGCTCCATTCCCTGTTACATAGATGTATGTGTATACATATACATATACATATATACATCCCATATCAACATGATTGATAGACTTCTTTAATATGGAGCATTCAAAGACATCAGTATGTATCACTCTTTTAGTCCCCCAGGTTTAAGAACCTCTGCCAGAGTAGATACTTAGAGGACCAAGCACAAGCTGCCAGTCACACCAGAGCCGGTCACCGGCCTGCTCTTCCATCTTGGTTCTGATTGCTGTGGTCACACTGGAGTGTACCCATCTGCACCTCAGCCCTCATTCACAATCACATGCTTCCCGTGTCTCTTTGTCTTCCTCACTTTATTTGTTCTTTTCCCATTCAGCTACTACAGAGAGCTTAAAAAAAACAACAACACAATTTCTGTGGCTCTCCAATGCTGTAATCATACTGAACATTCCCAGTGCCCAACACACAAATGCTCATGCACAATCAATCCCAGTGTGTCCCCTGGGGTTGCAAACTTAACAGCCTTAGCATCCTGATACTTTTGAAGTGGGAGAGGGGTATCTCACCCAGGCTAGAAGTACAGTGGCCACTCGTAGGCCTGATCACATTTCATCACATGTCCCACAGGAGTGGGTTTGTACCTCCTTAGACAACTCGATGGTGCCTTCTCTCAGAGGCTTATCCCATTGGTGCCAGACTTCATGCAGACGCCAGTTTAGCTTTAGCCCCACTGTGGATAAGAAATCCCAAGCTCAGTCAATCCATCAGCTTTATCTTCCTCAAGTAATAGTGATTACAGGCATGTGCCCCCTGCCTAACCACCCTGACATTCTTGTATGTGGACCAGTGGGGTTCCAAGTTGCCAGTGCTCTTACGCATGCCGGCTATTAGGGATATACTCTGGTTCCCTCATCCACAGTCTGTCTCACACACGGACCCACTGGGTCTCCACGCCCTCCATACTCCATTACACAAACCAACCCACAAGAACGTACTCTGCTTTTCTCAGATACACTCAAGCTCTCTGCTACATCCCAGTACTAATTCTCTTGTCCACAGTCCATACAATACTCATCTGTACCACTGTACACACCCCGGGGCTGTTTCTGTCTCCCACCACATCAAATGCAAGGCTTGGAGACTCAACCTAACGCCTCTTAGTGTCACAAATCATGGCTCGTTTTATCCTCTTTTTGCTACGTGCCTACTTTGCCTTTTATCCCCAGACTTAAACGTGTATAGTATTCCTCTCCATTTTGTCCATATCTTGCCAGTGCCTCCAGTCACAAGTTTGGACCCATTTGTGACTGGGCCAGGCTCTACTCCTTGCCACGCTTTTGATAGGGTGGTTGCTTCTGCTTGGTTTCACCTGGTCTCCTCTACTTACCACCCAAAGGAGTATGTTCACACTAAAAATGCTGGTAGGTTTTAGGCTCCCCTGGATCTTTGAGGTTCAGAGCGCTGGATCTTCCCAGACCTCTCTAGGATCTCAGAACATAGTGTTCGACACTTGAAGACCAAGGACCTAGGCTTCCTAGTCTAAACACTACTGTGCCTGCGCTGATGACTGCAGTACCTGATGGCTTCAGGGCTCACCCCTGTGAGTTTGCAGCTAGTCTAGGGCTTTTTTTTTTTTGCAAGGCAGTGGGGTTAAGTGACTTGCCCAGGGTCACACAGCTAGAGAGTGTTGTGTGTCTGAGGCCGGATTTGAACTCAGGTCCTCCTGACTCCAGGGCTGGTGCTCTATCCACTGCACCACCTAGCGGCCCCACAGCCTCGGGCTTTTGAGAGGAGCCCTCCCCTCTTGCTGTCAAGGACAGCCCTCTAGATGACACACTTCACTGATTCCTCTCTGGTCCAGGTGGATCGCTGCCTACCTGGTGCTGCTTTTCTCCAGCTTCCTGCCCTATTCCTGAAGGGCTTCTGGCTGACTTGTGCAGTTCTTTGGTGGGATGAGTCACTTCCTGTAGTTTCTCTTTGGATTTCTTAATTGCTTTTCAGCCTGGTACAGTTTTTAGGGTTTTGCTACAATAGGTGTGGGATGTCTGGGCTCCTGCATCCATGTTCCTCTACTTCTAGGATGCACTTCTCACCTGGCTCTCCTCCTACCTGTGTGATCACTCGTTTTGGTTTCTTTGGCTTGTTCATCGTTGAACTCATACCCTCTAGATACTGGGGTTCCCTAAGTCTCTGTTCAGGCTTCTCATCTCTTCTTTCTTCACTGTGCTGGATGATTTCATTAGCTTCTTTGGGATCAGTTACCATGTCTTTTGAGATAACTTCCAAATACCTTTCTTGAACTCCAATTCGTTATCACCAGCTGCTCACAGTTTGCATACACTTAAATGACCCGTTGGCATCTCAAATTCAACATGTCCAGTTGGAAAGTGTAATCTTGCCCCCTAAATGTACTCCACCATAAAACTGCCCTATTTCTCTCTATGATACTACCATCCTGCTGGTCACTCAGGTTCAAAACTCTGAGTTGTCTTCTATTCTTGCTTCTCCAACCAGTTGCCAGGTCTTGTTCATTCCACTTCCATGACATCCATCCTTTTTGCTCCACTCACACAGCCACCCCTCCTAATTCAGGCCTTCATCACTCTAACTAGGAATGTTGTAATGATCTCTTAATTAATTGGTCTTCATGCCACTGGCTCTTCCCTTTTTAATCTATTCTCCACTTAGTTGCTAAAATAATTTCCCCAAAGCACAGGTCATTATATTTCACTTCCCTGAACAAAAACATTCAGTGATCTCTATTGTATTTAGGATAAATTATAAACTCCTTAGATTGGTGTTTTAGGCTCTCCCCAATCTAACTCCAACCTGCCTTTACAACCTTGTTTCACATTATTTCCCATCATGTATGTATGCTATATTCCAGTGAAACTGTACTCCTAGCTGGTCCCCAAACCCAATATTCCATCATCTACTGCTGTGCTCTGGAGAAACCATCCCACATTTCTCCAATGCACTTCCTGCTAGACTATGCCTCCCGTAGCCCTTATATACCTTCAAGGCTTACCTGAGGTACTACCTCTTGCTTGAGACCTTACTGAACTTCTCTGATTGTTTATGCTCTCTACTTTCTCAGTTGTGTCACATTTATTTTTTTACATCTTGTATTCCTCCAGAATAGTGTAAATTCCTTGAGAACGGGGACTGTTTTCTCTTTATCTTTGTATCTTTAGTGCCTAGACTGTAAATAGACAAAAAATGTTTGTTGAGTTGATTTGTTTCCTTCTTTACATAACAAAAAAATGTTTTTGTGTAGTCTTGTTATTTCATTATTCTTATCCTTCATTCTGGCCTGATTTTTATTTTTTCATGGCTTTTTATTTTGCCTTTCAGTTTTCTGAACAAGTTAGTCTTTGTGCAACAATAATCTTTTTGAAAAGACATGTGTAATACTGACATTGCATAACTATTGAATTCAATTATAATTTCTTAATGAATATATGATAATGTTTGATCCTAACACATCAAAAAATCACTTTTTGGGGGGGACGGTGAGGTAGTCGGGGTTAAATGACTTGTCCAGGTTCACAAAGCTAGTAAGTATCAACTGTCTGAGGTCGGATTTGAACTCGAGTCCTCCTGACTCCAGGGCCAATGCTCTATCCACCAATCCACCGAGCTGCCCCCCCCAAAACTACTCTTAAGAATTTTTCGTTAACTTCAAGGCTTTTGCTTATGTCAGTTTTGGAGCTAAGGAGATTCAGTTTTTCCAAATCACAGAAGAAATTGGTGAAAAAGATGAATGGCGCACAACATCTTGCAAGATGATATATAAGCTCATGTGTAGAAATATAGCATGATTCCTATTTCATTTAAAGATCTTACTGATGGAATGGTGGTTAAAAGTGTAAGTAACTACATCAGTTACACCATTACTTACATGTGCTACCTAGGTGAAAGATAACATATGAACTTGCTTTTCCAGTGACTATAGCAGCGTTAGTAATCTTGGATTTGGAATCAACAGTAACATTTTGACTGATCCTTTAAATGGGGTTGCCAGTAAGCATTTATTAAGAACCTACTATGTTCAGAATTCTGTGTTAGGTAATGGTGAGATACAAAGACTAAACCAGATGTGGTGCCTGCCCTCATGGAGTTTTTGGATTTGCAAGGATATATGACATACACAGTAACTATAAAACAAAATAACACATGACAGGTGCCCAAGGGAAGTACAGGCAAGTTGTGTTGCCTGGATTCTTAGGGAGATTCTAAGTCCTAAACTAGTGCAATATGGTGTGGTAGAAGGAACGCTGCATTGGGACGAGGCCTGGGTTTGAGTTCTGGTCCCAAAATTTTGACATTGAGTAAAGCCTTATGTAGGAGCTGGGATTTAAAGCTGAACTTAGGCAGAGTAAAATTTGTAAAAAGTGAAATCCACAGAATTTCATGACCATTAGGATTATAAATAAATGATTATTTATCCTGATAATGTGCTGTCAATAACAAACAGGTTATAAAAAAGCATTTGTTCTGTTGGGCAGAAGTTACAGACACTGTGTGCTAAAAGCTATCATTAAGTGCATAAATTTGCACCTATATAGAAGGTGCTCAAAGAAAGAGGTACAGGTGCATCCCATGTGAAAGAAAAGCAGAAATGTGAAAAATTATCATTTACAAAAGAGAAAAACTAAGGGATGGGGCAATTGTTCACTTTATCGAAGGAGTCATCAAGGAATTCTTTAAATGATAAACTCCCCTACTGCATTTAAAATATTTTTGAGGATTTCTTAAATTAAATGTTCATTTACCATTTGAAAAAAAAACAAAACATGTTAATTCCAGAAAGAAAAGATACACCTTTAAATTCAGAGTTTTGCTGACTTAAAATTGTGGTACCTTTTCTATCTTTTCTGTATTCTGCTACAGTTTGTTTATTGTCTACAAAACTATGTATTTGAACAGTGTTAACTTTCTTAAACTCCTTCTTACATTAAGTCTTTCTACAAAGTGCATTCCATTATAAGCCCTAGTATAAGATTGTGCACATACAAAGATCTTTAAATAAATGCTTGTTAAACTAATAGAATACCTTCAGTTCACTCCCAGAACTTATTTTCTTTACCTTGCTCCTTCCTTTTCTTTCCTTAGAATTTTAAATGCCACTTCTACTGACGCCATTATTCCATCTATAGTTTGTGAA
This sequence comes from Vombatus ursinus, assembly GCF_900497805.2. Classification (NCBI taxonomy): domain Eukaryota; kingdom Metazoa; phylum Chordata; class Mammalia; order Diprotodontia; family Vombatidae; genus Vombatus; species Vombatus ursinus. The sequence continues at coordinate 13,411,679 of NW_020945237.1, read as the reverse complement.
CTACTACAGTATGGTGTAGTACTTGAAAGAATGCTGGTTTTGGAGTAAAAAATAACACTATGTTCTAGTCCTGTCTGTTACTGTCTGTAGAACATTAAGCAAGTCACTTAATATTTACAGATCTTAATTTCCTCTCTGATCCAGCATACCCTTTGATCCACTGCTAGGTCTGTATCCCAAAGAGTTTAAAAAAAAAAGGGGGAGAAGGACCTATTTGTCTAAAAATATTTATAGCAGCTCTTTTTGTGGTGGCTACAGGTTGGAAATCAAGGCGATGCCCATTAATTGGGGAATGATTGAATAAGCTGTGGTATAGGATTGTGATGGAATATTATTGTGCTGTAAGAAATGATGAGCAGAATGATTTCAGAATAGCTCCTAATAACTGTTTTAATTTCATCTTCATCGGTGGCAAATTCACATATTTCGTTTTTGATACTGATAATTTGATTTTCTTCTTTCCTTTTTTTAATCAAATTAACCACTGGTTGATCTATTTTATTGTGGTTTTTTTTTTTTCACAAAAATAGCTTCTAGTTTTATTTATTAATTCATTGGTTTTCCTACTTTCATTTTATTAATCTCTCCTTTGATTTTCAAGATTTCCAATTTAATTTTTAATTGGGGACTTTTAATTTGTTCTCTTTGTAGTTTTCTTAAGTTGCATGCCCAATTCATTGAGCTGTTCTTTTTTTATTTTATTGATATAAACAATTAGAGATATAAATTTTCCCCTAAGTACCACTTTGGCTGCATCCCATAAATTTTGATATGTTGTCTCATTGTTGTCATTCTCTTTAATGAAATTATCAATTGTTTTTATGATTTGTTCTTTGAGCCATTTATTTTTTAGGATTGGAGTATTTCATTTCCAATTAATTTTTTATCTCTTTCCACTGCCTATTATTGAATCTATGAAACTTTTGAAGAACAATTAATGCTGATACTTCATAAATTATTCTCAAAAGTTAAGAAACAAAACACCCAACTAGAATTTTAAAAAAACACAGAAAGAAAAGAAAATTATAGGTCAATATCATTAATGAACATTGACTCATAAATTTTAAACAAAATCCTGTCAGACCACAGTGATTTATCCAAGTATCATTCATTATAACCAGGTGGGATTTATGCCAGGTATGCAAATATGTTTCAATATCAGAAAGCAATCAACATAATCACATTAAAAACCAGGATATCCAAAACCACATGATCATCTCAGTAGATGCAGAAAAAGCCTTTGACAGAGTACAATACTCTCTTCTGCTAAAAACCCTACAAAGTAAAGGCATAACGGGACCTTTTTTAATATTATAAAAAGAATCTATCTAAAACCAAAAACAATCATCATATGCAATGGGGATACATCAGAACCTTTCCCAGTGAAAAGCAAGAATGCTCAGCCTCATCACTATTATTTGATGCATTTTCAGAAATGCTACCAACAGTAATGGACAAGAGAAAGATATTAAGACATAAAGATAAGTAAAGAGGATCTAAAACTATCCCTATTTACTGATGATATGATGGTTTACTTGGAAAATCCTAGGGAATCAACATGGAGACTAACTGAAACAGTAGCTTCAGCAAAGTTGATTGCTACAAAATAAATCCTTAGAAATCAATAACATTTCTAGGTAATAATAACAAAACACAAGAAAGGAAAGAAAAATCACATTCCAAATGACTGTAAAATACATAAAATAGCTATGTGTCAACTTACCAAAGCACACAAGAGTCTTGTGTAGATTCGGTTACAAAGTGTTCCTTAAAGAAATAAAGAACAATGTAAACAGAGTGCTCATGGCTAAATCACGCAAATATGGTAAAAATGACAGTACTACTAAAATTAATTTATGGTTTTAGTGCTATACCAATCAAATTATCAAGGGGATACTTTCTAGGACTTGATAAAATAATAACAAAATTCGTTGTAAAAGCAAAGATCTAGAATATCAAGGGAAATAATGAAAAGAAGTATGAATGAACAGCACTTCCAGACCTCAAACTATATTATAAAGCAGCGGTCATTAATCACCTGGCATTGGATAAGTAATAGAGAGATAGATTCATGAGCGGACTAAACAAGGGAGAATCAGAAACAGCAGAATTCAATATCCCAGAGTTTGACAGAGTAGAAAATATAAATTACCTAGGGAAAAAACTCCTTATTTAATAAAAACTGCTAGAAAACTGGAAAGCAGTCTGGCAGAAATTAGACATAGACCAAAACCTTATACCATATTCCAAAATACAATCTAAATGGATACACAGCTAATATTAAAGATCATCTTATACAAAATTTAGACGAGAAACAGACCTTATAATTCTCATGTGTATGAGTAGGAGATGTATTCTTAACCAAACAAGAGATAGAAGCAAATTACAAAAGCTAAAATAGATAATTCAGATTACTTGAACCTGAGAAGCTTCTGCATAGACAAAATTAATGCACTTAGGATAAAAAGGGAAGTGGCTGAATAGGAAAAATCTTTATATCAAGCTTCTCTGATAAGAGTTTGGTATATAAGACAGATAAGCAATTTATATATATATATATAAGAGTTTGGTATATAAGACAGATAAGCAACTTATACATATACACACGCACACACACACACACAAAGACTAATAGCTGTTCCCCAATAGATAAGTGGTCAAAGTATATGAGCAAGCAATTTTCAAAAGAAGAATCCTACGGTATTCACAACTACGTGAAAGAGTCTTCCAAATCACTAGTAAGAGAAATTGCAAATCAAAACAACTCTGAGGTTTTATCTCACACCTTTCAAATGGACAAAAGGACAAAAATTGTAATAATCAAATTGGAGGGCTTATGGAATGATTGGCACACTGATACATTGCTGCTGGAGCTGTAAAATGGCACAATTTGGAAAGCAATATGGAATTATGCATATAAAACGACTAAAATGTCCCTTTGAACCAGACTGTGTTCCTGGGCTTATACCCAGTGATAAGGAGAGAGTCCCCATATACTCACAAATATTTACAGCAAAACTTTTTATGATAGCCAAAAATTAGAAATAAAGCAAATGCCCTTCAATTAGGATATGACCAAACAAATCGTGTCACATAAATGTTGTCTGTCCTTCATGCTTGAAGAGGACCAAAATGACATCACTATGTCAGGACTAATGTACAATGTGTCTGGCTGTGGGTGATCATACCAGCATGAGCTCAGAAGGCTGTGCTGCAGGTCTGGCACAAATAGTACATATGACCATTTTGAAGGGAGATTATCTCAAAACTTGGGCATCTCATGTTTCTTTTGGGCTACTGCAATTCTGCTTTGTTCATAGAGCACAGCACCTTCTTTGATGTGAATATGTCATGCTGTACGATCCTTTACCAGTGTCTCCCATGTCTCATAATCAATACAATCATGTGAGTGTGCCTGCCTTCTGGGGGTTGTCCATAAAATAGTCTTTTAGGCAAACATACATTTGGCAATTGAACAACGTAGCCAGCCCATCAGATTTGTACTTTCTGCAGTAGAGTTTGAATGCTTGGCAGTTCAGCTCAAGAAGGGACCTCAGTGTCCAGTACCTTATCTTGCCAGGTGATCTTCAGAATCTTCCTAAGACAGTGCAAATGGAAATGATTCAATTTTCTGGCATGGGGCTGGTAGACTGTCCAGGTTTTGTAGGCATACAACAATGAGGTCCGCACAACAGCTCTGTAGACCTTCAGATTGGTAGGCACCCTAATCCTTCTCTCCCATACATTCTTTTGGAGCCTCCAAAACACTGAATCAGATCTGGCAATGTGTGCATCAACCTCATCATCAATGTGGCCGTCCCTGGAAAGTATACTGCCAAAGTAAGTGAATTTATGCACAACATTCAAAATTTCTCCATCTGCTGTAACTGATGATTCCCCGTATGGATGATGCGATGCTGGCTGGTGGAGAACCTGTGTTTTCTTGGTGTTGTCAGGCCCAAATTAGCACAAGTGGCAGAGAATTGATCCACACTCTATTGCATCCCGGCCTCAGAGGCTGCATTGAATGTACGATCATCTGCAAACAAAAAGTCATGCACCCACTCTCCTTTCACTTTAGTCTTGGCCTATAGCCTTCTCAAGTTAAATCATTTACTATCAGTATGGTAGCTGACCTTGATGCCATTTTCATCCTTATTGAGGGTGTCCGACAACAGTGCTGAAAACATCATGCTAAAACAGCACAGAAGCAATTGGTCACTGGGCAAGTGCGAGAGCATCATCTGTTATCCAGAACTTGTGCAAGCATGCCGTCATGAAACTGCCCAAGATCATTGAAGTAGTAACAGACCTGGAATCCAAATCCAAATGGATTAACTCCAGGTCCCTTTCAGCTCCATAATTTTATAACTAAATAAGACTCAAATTAAGAAAGATGTGCACCTTCATAAATTCCTGTGCCTTTTGTACTAAGAGGTTGATACTCTGTGACCTGTTGTATTATTTTCCCTACCACATATCTGGATTTTTTTAAATTCCCAGTTATAACCAGAAGTTTACGTAATTGGTTGGAAGGAGGATGGCAGGTCATATGAAAAGGAGTGTTCTGACATCATAGAAAGTGTATAGATAAAGAGCAAAGGGGCTGAAACCAATTGTTATAGGGGTGTTTGGGGAGGCAAACAGTCATAGGTGGAAGGTGCCATTGTAGAATATTAGTTATGAACTCTGAAGATATTGGGGTTTCTGGTGGGTGAAATTAAATCTAGAGTGACATCATATTTAAATATAAAGGTAACAATATTTGCAGGTCTGGATATATGAGTAGACTTAATATGTATCTAACCATAGAATTTTTTTCTTAGAAGTATCCTGGTAACCTCTAGGCTTCTAAGGAGATTTTTGTTTGGCCAGATATTTCATAAATGATTACAATTTGGGGTATTTTATATAGCAGATGGAAGAAAGTTGGAGATATCCAGTATAAAAATTAAGTGAAAAGTGAAATCCTACAAGTCGTTTTTAATTTTTAACAATTAAATGTCTGAATTTTCTTTAAGCTAAAAAGTTGTTAGAGTGAGCTTATCTTTAAAAAACAATTGCTGATATAATGAAGTTATATCTTTAACTTAGCATTGAGCAGATATCAAACTACTGAATATGAACATTTTAATTCACATGTAGGAGCCAGTCACATGAGGGTTTTAATGAGTCATTGAGAAAGCTGAACTATAGATTTGCTACTGTGAGCATTATAATGTATAAAGTCTTTTAAAATAAAATCTTTCTCTCTTTCTTTCCTGGTGACCTGGTGATAGTGTTCTGCAGCGTTTTATGTAGGAGACCTGGGTTTCATTCCTGTTCTCGTTATCTCTCTCCCTGGGGCTGCAATGAATAAAATAAGAAATAAAATCACTATGCTGCATCGTTCTTGCCATGGGCTGTACTCTTGTCAGATCTCATAAGCTAAGCTAGATGGGACTAGTTAGTATTGGGACAGAAGACCTCAAAGAAAAGGAAGGCCATGGAACACACATCTTCTGTGCCCAGGCCTACTCAACCAGTATTTCATCTTCCACAAAACCTTGTCCTACAGTTATAATTTTACTTTCACCTTTACCGTTTTATTGATTTACCTGCTAAGAACAAGGCAGAAATGAATGCAGTTTTAGTAAATGTGATAAATACATTTACTTGTGTATGCTAGTTAGATATAGGACAGAGTTCAATTTGCAAGGTGTCGGGGAACATGGTACTAGGATTCAATTAGGATTTCAAACAAAGGATATTTTTATTGTCTGAAAAATCTATATTCACAATTATTTTCCATGCATTATCTCTGAAAAATGCCAAATCTAGCTTTTTCTAATTTTTTTGTTTTGCAAATTTTGTTTTGTAAATATATTACTACTTACTATATATCAACTCCTATCAATAATTATTTTAAGATTGTGAGCAGCAATGGCAAAGAAAACATCAGCCTTTATAAAAAATCATTGTCTTGTTACAATTTTTTTCATTATGTGTATGTATAGAAGGTGGTAGAGTCTCTAGTTTGTAATCAAATACTATATCCCTAGTTTTAACCCAAAATTCATGTTTACAATAATCTATATTTGCAAACCGACCTGATTCCTATCCTTTGTCTTCCTGTATCAACCCTGACAGTGTTATACATAGACATCCAGACTTCACATCTGTATTCACACAAATAGATTAAAACACATATTAAAACTCTTGACCTGTCTGTAGCATTTGATACTATTGATCACCCCCTCTTTCTGGATACTCTACCGTCTCTGAGTGTTCCAGATAGTGCTCTCTCCTGGCTGTCCCATCTCTCTGACCAGTGCTTCTGTCTCCTTTGCAGGATGATCATCTATGTCCTTTTCCAATGTGTGGCTCTGTCTTGGGCCCATTTCTCTTTTCTCTGTACTCTCTCTGTAATCTCATTATGTCTGTATAGGTTCAACTCTCATCCCTGTGTGGATGAGTCCCAAATCTACATATCCAGCTCTCATTTCTGTCTTAAACTCCCAGCTCACGTCTCCACTGGCCTGCTGGACATCTCCGTGGATATACCTTAGACATCTCAAATTTAGTATTCCAGAATTCATTCTTTCTCCTCCTAAAGCAAACTTTCTAGTTGTTTAGCATTTAAAGCCCTTCATAATCAGGCTCCAGCCCATCTACTTAAGGGCACTACCCTCCTTCACAACCTAGGAGGCATCCATGAGTCTTCCCATAACCAGCCAGTTGTCAGGTCTTGTCATTTCTGCCTCCACAGCATCTCTTATATCTATTCCCTTCTTCCCACTTACCTTACAAGCACCCTACTCCCAACTCTAATCTCCTCTCTCATGGACTATTGAAATAGCTTCCTTATTGGTCCCCCTGCATCCTACTTCTCTCCTTTAATGCAGCCATCATATAGCTACCAAATTCATATTCCCAAAAGCCAGTTCTGGTGAGGTCACTCCACTGCTCAAAAAACTTTAAGAGGTTTCCTGTAACCTCTAAGATAAAATATAAACTCCTGTATTTGGTATTTAAAGTTCTTCATAACTTAGGTCCAACTTGTCTTTTAGGCTGGTTATAGATTTCACTCTGTATTCCAACCTTGATGCTCTCCATGCCTGGAATACTGTTCTTCTTCCTCTCTGTCCCTTGGCTCTGTGCCTTCAAGATGCAGCCCACACAACTCAACTGGTATCTCCTAGGATGTGTCTTTTTCTTGTTTCTTCAGATGCTAATGCTCTCCCCAAATTCCCAAAATTACTATGCATGCATCCTATATTTGTTCATGTGTACGTACTGTTCTCCCCCAGCAGAATGCAAGACCTTTGAGAACAAAGATTGCTCGAGTTATCTTTCTCTCTCTCCCTCCCTCCCTCCTTCTCCCTTGCCTAGCACGGTACTTGGCATGTAGGTGATTAATAAATGTTTATTGAGCTCTTTAATCAAATTGAGGGCAGTTGGTTAAAAAGATAAATAAATGGATAGCTCAATGGGAGAAAATGCTCTCTTGTTGAGAAAGATGCATAGATTTATAAGGGAAAGGGGAGAGAGAAAAATGGACATTAAAGAAACCCCGGGTGCATGTTGTTGAAATCCATACCTCTGAATTATGGGCATGAAAACACCATTGTGCCATCTGGTCATTTCCTGCTCCCTTCTTGTGCTGAAAATGACACTGAAAATTAGACCTTTAGGCCCAAATTCTGAATCTCTCCTTATATGGTCCAGCGTGGCACCGAGAAGAAAAAGACTTGACTGCAGAGTCAAAGGGCATGGGCCCAAATCCTGCTGGTGATGCACGTTTTGTCTAACCTTGAGCAAGTCCTTCCATTTGCTTGGGCCTCCTTTTCCTTACGTGTAAAACCTTAGAGTTGTACTAGCTGGCCCACTGACATTCGTTGTAACTCTGATCTAAGGTCCTATTATCTGGTGAAAGTATATTTTGCTCCAGTTTGGTGGGTCTTGAAAACCAGCAGAGTGAAAGTTCCTAAAAGCCCTTCCACAATGGAAAGGCTTCAAGTGTTGGCTCAGAGATAGACCATGGATCTGTTGCACTGATGACTAACCTAGTCAGATACCTCCCTCCCCCCCGCCGCCCCAGGAGACTGAAATACAAACTGCTCATTAAGACCTCCCACAATTTGGCTCCATCCAAACCGTTATTCCAACTGTATTTCATTTTACTCTCCATCACAAACTTTGAGTCAAACCAATCCCTGATCTCTCGCCTTTATGCAAAATGTCCTCCATGTCTGGGATATGTTCCATTCACAGTTCTACCTGTTGAACTCCTCTTCCTTACTGGCCCAGATCACATCCCGCCTTTCATGGGAAGCAATCCCCACTTCTCTCAGGTGAATGTAGTTTCTCCCTAAAATTTGTCATAGCCCTTTGTCCAGACCTCACCAGGTCCTACACTATTGGGAGCTTATTTGCATACGTGTCTTATCTCCCTTATTAAATTGTAAGATCCTCAAGGGTCAGGAGAGACTGTGTTCATTTTCATCTCTATATCCCCTCATACCCAGCCCAGTACATTGTATGGGAGAAGGTGATTAATGAATTTTTTAATTGAAATGTTGACCTCAATGAAGACACTTAGCCCAGATGATGGATGTTTTTGGCCATGGCATCTTATGAAGTAAGGCAGGAAAAGGTGGTGGTGCATGTCAGTGGAAGGAGTACCCACACGATGAACTCATGAATTTGGTGAAATTTTTGTTTAATGTCATTTGTCAGTTTTGTTGATTGATTAACATTTACGGTTTCATATATTTTTGCTAAAAGCAGGACTCCTTATCTTATTTTGGAGACATCCTTCTAGAAAAGTTTCTTTACTATTTTTGACCCTTCAGATAAATTTCTACTTCGATGAGAAAAGAATATAAAATTTTCTCGTACTTATATTGGAACTATACTTTCATCTTTGTATCTGTCTCCAGAATTCACTGTAAATAGTGATGTAGATTCTTCTGTTAGGATTTAGGGGGATATTTAGAGGATGTAAGTTCTAGTCTGTTTCCTGCTTCTCTCCATCAATTTGTTTCTCTGTATATATTATTAAGCCACCTATCAGATTACTGTGTAGCCATTTAATCTCTTACCTTCCTGCTACCTTCCTAACATTGCTATAGATGACTTTTAAAGCAATAAAAATGAATTTCTTTCCAATACCTTTTAGAACAGGACAAAGTATAGAGCAGGCCTTGTGTATGTTGGAGTAAAGCCATGGTAAGGCATTTTGTTTAATAGATCTTAAACTGACTATAGGTAACTGATCTGTTTTGCTGTTAAGAGGGAGCTGGGATTTTTTAAAAAGCTTTTTAATGTAATTAGTTTGATAACAGCTGAAATCCCCAGTGAAAGATCTCAAGCTTTTTCCCTAGTATTCACCTGTTTGTTTTAATATTGATGATATCAGCTTGTCATTGAATGTTTTAGCCATTCATCAGCTTAACTTTAAATAAAATTAATAATTTAAGATAATTTTTCAAAAAGCATTTGTATGTTCTAAGAATGATTTGAAGCTTAGAGTCAGAATAGATTAAAATTTTCCATTGCATCACAAAAATTATATTTGATAATAACAACTCACATTTATATAGTGCTCTCAAATTTACAGAGTGATTTCCTCACAATGAACTGAGTTTCATTTGGTGGAAAGCCATGTACATCATTAAACTGGTCTTTGGTAATTAAAATTCCATGTATTTACTTCATAAACAGTAACAGCCTCAAGAACATACTTTCATTTAATGTATTACTTTCTCTTTGTAATAATCTGGGTAAAATAAAAATCCTTTAATGAAGGATAAGCATAAGGATAGCTCTTTTGGTCGGATGATAAGAGAAAGGTTCTGATGATCTGAAAGGCCAGACATTGGAGTATTTGTCATTGAGTGTACACAAATAGGGTATCTGAAGATTTTCATAAAATAGGATTTACAAAAATCCTGTTTTTTTGTCCATCAATCATTATCATCATCATCATCTCTAAAAACTGATTGTAAACTTACTATTTGTAAGATATTTTTCTATGTGTTGTTATTGTTTGTCCTTCATTCTCAAAGAGGACCATGACATCAGGGAGGTGATGCCATGACGTGCAAGTGAATTGGATTTAAGTGAGGCAGGGCTGTGCAAAGTCACCAGCCTCACTTTCTCCTCCCGAGCCGTCTGGGTACAGTGGCAAGATATAGATGAGGATGACTGGAGATGGCCCAGGATATAGTGGGGGACCTTGGCCTTTTTAATCTAAGGTCTTTAACAGGTCTCAGTTTGACTGAGGCAATGTCCTTTCAGTGATTAAGGTTGGGTAAGAAATGAGGCAGAGAATGGCCTCTTTTACCTAGTCAAAAAAAAAACAGTCTGGGAGGGGAAGACCTTCAGGGTTTCTGACCAAAACAATGACCAAATTGGGGTTTGGCCTGGGATATATTGTTGGGCAATCAATGAGAGCCAGAGTGATTTGGATTTAAGGTATGGTCCTTAAGAAAAAAATCTAGCCGGTAAACTGCTAGATATCTTGCAAGGTTTCAGCAATCAAAATTTACATTCCTTTGGCCAGAGCACCCACAGGTGAGGGTATGATACCCTATGTGGACAGAGGGAAGGGAAGGGAAAGGAGGAAGGAGAAGGAGAGAGAGAGAGAGAAAAGGAAGGAAAGGTAAATAAAGAATAGATTGATATATAGAGAAGAGGACACAGTTCCTGTCCTCAGTATTTTCTAGTCTGAGTAAAGAAAGGAACTGGACAGAGAAATGGGTCAGCTTATGAACTAAGTACGTAAACCAGAGTTACATAAAATGTATACATAACACTCATTCAAAGAAATGTCATGAATGGATAGAAAAGTACATATTGATTCAAGATCATTTATAAAGATCTCATTAGCAGGTGGAATCCAGGCACAAAGATACTGGTGCATTGGTTCACTGCCATATTTCTGTGATAATATCCCTTAAAAATTACCTTGAGTTCCTTTAATGTCATTAAAGAGCTACATTTCACAGATGGTTGAGAAAAATAATTATTATTTAAAATTTCTTCTTTTGTGGTTGCCATTCAGTAAAATTTTGAGCAATAAATTTTTTTAAAGAAATTTCTACTATAGAAACTGTTTAAAGTCATTTAAGAAGGCCAAGAAAATATTGATAATTAAATCTTTAAAAGAAGATCTTATATTAAGCCTACACAACTTATAATTAATGACTGTTACCATACCACCTGCTCTCTTCTGCCTTGAACCTTCCCACATCTGTGCTGGTTGAAACTTGAGAGGGCTTTTCCCTTAGTAGCAAATAATATGCTGCCTCTTCTAGTCAGACATCATATTACAGATTACCTAAATACTGTTTCCTTTGGGTTTTTTTTTCCCTTCATAAATGAACCACTTCTGTCTTAGCCAGATTATGATGTTGTATAAAGCAGATGTTTAATAAATTTGATATTCCTTTTTCAAGAAAACAACTCTATTATGCTAAATGCTTTCCAAAAGCAAAAATCTGAAGTTATCTCAAATAGATCTGGATAGATCAGTAAAGAGAAAGTAAATGGATTGCACACTTGGAGACATAAAAAATTTTAACAATTGAGTGCTGATTGACAAAAATAGAGCCTTGTACATTATACTCCTTTTTTTTTTTTTCCTCAGAAAAGGTACGATATATGCAACAAAATAGGGGCTTTTTTTCAGTGTTGTTCCCCCAGTGTCCAGTCTCATTCATGATTTAGATGACTACTTTTCTGGAAGGAATTGCACTGAATCCACAGATTTGTCTCCCCCAAAACACCAGACAGCCAACACAAGGGACAACTTTTATTCATTACAATCCTGGACTAGATTCAAAGCTCAATATCTCACTGCTGGTCCCCTAAGAAGTAATGTTCAGAAACAGCACTGTGATTATTAGTGAGGGACTATTAACCTGGATTATGGCAGAGCTGTCCTACCATTTTCTCTCTGCCTGTCGGTTTGACAGGATCAGCAGTGGAGGTAGGGAAGTCTTATAGAAGTATATTATTTATTATTTAAAACTAATAGAAAAATCATCCAAAGTTTTCAATTATGTATAAATCAGTTTAGAAATTTTTTTAACTAGGTCTTTTTTTTTCTTTTTAATACTAGTTTCAATTTGAGAGTTTAACACTATTCAGAACAACCCAACAATCACTTCTAATGTCAAATAAACCTTAATGTTCTTTGAGTCTCTAATTCATCATTTGTTTTCCAAGATTAACATAGTCAGTAAGCATTTATTAAATTCCTACTGTGTACCAAGCACTAAGTGTTGGAGAAATGAAGAAAGCCAAAAGACAGTCCCTGTTTTCCAGTAATTCACAATCTGAGAAGCGACACAACATGCAAGCAAACATGTACAAACAAGCAATATGCAGGATAAATTGGCAATGATCAATGGAGAGGAGGCACTAGAATGGAGAACTGGGAAAAGCTTCCTTTCCCAGTAGTCTACATAATATACAAATACAGTATCCAAGACTTACCAAGTGTGGTAAGCTTCAAAGAATTTAATTTTTTTGGACCAGACCTATGATTTCATCAGTATAGGGGAGGGGTTCTTAATCTTTCTTTTTTTATCTTGGTCCCCTTTGACAGTCTGGTGAGTGAATCCTATGGACTGTCATCTGAAAATCATGTGTTTAAATGCATAAAGTCAAATAAATAGATTACAAAGGAAACCAATTATATTGAAATACAGTTATATTAAAAAAAAAAAAGTTCACAGACTCCAGGTTAAGACCTTTTGGCATTCCTGATAGGTTGTGGGCAATTGATAAATGCATGTTGACTGGACCTTGGGCTGTAAGTAGCTCCCTGTGAGGCTCTTCCTGTACCAAAGCTGCTAGGCACCTACTTTCAGAGTTGCCTGGGGCACTGCAAAGTTACCGAACTTGCTGAGGATCATATAGCCAGCAGGTATCAGCAGTGGAATGCTGTGGTACCTCTCTCAGAGTATTAATAAACAAAAGACCTCAAGATGTGCTTCCAGACAACCAGCTACCAAAAATTTACCAGGAAAAAAAAAACTTCTGAGGAGGGAAATTGTTTATGCTGTGTATATATAAGCAGAGGAAAATCCTATTATTATCTAAAGAAAGTTTGTCTCATATTATGAATATATTTTTTCAATTTTTATTTTTATTGTGAACTTAATTGTCAACAAAATAAACATTTCATCATGCTAAAAAAAAAAAGAGGAAAGGAAAAAGAAAGAAACCTGTATGAGATGCAGCTAGATAGCACGGTGGACAGACCCCTGGACTTGGAATAGAAAGACCCAAATTTCAATCTGGCCTCAGACACTTACTACCATTGTAACCCTGGGCAAAGTCACTTAACCTCCATGTGCCTCAGTTTCTTCCTCTGTACAATGGAGATTATAATAGCACTTACTCCCAAGGTGGTTGTGAGGATCAAATGAGATAATATTTGTAAGACATTTTGCAAACCTTAAAGCACAATATAAATGCTAGCTGTTATTATTATTAACTCAACTCATGTACAGTTTGTTTTTTCAGAACTATATACACATATACATATGTACATACGTATACATATGTGTATGTGTGTGTGTGTGTGTGTGTGTAAATTTAACAGAGTAGTAACAAAACTGCTGTGTTTCCCCTTTGTGTCCTCATCTTTTTCCTAAATTCTCAAGACTCTCCATTATTAGTCTTCCAGCATAAACCACAGGTCAGGGAATTGGTACAAGGGTCAATGTGGTAAGCTCAGGAATAGATTGAAAGAAAGGTTTCCCAGAATTGGAGGCTGAGCCTAGAACTTCCTTAGAACTAACCTGGGACCCTGAGGAGGCTGACGAGGCCTCTATGCCAGAGATAAAGGGCTGGGTCCAAACTAGTCCCAGGCGGTTACATCTTCCTAAAGTTAGGTTTATATCAGTTTGGCTTCTAGAGATAGGAAGCAGCGGACTTTAAAAAAATTTTTTTCTTCATTGTCAGACTTCAAATGTTTCTCTCCTCATCTTGGCTAGTTTAAAACCCTGCTAAGATAGAGAGTCGGCTATAGCCTTTGGAGTTCTGAAAAAGGAGGCGTTTTTGACTCTGTAATTCATAATGACTAAGTGGTCTTGTCCATTATGCATTATGGCCATTTCAGCTGAGAGATAAAGCTTAGCTCTCAGCCTGAACCTGAGCTTACTTTTCCCCCTTGCATGTTGTCCTACAATTTTAAAATGCATCACGTTAACAAGGTTAGGACTATGCCTCTGTTTCATTCTATGTTTCATCTTGGGGATTGCTATTTTGACAACCTTCTTGATATTTTTTACCTAATTTACAAATTTTTTTCCTCATATATTTTATTTTACTGCCTACCTCAAGCCCAGCATTTGAGCCAGATACTTAAAAGTTATTCATTAAGCAAACTAGAGATAGTTCTGGATCTGAGTGTCAGTTAGAAGTACTTCCCTCCTTAGTTTCAAAAATAGTCCCTCATTTGACAAAAATTCAGTAGCTACTAAGGATCTATGGTTTTGCTAATTATGTTTTTTGGCAATCTTATGATTTATGCTTATGTAGGAATCCCTTATCTTTTTGCCACAATACTCTCCAGGGAAGTGGCTAACATTGATAATGCTATTTAGCTTAAATAAAATGAAATGGTGACAGCTCTTTTAACAATCTGTTCATATTCCACAGTATTGGCACGATAAATAATTTTGAAAATTTTTGTGCCTGAGGACTTTATTTCCTAAGTGGACCAGACATAGACATGGGCTTACACAAATATCTATTAAATATTTTCAAAGTAGAAAAACAAGAAAATATTTATATTTTAATGATTTTATTGTCTTTTTCAATAAGGGGGTAGGAGGAGAGAGGAAATAACATTGAGATGAAGTAGCAGGAACTGGGGATCATTACTCCCTTTAAGGGAAAAAGGACTAACAGTTCTGTAATGGGGCAAAGAAGACTGAGCCTTGCAGTATGATCTGTGTCTTCTTAGCAAAATGACCTGCTATGCTATATTGTACTATCTGTTCTCACTTTAATCTCATCTCCTGAGGATTGAATGGTTGTTGGTCTGACCTCAAGTTAAAAAAAAATCTTAACTTTTATTGTAAATTAATGTTATGGCAATAAAATTCCACAATAAAACAGTCCCAAGCAACAACATTTCTACTAAACTTATCACTCAACATATAAATTTATACTTATAAGTTCATCTTTCTTATGCAGAGTTTCTTTAAATGGGATGGATTTATTTTGGATAAGTAGTTTCATTCAAAAAATTCAAATAGCATAACTTTATTTTCCTTTAACATCCCCAAACTATAATCCCTTTGTTGTTAAATAACCTGGGCAAGATGTTCTTGAAAATATAGTTATTAAAAATCATAGCCTAGATGTTATCATTAATGTGAATTTCTTTTCTTTTTATACCTTACATAGAGCTTAGTCTTAACCTCTAAGCCATAAATAGGGTTCACCTATATAGTAACAAACCTCTGTCCTACGCCATCTTTAAACAAAACCCTCCCTTAACACGTGGGACAATATATCACATTCTGCCATTTTGCCTTAAGTTTGTTGAACATTTATGAAGCAGTTGATGGGTTGGAAAAACCATAGTTAGAACTGCCATTGTTTAAATTTTCATCACTACTCAGAAAAAAAAAAAAGGAATAACTATGGCACAGGGGACTTCACAGTGAAGTTTGGATTCAGTCAAAGGGCCACACTTGAAGACCGAGAGGGCCACATTTGGCCTCGAAGCTGTAGGTTCCCCACCTCTGTGGCAGAGTTCTGGGCTTAAATATAGAAAGACCTGGGTCCAGGTCCCACTTCTGAGACTTACTAGCTGTTAGACTATGAATGGACAGGCCCTCTGGCAGCTTTCTGGAACTTATTTACTATTAACTGATACAGATTGGTTAGGAGAGGTTCCCATTTGAGAAGTTTCCCACACTGATGAAAGCAAAGAGCCTTTATATATTTGAGTTAATTATGGTTCAGATTTCTTTTCTTTTTTTTTTTTTTTTGGCTAGGCAATGGGGTTAAGTGACTTGCCCAGGGTCACACAACTAGTAAGTTTCAAGTGTCTGAGGCCACATTTGAACTCAGGTCCTTTTGACTCCAGGGCCAGTGCTCTATCCACTGCACCACCTACCTGCCCCTATGGTTCAGATTTCTCAGATGTCTGTAATAGATTTGGTTATCTATATTGGCCAAATGTGGAGTCAAATTGAGTCAAACATTACAGTATCCTCATTTTTTTGGTCTTTTAATCCATGTATTTAAACAAATTAATTTTCCATATTTTTCTTTTATCATTAGTTTCCTTAATGGATGCAGTTGCAACCATTTTCTCTTTGAAGTATGAAACCAGTAGAAGCCCCTATAGCAACCACTGGATGCTACCATTACTGAAAGTTGATAGAGTTCTTCTTACCCTAGGAGGAGGAACAAGGCAAGCTTCTTCCAAAAATGTAAATGCCTACCTGCCTTGTAGTTTTTTAAAGTGTCTTCTTAAAGCGTCTTTACTAAAGACAATATTCATAAATCCTTCCGTAAAGAGGCAAGCATGTAGTATCATAGGCCAAATCTAATTACCCAGTCAACCTATAGCTTATTTGATCTGCGTGCCTGAATGTCTTACAATCACATTTACTGAAGTGTTTTTCACCATTATTTTCTGCATTAAACCAATTGCCTTGAAGCATTTAACAATCAGAAAATAAATGAGTTAACACTTTGTGTCTTAAGTGCCACTAGTTAAGTTGTATAGGACAATTTATTAAAACTACATCTTAATTTCTGTGTAATTATATAGACTTAAGCAGTAATTTTAGTGTAGCATTTACAAACCATCTAATAATGACTTTTTTCTTCCAGTTTCCTTGATGTAGGGTCAGAATTTATGTGATGCCAAATAATTTGGAGAAAATTTATTGTATATTTCATCATGACCAGGTGCTTATAAATGACAAACAGGTTTATATGAGAGAAACAATTTCTTCTACAAAGTCCTTTAAGTTTTTATCTGAGTGATATAAAACCTTCATAATTTTTACTAGCCAAAGAAGTTAGTGGGCTAGTCTTTTTAACATTCCTTTGTCTAGAAATGGTGGCATCCTCACTAGTAAATATAAATAAATTATGCTAATAAATATACTCCAAATCAGTGCTAAAATTGATATAAAGTAGATCTCCCCCCAAACAAAAAATCTTAATCTGAACAAAAATGGTGAAGTTAAAGCATAGGCTTATTTTAGCTTTATTTATAAAGTCATACTATTGCCATAGTGCTGTTTTACATTAAAACCCAAAGCTTCATTTTTGATTTTCAGCATTCTTCCATGTATTCTTAAGAATCTCAATGTTTTATCATTGCTTACATATAATTGAAACCTGCTTTAATGGAAAACTTTCTGGTGGAAATAGTATTTAAGACAGTTTTGGGGATTTAACCTGCCTACAAACATTTAGTGAAGGTATATGAACTGATAACTATTTTAATTTCCTGTTAGAATGCATTGGGGGCAAATCTTCCTTGATTTGAACAAAGAATTAAATTGTTATTCCAAAGAGATATATGTCATATAGCTCCATACCGTATTTCTCTGTATAAGGTAGTTTATTGCATTTGTCCATGACATCATTTCCAAATATTTTATGTTTCTAAGAACTATGTCCCTCCTATTCAAACATTTTTGATTGGTCACTACAGAATACCCAGGCTTGGTAACTATCCTGGCTTCTAAACGATATTGTCTTGGTTCCCTGGAAGCTTAAAGCCTAAGGAGTTAGGCTTTTGTTGTTGTTGTTGTTGTTCGTTGTATATCCTGATTGCTGAGTCTGTGCAGGCCCCTTACAAGGACATAAAGATACAGAAACTATTCCTATTGTCTTCCTTTGCCTTTCTTTGACATAGTTTTAGATAATTGGAGCACTGATCTTATGGGAAAATATATTTAATATTGGGGTTAGAGAGAAGGGTTGGTTGATTAGGAATAAGAAATGGGAAGAATAAGACTAGATGATCTCTAGGGTCCCTTTCACTCAGTGTCTTAAAAGATAAAATAAAATATCTTTATTATAGGAGAGAAAAGCAATTTTGCTGAAGGAAAACTAAGGATATTTTAAAGTGTTCTCTCTTTATCTTTCTATTTCTTTTCCTTCTGCATAGGAAATGGACAAAAATGTAGAAAATGATATTATATTTGTTCCAGATGTTTGTCAACTTCTGGATCTCCTACTTGGATAACCTCTACCTCTTTGTCTCCCTTCCTGACTCTTATTCTTCCTCATCTCTCCTAATAGAGGGCATCCCTCAAGGTACAGACCTTGGTCCTTCACTTTTCTCCTTCTGTTTTCACTCTCTAGCTAGGCTTTGCCATGCTCATGACTAAAGCTGTCACTATGCTGATGCTTCCTAAATATATCTCTCTATAGCTGAAACCTCTTACCTAGGCTCTAGCCTCAGATTTCCATTGTCTACAGAAAGTTTCCTTGGACTGTTACACTGTTAACTTTAAATTCAACATGACTAAAACTAAATTTGTCTTACTACCTACCCTGCACCCGAAATCCAGTTTCCCTTCCCAATTTGTCAGTTTCTTCTAGTGGGAGCCATCATGTTCCTAATTCCTCACACTCAAAGTATGAAAATAATCTTTGACCTCTTCCTCTCTACCCACTTATGTCCAGCCAGTCCCTAAGTTCTAGTTATTCTGCCTTTCTGATCGCTTTCTTCTTCACCCCTTTTTCTTCATATCTCTATTGCCTTCATCCTCAACCAGTCTTTTTTTCGCCTACTGGCTAGAAATAACCTCTGAATTGACCTCTCTGATTCCAGCCCTTCCAATTCTTCCTGTATACCTCCACAACATTCATATTCCCTCAACCCCTCTTTCATCATAGCCTATGATCTTTATGAAACAAACCTTCTCTGATGGAGTCATCAAGCTAAGCTGTCCCTTCTCTGAATTTCCATCGATCTTTAATATGTGCCAGAAAATCGACAACTTAGAGATGGAGATCTGCAAGGTACCATAAAGGCCAGCTAGTCCAGCCCCTTCATTTTACAGACTGAAAGATTTGCCTATGTTCACAACTAGTATATGTCAGAGGTGGGACTTTAACCTAGATCTTTCTGACTCCACATCCAGAGCACTCTTCGCTGTGCCATACTACATTTCAAGGAAAAGCCTACAGCAGTCACTATTCCCAGGTCATTTGCCATCTGAATACTAACCAGACCCAACCCTACTGAGCTTCCAAGATGAGGTTTTGGGCTCGTTCAGATTAGTATGATTGTAGACAACTGTATGTATGTTGATTTATATTGTTCTTTAGTTAATTCATTTGCATTGACTTCCCAACAAAACAGCAAAACTTAATGAAATTAACAAACATCTTTTTGGTGGTGACCCTCACAGTGTCTAACACAATTACTAACATATTAGGTGTTTAAAATAATAGAATCTTATATTTTTAAAGCTAGAAAGAACTTGGGAGATTATTTACTCTAACTCCTTCATTTTATTGATGAGAAAACTCAGGTCAAGGGAAGTTGTGACATGTCTAAGGTCTCACAACTAAATAGTTGACAGAATGAAAATTAGAACTCAGTTTTGCCAACTCCCAGTCCAGTGTTCTTTCCATTACAATATAAATTGCTTAATCTAATTAAAACATTAAATGAATTAAATTAAAACAAGACACTTCACACACAAAAAGTGAAAAATAACATAGCCCCTGCCTTCAGGAAAGTTACCATCTGGTTGGGGGGAGGAAGAGTTGAGACATGCACAAATAACTGTTATTCAAATTGGAAAATTATCGAATACGTAGGATTAGCATGAGGAAGTTGGTCTGCATTCTAGTAGCCCAAACACTTGTGGTAAGCATGTTTCCCTCTTATGTGCCTCATTCAATATTAATAATCAAATTGTCATTAAAGTTATTTATTTGGTTTGTCTTTCGAGGAATCTTGTCTGTACAAGACTCTTTGTTGAAGGGAAACCCTTTGAGACTGCATTGTTCTACCCATTTTTCAGTGTAAATAGCCTGAGTTTGGAGCCTGTTTTGTTTTGCATTCCATGTCTTCTCAATTTTAGTCAGGTGGTAATTTGGATTCTTGCTTTAACAAGTCAACGTCTCCCAACTGTACACAGTAGCTAGTTATTGTTGATCTCTTGAAATGTAGTCAATTTCTTTTCTGACTATGACGTTATTGGGTGTTTGACATGTTCAATACTTCTTGATACTCTTCTTGAAGAAAGTGTTTGTGATATATATATGGGTGTGAAACTTCTGTGTAGTCTACAAACCATGGTTGGCATCTTTCATTTCTTGATAGTATCAGGTTTATTTCATAATGAAGATGTCAATATTGATATGATTCAATTCCCTTAGAAATCTGTCAACTCTCTGGTCATTAGCCAAAGATCTCATATACAGAGAACCAACAATTAAGTTAATGTTTGTAAATGGCTTAACAACGGTATGGTTCTCAGCAGCCTCCATCCTTTCTCATCACTCTAGTTCTACCACTCTAGAAGCAGGCAGGCTTAGGGAACATGCTTTATTTTGTCTTTTTTTTTTTTTTTTGATGGGATTCCATGACTTGGCTTTGAAAATTGGCCTGTTTAGCAGAATGTTATCATTAAATGGGTGTGTGTGGTTTTTTTTTTTAACTTTTCCTTGTAGACTTCTAATTAGGACTGAAATGACACTTCAAAGCACGCTAGACCCATTTCCATGATACCAGGTTACAAATCAGAGTACACCACAATGCAGAGTGTGGTACACAGGCAAATGATACCTTGACATAGAATTGTATTGGAAGTGTACCTTAGAACTGGGAAGAATCTCAAATACTGTAAAAGAAGGTATAGATTAGGGAAAAGAGCCCTGAACTTGAAGTCAGAATCCCCACGTTCAAGTCTTAGCTGCATCCCGTACTATCCATGTTATGTAATCTCTCTTAGTTTCAGTTTTTACATCTCTAAAATGGGGGTACCAATATTTGTGCTGTTTTAGGGAAAGTGCTGAGTTAAACTTTAAATGAATATATTAATATGAGCTATTACTACCATTACAATTACTGTTACATCTTGTTCACCTCCTCGTTTTACACCTCTCTGGGGCAGTCTTCTGACAAGAAGGTTGATTATTGATACTGTTTCTTCAAAAGACTGTAAAAGAATAGTCCACATTTTGTTATTTGTAACATTTGTCCCCTTGTATAAATTTTCCATAAGTTTAAAAAAAATTGGCATAAACCTATAATGAAAGTAGATAGCAATAGTTGTTTCAGATGTGTATCATTAGCTTTATATGAGAAAGAAGAAACTTATTGCCTAAAGAAGGAAGAAACCAAAATACGGTGGGGTTTTGTAGAGGCTTAGTCTGTTTATCTTTTAGCATTTGGGCTGCATTTCAGTTTCTTGGAACTGATTGTACCTTGAGGGATCCAGATCATTTCTAGGGAAATGCAGGTCTTTATTGTATTTCTGTTAAAAAATAAAATAATCTTGAAAGTCTTTTTACCTGCAAAGATGTTTTAAATGAAATCTAGAATATGTGTGGTTTCAAATGCTATACATTTATTAAAGCTTTATAAATAAACCAAAATAAAATTGTTCTGGCCTCTCAATGGTAGGAAGCAGTGTCTCTGCTGAAGATGATTTGAGATCTTCAACTATACCTGCATGTAATTTTAAGCGTGTAACTGTATTAGATAATTTTCAAAGGGAACAATGGGTATGCCTTCAACAAATTTTGGTGGTTAGCTGCCTTGTAAACTTACCACCTATTAAGTTTTTCATTTGGACTTGAAACATTATGTATGTTTATTAACTCTAATGTCTCCATAGTTAATATATAGTTGACAAGATATAAAAATTAACCTGTTTAAAGACTCACTCCTTTGCTACACATTACAGATTGTTATAGGATCCTTGGCAGCTTCTCTGCACTTGTCTTAGTGAAGGTGATCTAATAGAATACCTCCACACCCTTGGTGTTTGGTTATTTGATGGGCACTCTTGTTATTTTTTGGATTTATATTTTGGGTACATAATTTGGTCAGGAGAATATCCTCTAAAAACAAGCTCTCTTCTACTTCTGGATTTATTTCATTAAGGAGGTACCTTTTAGGAAAATTAAAGATAGGTAACTACTCTTAGTAGTCCTGACAATGGTTGCAATTTAAGAAAAATACATTTTCCTGCTCTCCTCCTGCTGTATACACCCTGCTTCTGTTGATTACTACTGGAGTTCTGTACACTGAAGGGCCATGTAAGGGCTGTCAGATTAGACTCATCATTTAGTGGCAGAGAGAGACCTGAATGACAAACAATGGATTGGCTTCTCCCCAAATTCATGTCTCATCATTTAGATCTCAGAATTGAACATGTTATTTCTATTCTGTAATTGACAATGGATGTAAATTAATGTGGCCAATGGTGACAATATTCATAATCAACTGAACTGTGAAACAAGGCACTTAATTATGCTCTATCTTGAGCTCTGATTCTGTGACTTGGGAGATCATCATGTCAGAACTGAAGATGTTATTGATTAATCTGATTAAGTACATATCAAAGTGAAAATACGAATTTAATGTCCTCTCCGTAATTGATTAAAAACAAGCACCAATCAAAGAAACAAAAAAATACATAGGCTGAATGGTTCAGTCACATCTTTCTTGACTAGCTTTGTTGAATAAAGAGATCGAAATGGAAATTTAATAGAAGTTTCTATTTCACTTAAACAGTGTTTTATGTGGGCGGAAAATAATTAGGCTACTTCTAGACAATCTGCTAATCTGATCAATGTAGCTGCCTTATCTAGTTGGCTTGAATCATGTTATTATGTGATGGTAAAGCTAACTTTGATTTTTATTTTTTTGACCTATTTCTTACACTAGACTTAATCTCACTCAAGATACTGTATATAATAGGTATTTTGGCTTCCTATAATACCTGCAAAATTTTTATTCTAATTTTTTCTCATGTGTATACATCTTTAAGACCTCCATTATCATTTAACTCAGAGATACTAAACCAGAAAACAAGAGATTTTCCTGTTGTGTATTTTCATCCTTGTTTATTAGCTATAAAGAAAATGTCGATATGTATATACACACCCAGTAGTTTTGTAGTACATTTACTGTATAAGATTTTTCCTCTTTTTGACAGGACAAAAAATAAATGTTACAACCTAAACCGTGGGTTTCCGATGTTAGAATCCTAGACATTGCTCATATAAGAAGGCATGTAGGGGTAATGAGAGTATGTCAAAAGAAGGAAAAGAGGAAAGTTGAGGTAATGGAGTTTTTGGATCGGCACTTCTGTCATCATGCTTCACTTTTGCCATTGAAATGGATTTTCTAGTCACATCACACCCTGCTCCAAGAGCTGACTGGTGATGGCTTGACATCATTTGTTGATTGTCCTCATCTATCTCCTCAGGAATTTTTTTCCTTCCAAACAATATACATTGTGGTTGCTGCTCCATAAATTCTAATTTTAATTTATCAATTTTCCTTTCTCCTGCTAAAACCACTTTCTCACATTGCTCTCGGATTATTTTCTCTCTTCTAGAAGTGGTTAGCTTATACTGAAAAAAAAGAAAAAACAAACTTGTGTTCTCTGTTGCCTCATCAGCAAACGACCTCCATGTTTTGGCTTTCCATTTCCTCCCAATTTCAATTTCCCTTTTTAACCTCATTGTTTTTCTATTACAATTATACTTCAACTTTAGGCCTAACCCAGCCAATGCACTCCTATTTGATTCCCTTCTCTCCTGGTTTTCATTTACCTTTGTTTTGTCTTGTTGGCCAACCTATTACCAATCAGCTTCCAGGCCCTTTATCTTGCTATTCACTATAAATTTTAGATTGTCCCATAACTATAGGAAACCATAGATTTACGATGGATGTTTATAAATGCCTTGTAGATATGAGTAGAAAGAAATACTGCAGATTAGATATGGATTAAACTTGGAAGGATATGATAGCTCCCCCATTCTCCTTATTGTTCTTATTATTTTCATAGCTTTTATTGGAACCACAATTTCTTTTCAGCTTAGTATTGTTCTTTGCATTAAGTCAGATCTTAATAAATTTGCTTTTAATTGGAACCAGCCCCAATCAGCTTTTGAGGAAAGGAAAAAACAGACATATTTGTAATAAAAATTGATTTCTTATCTTAAGTCAAGACTCAAAATCAGGTCAGTGAGGATCTTTAGAAGGAATTCTCAACCTAGGGTTTGTGAGCTTGTTTTTTTTAATATATATATATTTGATAACTATTTCAATATTGTTGGGTTTCTTTGTAAACCTATATATTTTTATTTTATGCATTTTAAAACATTTTTATGAGGAGTCCATAGGGTCCATGACACATACAAAAAACTTAAGAACCCATTGTCTACAGAATATTAGCCAAGGACATCTGGAAATTTTCAAAAAGGAACTTAACCTATCTCACCAGGCTATTCTCACTTCCTGGATAACCCTCCACTTAGGCTATACCTCTCCCTCCCTTCTCTGACTTCTTCCTCCTTGTTTGTATAGTCTTCTACTCATGTACCCTAATCACATGATAGAAGAAGTTCTCTCTTCTCTAATGTATTCCTTTTCTTCTTTCTTCCCTTTCTTTTAAGGTGATCAAAATATAACAAAACCGTTTTCAGGTCTTGATGACATTAAAGTTGAGTACAAATTTATATCATCTTCCCCTATTAGAATGCAAACACTTTATCCTTATATAGTCCCTTCTGATTACTTATTTGTATTTACCTTTTAGTATTTCTCTTGACTCTGTTGTTGTTTCAAAATTTCTACTCAGCACTGGCCTTTTCTTCAGGAATTCTTGGAAGTCTTCTGTTTCATTAAAGATACCGCTTTTTGCCCTTTAAGATTGTCCTCCATATTTCTAGGTAAGCTATTCTTGGTTGTAAGCCTATATCTTTGGCCTTATGCTCTCTGCTCTGAAACAGTATCTTCTAAATTTTTTGTGATCCTTACTGGGGCTTCTTGGTACTTGAACTCTTTCTTTTAGGATGCTTGCTGTGTTTTTTCTTTGACCTGGAAATTCTGGATATAGAGTTTTAATTTAGGGGTTTTATTCAGGAGACAACTGGTACATTTTATCTATTTTTACTTTGCACTTTGGTTCTAGTAGATCTTGGCAATTTTCTTCCATAATTTCTTGAAATACAATATCCAGACTCTTTTTTAGTTATAGCTTTCAGGTAGTACAATGATTTTTAAATTATCTCTCCTTGATATCTGTTTTCCAGGTTAATTTTTTTTATATAAGATGCCTTACATTTTCTTCCCTTTTTTTCCAGTCTTTTGACTTTTATTAGTTCTTATTGTCTCACAGAGTCATTTACTTATGTTTGGTCCATTCTAATTGTCAAGGAATCAGTTTCTTGGATAAGTTTTTTTTTTTTTAACCTCTTGTGCTAAGTTGTTAATCTTCTATTTAAGTGTTTCCTCCATAACTTTCATTTTTTTCCCAATTCTTTCCTCTAAGTACTCTCATTTCATTTGTATTATTACTAATTAATTCTTTTAAATTCTTGCTTTATTTCTTCCAGACATTCTAGTTGACCTGATGGTCAAGCTGAGTTTTTCTTTGAGGATTTGCTTATGAATCTTTATCCTCTTTTGAGTTTGTGTCTTCAGCATCCCTAGCACCATAATAGCTGTATATCATGGAAACCTTTTTGTTTACCTATTCTTCCAGACTTACTTCCCAGATTTTGTGTGTTGGGACCAGGCTCTATGTACTTCTGGAGGGAATGCCAGAGACTTGTTTGGTCCTGATTTGTGATCTCCAGAGCTTACTGCTATTTTCTCTAGTTATTAAATCCTCTAGACCAAGGATCGCAGGCCTGACTTGGACTAGGGAACTATAAATTTAGAGTGGGCCCAAAGTAGTCTGATCTAAGGCATAGTCTGATGATTGCCTCCCTGGACATTTGAGGTGCTGTACCCCTAGTTGGGTCTGGGCAACACAACTGTTGACTTGCCCCTGAGTAGAGTTGTAAAAGAGTCACAGGCTCCATCCTCTGTTAGCTAGCTGAAGGCTCTGTGGATTCACAGAGACAAACCTCTGGCCTGCTCCTACTCTGATCCCAGGTGCTAAAACCTTGTTCTTGTTCTAGGGTCAAAGAGACCACCCTACTGGCCTAGGCCTGCTCTCAGCCTGGATGCTGAGGCCAAGAGCCCACTGAGCTTCATAATGTGGGAGAAAATGATCATAATGTACTCTTTCCTAGTTAGTCCACATCTGGAGCAATGGGTTCTATTCTAGGCATCACGTATAAAGAAATATATTAACAGGGGCAGCTAGGTGGCACAATGGATAGAGCACCAGCCTTGGAGTCAGGAGGATCTGAGTTCAAATCCAGTCTCTGACCAGACACTTGACACTTACTGGCTGTGTGTCCCTGGGTAAGTCACTTAACCCCAATTGCCTCGCCAAAATAAATAAATAAATGTGTGTGTGTGTGTGTGTGTGTGTGTGTGTGTGTGTATAAATAAACAGAGAGATAAGATTTGTGAAGGGTCTCGAGATATTTAGCCTCCTCTCCATGTAGTCTTCCCTGATCCTTCATTTTCTCCCTCTTTAAATTACCATTTATTTGCCTATCAGATGATCAATAAACTGAAAGATCCCCAAAGAGAGTGATAGTTTTTGTCTTTGTGAGCCTCTCACATTGAAGAGAAATTTGATTTGTTCTACAGGACGCCAGAGGGCAGAACAGGGAGCAATAGACAGAAGCTATGGAGATAGACGTAGGCTAGATAGGATGACAACATTCTTCATGATGAAATCAGTTCCAGAGTGAAATGTGCTGCCTCTGCAAGGCATGGACACCCCCTCATGGAAGGTTTTTAAGCAAGGCCTGGGTGACCACGTGTGGGGAGTGTTGTCAAGGTATCCCTGTGCAAATACAGGTTGAACTATACAGCTTCTCAGGTCTTTCTAC
This sequence comes from Vombatus ursinus, assembly GCF_900497805.2. NCBI lineage: Eukaryota > Metazoa > Chordata > Mammalia > Diprotodontia > Vombatidae > Vombatus > Vombatus ursinus. The sequence continues at coordinate 13,384,703 of NW_020945237.1, read as the reverse complement.
CTCAGAATTAGTGGGTTTACCATTTTCACATGGAGATAGACCTGTTGCTGTAATTTATAGAAGGGGTGATATTGTTTACAGGATATTTTTAGGATCAACTTTTATTTTTGTTAATCCTACTAATAAACCTCTACTCCATCGCCTTTTGTTTTTCTACTTATTTTGTTAATCAGCCCCCTCTAATTCTGTTTATCAGCTGTGCCTGTTGCTTCCCTCCATTGTATCCAACCCTTAGTTGGACTTCACTTTGTACTGCTTCTGCATCTTTTTATGTGCTTCTGTTCTTTACTTTGGCTTGTGAGCTCTGAAACCGTGTGTCCTCATTCACCATCCTTCAGGTCTGCAGTTGCCATGAATAATAAACATAGAATAAAAAGGACTAAATCTGCCTCCCTGTTATGCTCCTCAGAAGACAAAACTCTACCACTCTCAGAATCTGTTGTTTCCTGTCATTGTGTGTTTTTCCAAATAAGTTGTCTTATGTATCTTTCATACATTATTATTTTTATTGATATTTATGAAGGTATAGAAAATGTCAAGTGAATTTTGTAGTTTTTGAAATAATTGTACATGGGCTTCTGTTTAGTTTGAATGATTGTTTTTAAACAGATTTTATAAAAATGCAGAATTTTGTTTTATCCTGAGAGAATATTTGGTGAAGTGGTGAGAGATCCGGCTTTAGAGCCAGCAAAACCAGGGTTCAAGCCCCACCTCTGACTCTTGTTGGTTGTCTGACCCAGGGCAGCGAGTCACTTAGCCTCTCTGCATCTCTGTAAGATCAGTGGGGATCAGAGGAGGCTCAGCATAGCGGTTAACATTGGAGTTAAGCCTTGAAGAAGCTAGTGAATCCAAGAGTAAGAGGAGAAAAGGAAACGCCTTTCAGATACTAGGTACAGACAGTATGTATAAGGATTTTGAGATGGGGAATAGAATGCCAACTTCAGGAGATATCCAGTAAGCCAGTGGGCCTAGAACGTAGAAGTAGAATGCACGAAGGTAAGTGATAGGAACCGTCTGGCAAGGTCAGATCCAGATTGAGGACTCCTTAAATGCCAGTTTGATGACCTTTCATCTTATCCTAGACCTATAATATAAGAAGATTAGTTTGGCAGCTGTGTGGAGAATAGATTAGAAAGAGGAAAGGATGGACCTGGGAGATGATTACAATGTCTAGGCAGGAGGTGATGAGGGCATAAACTAATGCAGTTACAGCTAGGAAAAACAACTGAGAACTTAGCTGGGGAGAGTGCTTATGAGTTTAAAAAGCACCTTTTTACTTATCTTTATACTTCTCTCTGTTGGGTTGATTTGTAGTTTTACAAATATTTACCAAGTGCAAGATTCTGATGTTTTGGATTAGAATCAGTACAGGGAGAGATCTCAGAGATCATCTAGTCAAAACAAAATTTTTAAATCGAGGGAAAGGCCTAGAAAAGTGTGGTGTTTTGTGCAAGGCCACAATAGAAAAATCAGGACTAGAACACACATCTTCTGTTTCTCCTTCAGGTGTTCTTTCTGTTATACTACAAGGTAGAAAATAAGATAGGATGATTCCCTGGGTCCCTTTTAGCTCTAAGAGCTGTGAATAAAATCTATGGATTAGTAATAGGCCCTAAGGCACAAACTTGTTGAATATAGATGAGTTTATCTAAAAAAAAAAAAAGCACATGACTTCATATAATCATAATTCTATAAATGATTCCATTTCTCTCTACTTGTTGACTGTGTAGATTGACTTCTCGTTTTTATTTTTATTCTTTACTAAATATATAGGCTTTCTCTCCTTAAATAGTATAATATGTAAGACTGTTTATGCTTTAAAATATCCAAGATATCTAATTCATAAACTTCTTTTTCTAATTCATAAACAACCTTTCTCTCAGGCAACAAGTAGCTAGTGATCCCTGGATGAGTACTTTTCAAAACATAAAACAAAACTAGAAGGGATTTTTATAATATATATCCTAAACTATCAAATTTTCAACTTCTTCAAAGTATTTGACATATACAGTATTCAGGTCTCTTTTAGTAGTTATAGAACAGGTACGAGGTAGTATTCTCAGTCCACCTATATTTTGCAAAAATACCCAAAGATATGCTGTCTAACAATGTTTTTGCTCATAAATACATTCTGTATTATGGTATAAAATATATGCTTGTTCATAATGGCAATTTCTGACATCCATCCAGTAATGACTTATGATGCTACTGTCTAGGTTGTGTAGTGGAAAAAAACCCTAACCTAAAAGTCTAAAAATCTGAGTTTCTCTCATGGATCTGCCTTTAAGTTGTTGTGTAACTGTAAGCAAATCATTTAATTTCTCTAGTACTTGGTTTCCTCATCTCTCAAATTTGGAGATTGGATTAAATGAGCTCTGAGAAGCTTTCCAGCTGTGAAAGTTTATAAAATATTTTAGAAATGGGAGCATAGTATCTAAATGCACTTTTTAAAGGTAATGTGTTAAAAAAAATAAAGGTAATGTGTTTATCACATTTGAAAGGACTTGATCACACAGGTACCAGTCAGAGAGTGGGACCTGAAATGTTGCCATATAAGGACCAGTTAAAGGAACTGGGATGTTTATCCCAGAGAAGAGTAGATGTAGGGATGACAGGATAGCTCTCTGCAAGTATCTGAAGGTCTGTAATCTGAAAGAAGACTTAGCTTTGTTGTGATTGGCCCCAAAGAACAGAATTAGGATGAATGGATGGAATGAAAGAGAAACAAATTTCTGCATGGAAAGATTGAGCCAGTTCTTCACCTACGCCTTTTTAGAGTCTTTAGGTTCCTTAAAGGCTCAGCTCAGGAAGCCTTTCCTGACATGCCCTAGTTGTTGGGGTTTTCTCCCTCCTCTTTGTACTTGTTGTATCCCTACACCCCAATAGAATGTAAGCTTCTTGAGGGCAGATACTATTTTGTCTTTGTATCCCCTGAAACCACCCAAGGACTGTGCGTGCTTAAGAAGCATTCGTTGTATTTTATGTAAGTTTAAACTTCCTAACAAATAGAACTGTCCCAAAATGGGAAAAATCAAATGGGCCACCTCAAGAAGTACAGATCTTCAAGTGAAGTCTGGGTGGTGATCATTCGTCAGGATGGGGTAGAAGAAGATTTTCAGATATAGGTTGGACCAGATGGCCTCCCAAGCCCCTCCCAACCCTGAGCTTCTGTTTTTTCTGAAATGACCAGAATATTTACCACCAAGTGGTTAGTTTTTATAGCCACGTTATCAAGTAGGGCATGAGTAGGTTGCAACCTTCGCATCATCTGATCTCTGTGGGTGCTTTCTAGCTTTACGTAACATTGGTGAATAACTTCTGAGTTGATTATAATCCTTGTTCTGAAGCACGGACACAGTTATCCTGTGTTGCATCCCTAACCCTGATACTGTTATAGTATCTTGTCAACTCCTAATTGGGCATTGTTGTATTATTAGTATGTCTGGAATGTGTTCAGTAATCCCTTGAGACATGATTAAAAGTTGTTCTTTTTTATTTTTCTTTGTTTTCATTTCGTGGGAAGGTAAGACATTTTTATATGAATTTATTTTCCTATCATTTGTCCTTTTCTCCTAAAAGTAGCAGGACTTAATTATTCACTAAGGTTTTGACTAGGTCTAATAGGAAAGTACTATTCATTTCCAAAGAAGACAGTTTGTAAAAAGAAGTAGACTTAAATTGCAACAGAATAGATATAGGTTGGACATAAGGAACCACTTGACAGTAAATGATGAAACATTAGAAAGGCTATTAAGAAAATCCTGAAATCTCCACCTAATCTTAAAGTACGAGATAATCATCTGTCTTTGACAGGTATTTATGTATACATGTATCTATATATACACACATATGTGTGTGTCTGCGTGTGTGTGTGTGTGTGTGAGAGAGAGAGAGAGAGAGGAGACAGAGACACAGAGAGAGACACGGAGAGAGGTAGTGAGGAAGGGGGGTGGTAGAGAGAGAGACAGAGAGAGAGAGAAAGATAGATCTGAAAGAGGACTGGACTTGACTTCTTGAGTTTCCTTCTAGTTCCAGGATTCTAGGATTCTATAATTTTATGTCAGTGATAAGCCAACTCATTTAAAAAACTTGAATTATTTGAAATATTATTTATAAGGTGTTGCCCTTCTATATCGCTTCCAAAACTTTTCAGCCAGTTTCATAGCTTTATCGTGTCATGTGGCCTCAAACTTAATGCAGTGTCATGCTCTAAAAAATTTTCTATTAACACCATGTTAGTCTTTAAATGTGATTTTACTTCAGCCTTAGTAGTGCAATAGTGATACATCTATCTTTGATTTTCTACAATTTACCCTTCTACAATTTTCTAAAAATAACAAGGCAGGAGTAAGTAGATAGTAATCAAATCCTTTATGAGATTTTTCTGCTTTTCATCATCAAGAAATAGCAGAAAATAAGTAGTAATGATCACAGAAAGATTTTCTAGGGTAAATTTACAAATGGTCGTTTTTGAAGACAACGTTCTCTTATAAAAATAATATAGTGAAAGTTATATCTTAATCCAGTATCACTGAGAAAAACCATAGCCTGATCAATCTCAGTCCTTTTGATAAGAGCTTTGAGTCCTGATGTGATTCTTACATAGACTTACAAGGCTTTAGGAAAATAATTTAACCTCTTTATGCCTTAGATTACTCATCTGGAAGATGATGAGTACTTCCAGTGAAGCCAAAGCCTAGTATGACTTTGATAGAGCACTTAGAATGGCTTTAAAAAAAAATCAAGCCAAAAAAGAAAAGTACCATGACCAGTAAGATATATTGAGATGCCCAGGAGGAAATGGACTACAAGTCAGTTATAGATAAATAATACCATCACAAACATTACTTTCTAATATTAGAAACGTTCTGCTTGTGAATGATATGCTGATTATACCAAACCCTGGAACACTGTAAAGCCTCCTAAATGATATTATAATCATTCAAAAGACTTTGCAGAGGTCTGAAGATACTTGTTAAAAAAAATTATTGATGCCTTTTGTTTATATGCTATTCCTTTTATTTAAATTCCTTTTATTTAGTCTCTCTTTCCCATACTACCTCCCCGCCTGAGCCATTTTTAAGAAGCCAATTAATAAAGTTCTAAATTAATTCTGCATAGTCCAGCAAAACAAATTCTTATATTGCACACATCCAAAACTGTATGTCTCATTCTGCATTTCCTCTCTAGCAGGAGACGTTTTATCTTCATTCTTTTGGATTCTTGATTTATCATTGTGCTGATCTGACTTCTAAAGTCTTCCAAAGTTGTCTTTCTCTATAATGTTTTTATCATAAGAATTCTTCTTCTAGCTCTACTCACTTAACTCTGCATCAGTCCATAAAGATTTTCCCAGTTTCCTCTGAAATTGTCCATTTCATTGTTTCTTATGGCACAATCATATTTCTTTACATTTATAGATCAGTTTGTTTACCTTTTCCCGATAAGTTACCTCCTTTGTTTCCAGTTTTTTTGGCTACCACAAAAGCATTGATATAAATATTTTTGTACACATAACGGCTTTTTCCTCTTTTTTATTTCTTTGGAGAATAGACCTAGTAGTGGCATAGCTAAGTCAAAGAGTTTAGTTTCTGGGCAAAGTTCCAAATTGCTTTCCAGAGTGCCTGGACCAATTCACAGCTCCAACAGGACACTAGTGTAGTACCTCCAACATCATCATTTTCCTCTTTTTGCATCTTGCTAGTCTAATGATTGTGAGAGGGAACCTCAAAGTTGCTTTAATTCGCATTTCCTAACGATAGTGATGTAGAGAATTTTTTCATATGGTTGTTGATAGCTTAGATTTCTGCCTTTGAAGACTGCTTTTTCATATCTTTTGACCATTTATCCACTGGGGAATGGTTCTTAGCCTTATAAATTTGACAATATGCATACATACATATATATATATCACACACACAGTATACACACACACTATACATACACACACACACACTTTTTTGGGGGGGGATGCTTGGGTACTGAGATTTCTTGCATTGCTGCTATTGATGGCTTATACACCATACTGTCATTTTTGTGTCTTAAGATCTCTAGCAACACGCAATATAGCCCACTCACTGCATGACAGTCTTTCAGGGATGCACGACCCAGGGGACCACAGGGGAAGCCACCCAGGGAACGAAATTCCCCAGAGCTGCCCTTCTCTGCCCTACAGAGCTCTCACCTACCTCTGCCTCCTTACAATACAGTCAGACCTGCATAGAGGTTACACCTTAAAAATCCTGGCCCAGAAGCTTCTTCTAGCCAGCTGGCTGCAGACAGTATCGGAGATAGGAGCTATTGGGAATTCTTACTGCCTTCCTGTCCCAAGGAATATTACCCTGCCTTCTCGACTATGGCAACTCTCCTGCAGCCTCCTGTTTCCTCTAATAGGAAATGACGAGTTTAAGAAACTAAGAACAGTCACATTAGAGAGTTTCCCAAAAAAGTTATTCTGAGTTGGTAAATAGGAGCTGATGGGTTAGTGATCTGTAAGGCTCCGTACCCACCGTAGTGGTCAACATATCCTTCCCCTCCCACACACACATACACATTAGGGGCAGCATTTGTAATGGATACAGAACCAGCCTTCGAGACAGGAAGACCTGGGTTCAGGTTCTGCCTCTAACACTGGCTCTATGTCCCCATACAAATCACTTAACCTCTCAGTGTCTCCAGATGACTCTCTAAGACTGTAAATTGCCAAGCAAGTGCTGATGATCTTCCCTGGGAAAGGAAGTTTCCTCACCAAGAGTTCCCTACAGTGATGAAAGCACAGGCGCTGTATTTTTTTTTTTTTAATCATCTTTTGGTACTTAGGTCCGTGATCTCATTAACATGGCTTCTCTCCCCACTCATACAGAGCATCACCTCCCACCTTTTTCAGTCTCTATGATTCTTGTCCAAGTCTTTCCATAAATCCTATCGAGATGATTTGGGAAGTGTACTAGAAGCATTCCTCAGAGAGCCTTGCAAATTAACAACGGTCCATTAGCTTAAGGTTTAAAAAATTAGGCCATATCTGAAAGACATCAGACTCTGGGCAAGAGAATTGTAATAAAAATGGGAACTGATAATGCAGATGTATTTCTAGCTACTGAAGGGCACAATCTTCTGGTATTTATTGTTATTGCTTTGAAGAGCATAAGATATACTCATCACAATTTTATACTGAAACAAAGTTTTTTCAGACCAATCAGTTTTTACGTCCAGCTTTATAAGGATGCTTTCCTCTGCCTAACAAAATTAATATATCTCCAGATGGTGATGAATTAGCTTTTTAGTCACCAGTGTAACTTAACCTGTTCATTTAAAATATGCCCGTTTCTGTTCCACACTTATTTAAATTTGATGTGCAGGGTTTTTTTTATTATATTTTAATAGGAAGTGCCTCCATAATTACTTTACTTCATAGCATTACTTTATCAGAAAATTAAATATAAATGTTAAAATAAATACAAATAATAATAATAATATGTTTTATTAAATATAAGTATAATACAAGAAGTAAAATAACTATTTATAATAAATATTATAATATTAAATGTCAGTAACATCTCCAACATTGACAACAAAAAGCATGTCTTTCTGGTTTTATAAAGGATTAATAATTTGTACCTGATAAAATAGATGACCACATTTATTATTTTTCACACACTTGAAAGTTTTTTAAAAATTATTTAAAGAAGACAATTTTTTATGAAATAAAAACAATACTTCTGAAAATAAGAGAAGAGAGTTTTCTCAAACAGCCTCCTTCACACCCCCTCCCCACCTGCCTTCAACCAGATGTTTGCCTAGTCCAGCATCACTCAAACCTGTCCTCTTCCAGCTTCATATCAACTGTAGTAGTGTCTTTCTTGGCCTCTGCCTCATCTCTCCCAACTCCAATTAATCTTGCCAAAAGAATCTTCTAAAGGCTTAAGTACTAAAGAATTAAAAACAAAAACAAAAACAAAAAGGACCTTCTGTGATTCTGCATATTTATTTCATATACATACACACACACACACACACACACACACACCCCCACATCTAACTCCTCTGCCTGGAATTTTAAGCTCTTCCCAATCTGGCCTTCCCTCACCTTCACAATCTTACTTCACATTACTTCCTGTCATCCAATTTATATTCCAACCAAACCAAACTATTTGTTTTCTTCAAAATCAATAAACAAAGTTCCCCATGCTGTGCATTCCTACTGACCCACTCCCATGCCTGCAATGTGCTCCTCAGCCCCATGTGTCAGAAGTCGCATCTTCCTCAAAAGCTCAGCTCAGGCGCCACCTCCTCTATGAAATCTTCTTTCATTCACCTTTATGCAGATAGTAGCCCGCTTGCCCTTTGAAATGATTTCTGGGACTCTGATCTCTTCTTTGCTCCCTTCATCTCTGATTTTATATTACACTTTTCTTTATGAATAAAGTGTAAGCTACTTGAAGGCAGAAACTGGTTTGTAGCCCCTTTGTAGGTATCACTCAAATATTTAATTTGTATTGAATTAGTGAGTGGTTTCTTAACAACAACAACAAGATCAGTGTTTATTTTATACTATCAAAATTATGTACACATGCTCAGTTATAAATCACCTAAAGAAAGGAGGTTTTTGGAAAACCATCAGATTTTCTCATTTAAAGGAACGTGATAGCTATACCTATGCAGTAAAATTGTCATTATCACGTCTCTTGGATGAGTAAGATCACTAGACCATCAAATAAATATATAGGGGAAGCAGGTCAACCCACCTTAAACAATGGGCACTCTGAGAGAAAGAGATGGGAGGCAGTATTGTGCCAGGCAGGTCCAGTCACCACTATTTTGACTACCCTGTCCACTTAGATTCTAATGGAGATGACTCAGGACCTTAAACCCGTAAGCCTTGGGAAGAACAGTGCCCCATTCCCTATAAACCACCAGATCTGCTTCTAGGCCAGTCCCCTTAACTGCTGTTGAGGGAAGAAGTCATTATGAAGAGGAGGCCTACCTTTCTTATTGCCACCAGCTACAAATGCCACCAACAAGAAGATGAGCACACCCCATCCCCCACCTCAGTCACCTGTCCTGCTTTTAGCCCAACCTTTACGGCCATCGTTTGGGAAAGCAAATCCTGTGGAGACGGGGCCAGCCATCCCCACCAACTGTCCCTCCCTGAGCAGGCAAACCAGCTTAGCTGAAGAAGCAAGGGACCCTGAAAGTAAGACAGGAAGCAGCCAGGCTGGTCAAACCACTATCACCACTGTGACTACCATCTTCCCCTCAGATCCTCAAAAACAAAGACTGTTTTTTTGCCTTTCTTTGTATCCAAGCACATAGTGCTTTATAAATAGTAAATGCTTAATAAGGGCTTTATTCATTCATTCATTCACACCTTCTTTTGATTTCACTTTTGAAATGTTTTCTGATTGAGTCCATTGAAAAGATATATAAGAAGATATTGTCCATTAGGACTATATGATTCTGTGTGTAATATGGAATCTCCTACTCCCCAGAATTCCATTTTTACAGTTTTCTCGTTTTGCTGGTATATTGCATATTTCTTGCAGAGAGAGCAGTAAATGTTATATTTCTAAATTCATTTCCACCTAACCTGATGAGAAGATCATTATCCTTTCTTCAATAAAAGTGAGCCAAACTAATTCAGTTAAACTCAACCAGCATTTCCCAAGATGACAGAGCAGATAAATGGCAAACCCACAAGTAAATGGTTCTCCTGTACCTTCAGTGTTTCCTCTATGTGGTAAATGAACTGTCTGCCTGCCCTAAGTTGAGCCTTCAAGAAGGGCTGAGGTCATCAGGTGGTCACACCAGCACTTGGCACCTTCCCCCCAAAGCACCTGCTGAGAAGCGGGCCACCCCCTAGCCTTCCTTTGGCGCATAACCCTTCCAGTCTCACCCGCACTGGTGAATAGTGTGGGCTGCTGAGGAACAGCAGTCAGAACCTTGAACACAAGTATAACCTCGGTCTTGGGTCTCCCGATCCAAGATGACTTGCTACCTTAGCGTGTATACAGTGTTTGAGCATTTTCAGAGGACTCTGATTTACTTACTGTAATTCCATTGATCTTAGTCTTGTCGTTATCGTAAAGGACCCTCATGATCGGGTGTTACTCACTAGCGTTGTTAGAAGTCCAGTTAACAGGATCTTTCTGTGTATCTTTCCTATTCTCACAGTTGTTGTTGTTGTTTTGTTTTTTGTTTTTTCTTACTTCCTCAGCCTTGGATAATGAATATACTTAAATTCAAAGCACTTCCTCACTGCTGTAGTGTGTCTAGTCTTACTAATGTACGGGTTTCTTCTACCCCTTCTCATTCCTGGAATTGTGCTCCCATGTCTCCCTCTATTGAAGCTTTTGCCCTTTCTGTAAGGTCCAGGCCAGTTTCTTCATCCTCCATCCAACTCTTCTGGATCGTTTGAGCTAGAGGTGACCCCCTCCCCACTCACATGTCCATGCTGTGTGATTTCATCTTGGCTCTGTGCCTCATCGAATTCTAACTTCCGTTCTATATGGCTCCTTCCAGTTTTTCAAGCTGTTCAAGGATAGGTTCTGTCATCTTACATCTTTGCATCCCCAGAGCCTTGTAACTTGTAGGAGATAATAAGTACTTCATGATGCCTCCATATCTCCTCATCAGGCCAGATGGAGACACATTGCCCAACCACTGCTGGGTTTTGTCCAGAAGGGTGCAAAAAAGCTGAAATTTCTGCAAAATAATGCCTGATTTAGTTCCTATGGGTGTGGTATCCATTTCAATGCATTTTATTGTCTTGCTAAACATTGGATAGCCGATTCATATTACACATGATATAAAATATAATGAACATTACCCCTGTAAATTGGAGAGAAATTATATTTGATTTTTTTTGCTGGAGCAGGACCTAGAGGTAACAATGTTAGAATGTTTGGATTTTTTTTACTTTGTTTTAATGTTATTATAGAATGTTTGGATTTTTTTTACTTTGTTTTAATATTATTATATGTTCCATTTCCCCACAAGCCTAATAAAGAATACTAATTGTGATCCACCACACTTTGGTAAATGAAGTATAGTGGAGACAATTTCTGATTGCTGTAAGGAAAGAACAGGAGATCAGATTATTCAAGTTAGTCTTAAATGAAGATTAATGATATTTAATATCAGAGACCCAGCCTAGATTCTTAATTTTCTGGTTTAATTCTGTAATGCAAATTGACAGATTTGCATGTTGCATTTTCACTTAGCCTTTTGTCACAGAATAGTAGCATTTATATATGCACCTATATTATTTTTCTAATGATTTTTTAGGAAAATAAATGTCATCCCTCTTTTATGTAACAACAAACCCAACATGTGCTGCAATTAATGTTTATGTAATAATCCCTTTAAACTGTTCAATTTTCTTAGAGAAAATTGTAGTCAAATTGGTTCTAGACATAATGCCACTTATTTCACCTTCTGCCTTGAAAAGTATATGAAAGAGAACTGCCTTTCTTTAGTATATCGTATGTCAAATGACTTCACACAACGTGGATCGCATATATCGTTTGTGAGCCGCGAAGACAGGAAAGGAAGAGAGTGCACAGTAGGTTTAACAAGACATAGAAACTGTTTCTTACATTTGTGGTAATTAGTGTTTGACAACTAAAATGCATTTCAGCTGCTCAACTTAAAAGGATTGCCTAATTAAAAATAACAGGGAAGAATTTGCTATCTACCAAATTCTTCTAAGGAAATGACAAGAAAAAAGATAATCGTGGCAGGTGGTCATTTTACCCCTTAAGATACGCTGAAAAAAACTAAACTGAGTCCTTCATTTATGTCAATAAAGGCTCTGCACTAGGAAAGTTAAAGAAATCTGATCAGCCTGCCAAGAGCAAGGGGTTACAGATCTGGCACGTGCTTATTTTGAAAAGAAAATGTTAAATTTTAAAAACCTAGTTATTTGAATGAGATGGAATTAAATTTAGTAAGGGTTTTACAGTTGAAATAAGGTTTAGACAGGCAGACCTAGTAGTCATTTTAGTTCAAGTCAATCTACCTATCACTATTAAAGTAAGGAATAATAAATTCTACCTTTATTTCCACCAACACACCGGACTCACCCTGGAAAAGAAATAGATTCCAAGTTTCCAGATTTCATATGTAAAGTCATCATTGTAAAACTTACTAAATAGTATAAAGAATTTAAAGCTTTGACTTCAGGAGAACCTAAAGTTTTAATTTCTTTTCTAAATAAAGATCACCTATTTGGTATTTTTGTTAGAAATCTGGCCCATTCTTAATTGTTTCACAGAATTCTTAGCTTTTTGATTAAAAAAAAAAAAAGCAGTCATCGCTTAGGTCAAGATAAACCACAACAGTATTCTCATAAGTATTTCAAAAGAAGTGCCCAGTAGCTTTCATGTTTGGGAGAAATGTTTTTCTTAAAAAAAAAAAGAAGAAGAAGAAAAAGAAAGACAGAAAGAAAGGATATTTGTAATTTCTTCCCACATTCATTTTCCTTTAAACTCTCTAATATAAAAATTTTCTGAATTATCCTCACATTAAAATAATTCATACCTTGCCTTCAATGTTGTAAACATAACTCACATTTATATACTATGTTTTAAGGTTTATCAAGAGCTCTCATCACGACAATCCTGTGAATGGGGGGAAAAGTGTAATGGCTCAAAAACTCCAATTTCATCAGTGTGGTCACTCCTTCCCCTGATGCAGATCACAACCCTCTCCATAATGTAGTAAATGGTCTTTTGAAAGTGTTTGTGAGGGACAGCTAGGTGGCGCAGTGGATAGAGCACCGGCCCTGAAGTCAGGAGGACCTGAGTTCAAATCTGGCTTCAGATCAAACACTTGACACATACTAGCTGTGTGACCTTGGGCAAGTCACTTAACCCCAATTGCCTCACTAAAAAAAAAATATGTTTGTGGCCAAAAAAAAATTCTTCCTCCAGTTACCCTGATTATGTTCCTTCCCCAAGCGTCTGCTAAGGTTGTCATCAAACAACAGACATCTGTCCAGCCCATTCAGACTTGGATTTCATAGAGCCTGCTAAAGCCTGTGCCACACCTTTGAAAATCTTAGGTCTTTAGCTGCCCCTAATTGTTACATCTTGGCAGCACCTAAACCCCTTTAGATGTTGCTGTGAGCTGCACTGTCATGTCGCCTCCAGGAGAAGTAGGGTTGGGGGGGCCTGGCCCTGAGTGAGCTCAGCAGAGACCCCCCCACAGCTGCAGGTCGGGTAGGGTCTGTCTCCTTAGGAGCTTTCTGACCTGGGCATCTCTACCACCTGGGGGGCAGGGTACAAAGTGTGAGTGGGCAACACTCCTGTTTCAGTTGAGAGGACTAAACAAGTTAAAGCTGTCCTAGCATTCAAAAGTGGCTATGTTTCTTCTTCTACAATTTATTACAAATAAAAGTTGTTGGTTTGTTAAAAAAAAAAAAAAGAAGAAGAAAGAAAGAAAAGCCTAGGTCTTCTCCCTCTGACAAGACATTAGAGTCAGACTTCAGGGGAGGACATTGCAAGTATCCCATTTCACAAGTGAAGCAATTGAGATTCAGATAGGTCGGCTTGCCTGTGGTTACACAGCTACGTTTTAGAATCAAGATTCAAACTCAATTGTCCTGCCTCAAAATCAGAGGAAGAAGTTATAAAGACCGTAAATGAACTTCCAAAGAACAAAACAAAATAAAATAAAACTCTAGAACCAATTGGATTTACCAAAAAACTCTTATCAAACCTTCAGAGAATGTTTGCAGAAAAATAGCCAATCCAGTCTCTATTCAGATTAGGTCCCTTAGAATATAGACAAAAATAACATTCTGCTGAGAGAGAGAGGAACCTCACAGGAAAGATGAATACCAGCTCCCATCCTCAGACTATTTTTCAGATAGTTATACACATAGACTGGAGCCATAGTGGTCATTAGCCAAGTAAATGGTTAACTCATTCTCAAGTAATCAGTATAAAAGCAAATATGGGTTATTATTACTATTACTTTATATTAGTTAAAACATGGACCACATATATATGTGATCTCATTCTCATAAATTTTGTATTTATATTCACTGTCAAACTATACATTATGAATTGTAATGTACTGTTCCCAATTCACAAGCCTCCGATTAAAGACAAATACCTAATACTTTTTAAAGGTAGTAGTGGAGAAATGATTAAGCCTGATAGTACAGGCTAACCTAAGTATAAGCTGACCTCAATATAGCTAGCTATCTAGCTATGTTAGCCTGTAATATCACGTTTCTCTCTATATATGATGGTCAGCATTTGGAGGAAGATGCTTTTATCCTGGTTCAATTCAGATGCATTACTTCTTTTTGTTTTGTTGTGTATAATTTACAACTTATATCATAGTTATCTTTCCATTCAAACTAAATAGGGTTAAGAAAAAAAAACCCTGTGAAAAAAGCAATCTAAAGTTTTCTTTTACAAGACTCAAATTGTTTTGATCAATGACAAACATAAAATTACAAGTTGCTCTGGGGTGGTTCCTAGGTTCAGTATTCTGCTTGAAGGCTTGCCTGATAGATTCATTTTTAAGACTGTCTAGTAAATAAATTGGGTCATCTTTTTTTTAGCTGAATTACTCCATCAGGCCCTGGTTCTGCCTTTGCTTGAGGCTCCCCACCTCTGCCTACTACTGTTCTAAATTATTTTTTGTCTCCTCTGTATAAGCAAATGACATAGTGTAAGCTGGTATGACACATTTCAGAAGGCTTAGTTGGTTACATAAGAGCAACTGGTGAACATTTGGATTGATTTAGTTTTTTGGCAGTACCCTTATTCCTTCTTTTCTTAATTCCTTAGCTAATATTAATTCCCTATTCCATTTCTCACACTGGTAATATAGCCTGGCAAGCACAGCAGGCGAAAGGATCCAGTTCTGGGTCAGCCCCAGAGTTTTAAGCACAGACCAAGGGTGATCCTGAATAGTTCCATCAAGTCCGCGATAGGCTCAAGTGTCCCATTCAAAACTGGGTTTTGCCTGGGTCGGGGAAACCATAGGAGCCACATGGTTTTAAGGCTGTTCCTAGCATGAAGACATGCCCTAGATATTTCTTAGTATCCAAAAAGGATTTTACTGATCCAGAAGGGTCTTAGTGACCCTCCTCCCCAGGATGTTTCCTGAATCTGCTTAGTTTCCTAGGTGCTGAGAGAGAACCTTACTCAGGCCAGGATCCTTTTAGTTCAGGTTCATTGAAAATGAGGGATTTGTAGGTCATTTAACAGTTAACAAAAGGAGTTTCGGTTAGACATAACATTGAAAGGATGTTCCATAAGGATTCTTCAGCACCTGGCTTGGGCAGATAGATGCAGCCTCCTTTGTCTCCACATGGAAACGAATTTGGTCAGCAGGAAAGGGTGTGGTGGCTCTGATGGTGTGAAGGGCTCAAACCTCATGTGGGCCGGCCTCTTGAAGACCTTGGGTGACCAGGAAGCCACAGCCAGTGCTACCAGATGTTGCCAGAAGCTGACAGCTTGGTTGCCTTTTAGGAAAAATCTAGCCTAACCCTTGGTGCCTGGGGAGGGGAAAACCTTAGTAGATACTGGTCCGATCATACCAGGTAACCTTTGGACCAGTCCTTGTCCAGTGTTGTAGCAGGTCCTCAAGTACCATTTGCACCAGAGTTTGCCCTATTTCCTTCAGCGTGAAATAGCTAACTGTGAGTCTGCTGTCCGTTCCGTGGCTCCTTGTCTCCAGATTTCACATCCTAACTTTCAGGAGGAAGTCTCCAGCGTGGTAATGCGCTTCAGTGTTCTTGTAATGAGCATCAGACTAACTGAAAACTTGGATCATAACCATTTAAGATTAAACAGTCTATCAGTACCAAGTACCCTGGCCATAATCACATAATAATGTTGGCAATAATTCTGCTTCATGGCTTTTATAACTAAAGACCACTTTCTACAACTTTTCTACCACTGGAATCACAGTTCATTTTTTGCTTTTCTAGTCAGACAGCAAGCATTGATTATGTGCCAGACACCAGCAAAATACAGCCCCTGCTTTCAAGAAGCTCCCCGTCTAATGGGGGAGAAAACATGAAACCGTTCTGTACAAATGAGACATGGACAGAACGCACTGGAGATGGACAGCAGAAAGAAGGTGCCAGCATTAAACTGGATGGGGAGAGGCTTCTGGTAGAAGGTGGGATTTTAGCTGAGACTTTCAGGAAGCCAAGGAGGGCAGGCGGTGGGGGGTATAACCAGCAGGAATGCCGAGGGTCAGGAGATGGAGTGTCTTGTGCAAGGAACAGCCATCGTACCAGTGTCACTCAGTCAAAGAGTAAGCGTTGGACAGTAAGGCATGAGAAGACTGGAAAGGTAGGAGGGGGCCAGGTTGTGAAGGGTTTTGAATGCCAAATGGAGGATTTTACATTTGATCCTAGAGATATGATAGGGAGTTGATCAAATAGTGAGGTGACTGGTCAGGTCTGTGCCTTGAGAGTATTAATTTGAAGGGGCAGCTAGATGACTCAGTGGATAAAGTTCCAGCCTTGGAGGACCTGAGTTCAAATGTGGCCTCAGACACTTGATACTTACTAGCTGTGTGACCCTGGGCAAGTCACTTAACCCCAATTGCCTCACCAAAAAAAAAAAAAAAAAAAAGAACATTACTTTGACAGTTGAGTGGAGGATGGACCGGAGCGGGAGAGATTTGAGGCAGACAGACCAACCAAATCAATAGCATAAACATATTGACTTTTTTTTCTGTCTGTGTCTTAATCTAGAGTAACCAGAAATCCAGTGATGTCATAATTACATGATTACATTATCTTAATTTTTGAAACCTTTCCTAACTTTCTACTTCCATGCCATGCCCTGCTCAGAAACCTCCTATGGCTCCCTATTACCTTGAGGCTACAATATGAACTTGTCTGTTTGGTATTCAGTGCTGTTCCTTAACACGTGGCTCCCCTTCACACACTCTTTGCTGTCAAGAGTCAAACTGGCCTGTTTGCTTGCCCTCATACAGAGTATTCTGTGTATTCCCATCTTGGGCCTGTACGCAGGCTGCTTTCCACTCCTGGAATGTACTCTCCCCTCCCCCTTTCCATCCTCCATTCACCTGCCAAGGGCATTTTCCTAAAACACAGGTCTAGCTGTGTCACCCCCTACTCAGTAAACCCCAGTGGCTCCCTATAGCCAGCAGAATCAAATTCAGAGTGCTCTATTTGGCATTCAGAGCCCCCATAACCTAGCCAACCCTTACCTTTCCAGTCTTTTTACTCCTTATACCTCCAACATATTCCTTGTTCCAGTGTGACTGACCTTCTGGCCGTTCCACAAACAAGACACTCCATCTCTCAGCTCCTGACATTTTCTCTGGCTGTTCCCCATGCTTAGAATTTTCTCCTTCCTCCTCTCCACCTCCTGACTTCCTTGGCTTCCTTCAAGCCCCAACTAAAATCCTGCCTTCTACAAAAAGCTTTTCGCAATCCCTCTTAATTCGCATGCCTTCTCTCTGTTAATTATTTTGTATTTGTCCTGTATATGTTCACATGTATTTGTATTTTGTATATAGTTTGTGTGTTATTGTTTATATGTGTTTGTTTGCTTGTTGTCTTCTCCATTAGATTAAGTGTTCCTTGAGGGCAAGGACTGTCTTTTGCCTTTTTTGTATCACAAGCAATTAGCACAGTGCCTGGTGTATAGTAGGAGTTTAATAAATGCTTGTGAAATAGAACACTGGGCCTGGAGTCAGGAAGACTCCTCTTCCTGAGTTCAAATCCAGCCTCAGACACTTACAAGCTATGTGACCTTGGGCCAGTCACTTAATTCTGTTTGCCTCAGCTTCCTCATCTGTAAAATGAGCAGGAGAAGGAAACAGCAAACCATTCCAGTATCTTTGCCAAGAAAACCCCAAATGGGGTCACAGAGAGTCAGACACAACTGACCAATGACTGAACAATAACTCTAGGCAAGTAGTACTAAGAAAGAAGATTCTTCCCTGACGGCATTGTCTGTTGAGGAAATACTCTTCCTTCAACGATCCCATGAAATGCTCTTGGGTACCAGAAGGTTTCAGGTAGATCTCAGTGTTCAACTTGATATTTTATTATAATAGTTTAAAATAAAGTTATCATCTTTACTTTCAAAAAGAAAGTTTGTCCCTCTGTATCTGAGAGTTAGAAGAAATGGAATCTCCCTTTCCATTCCATTGTTCTACATAATGATTTAGTAAGGCTGGATTGACTGTGAATTTGGATATGATTATTGGCAGGAAAATGTATTTCCAAAAGCAGATATAAATTTTCAAATCAAAAAGCATATTCAGGGTCAGCTAGGTGGCACAGTGGATAGAGCACTGGCCCTGGATTCAGGAGGACCTGAGTTCAAATCCAGCCTCAGATACTTGACACTTACTAGTTGTGTGACCCTGGGCAAGTCATTTAACCCCATTGCCTAGCCAAAACAAACAAACAAACAACAAAAAACAAACAAACAACAAAAAAAGAAACACAGAAAAAAAGCATATTCAGAGTATAGGCTTGGAAGAGTAGCCAATTAGTAGGCATATCATAAACTTAGGTATATTAGGTGTATCATTTTAAAACTTGATGATATTATTCAACTTGTAGCTTTAGCACAAATGTATGTATTGGAAATACCTGAGGATACTTATCTTTTGAATTGAGCTGAATCCTTTTTATAAAATAATTGAATGCTATAAGATAAAATTCCTAATTCTACAAATAATTTCTTGATGGCCATAAAAAGCTGTATTTTTCATTTGAGTCTTTAACGGTACTCTTTCATTTTAAAGGAATGCATCTTTTGACATTGAAGTATGAGAATTCAGCAATATATAACGTTATATGTTCCTACCTTTTTATTTTCTTTGAACTCAGCATTTACTTTTCTAGATGCAAAGGAACTAAATTGGGGGGAGGGGGGAAAGAGGTAATCTCATAATCTCACATGTTGTGGCTAACATTCCACGGACTGGAAAAAGCGTGAAATGACAAATCAATTATCTAAAAATTCTGGTGTTGTGCTTCCCATAGGAAGTCAAGATTTTTCTGTTTAAAGGTAGAAAAATTTTGAACACGGCAAATGTTAGAACAAAAATTCATTCTGAATGGGTGGTATTTGGACATCTGATTTAAATTTTTGTATCTGTTCTTACTTCTGGGGAATCTGTTTTTGTATTATTCCATTAAAATATTGAATAACTTGAAAACTGCCTCATTTTAACATTTTGTATTCAATATGGAGATTCCGTCCCAGAGCAGGCTTTTCTGATGCACAATCTGAATGCTTGCGGAGTCACAACAGCTGTCCCCTCACCATGTGGTGTCCTCCGTTACTTTTACTGTAGAGATGAATTTTTGGCCCAGTGTTTCACGAATATTGGACACACATGGTTTAAGTGGCAAAGCAGTATGCTGATGCATTCGCTTGACTCTCACAGCTACAGTTGGCTCCAGATTAGGACAGGGAGAATACATTCACACCACGGCCACCCTCCTGGCTGCTGGAGGAGCTACATCACAGTGGGCTCTGTGGCTTCCAGAGACAAAACTTGGGATTGCTGAGGAATTACAGATTCAACCAAGTGCCCTACAGCAAGAGCAGATAACAACGGAGTGCCAGAAAGGTCACTCTCTTTCCTTCAGATTTTCAGGTCCATTCTTACGGGTCTGTTTTTATTTTATTTTTAAATATTTAGTAAAAGTTACTGTGACTGAAAACCGTGAAACCAAGAGGATTGATCACCATAACATTGGGTGGTTTTCTGGGTATTGGTGTCATGATTATGGGTAAGAGCTAAGATTTTTACACATGTTCAGTAAAATTTAGATTAGGCAATTTGTATTTTTTTTTAGCCTTTCAAAAGGATGTGGTACTGTATTGTCATAGCCAGATGCTACAAATGAGGAACTAAAATTGGATTCATTTTTAATGCCCACTGTTAATATGTACTGCATATTTGGAAATCTAATCTAAAAGAAAATATGAATTAAAGAATTGTTTTGTGATATGAAGTAATGTTTTACACTCTTGACATTTTAGACAATTTTGTTGCTCCTAAAATGTTTATTATGCATTTGTTATATTTCATGCAGAAATATGATGATTTGATTTTGTGCGAAATTGCTTTGATACACTATATTTATGTGGTTAGAATACTGTATTAATGTACATCTATATGCAGTTTCAACCTCCTGGTATTCATGGTATGATTTTGTACTGCAAGCTTTTACATTTAAATTCAATTTGAAACTTAACCCCTTTGTGTTTCTCAAACTAAATTTATCAAAGAGTCTGGTTTTCTAATGATTCCAGAGTGGATTTTGAGAATGAGAACACATCTATGGCTGTGGTTGGCTTCACTGTTCTTAATAGTGTCCAAAAGTTCCTCTTAAAAATACCAATATTCACCCCAAGACTTTTTTTTCCTCCCTACACAAAGTTTAAAACATCAGAGAGTAAATTTTGAAGGTCTTCTGACAAAGAGAAGAATTACGTTTGGGGTTTTCTCTAAATATCAAAGAGGTCACAGCCACTAAAATGTTGCATCAAGCTATGGACTTCGATCTTGGCTCTCCCCAAGGGCCACCTTTTCATATTAGCGAATTTCTGGGTGGATTGTAGTGGGCTATACAGTTGAATATGTTTGAAGCTTTCAGCTTTTAGTGGAGACAAAATGGAATGATTGATAAAATCCTCCCTCCTATTGGCTATTATTTACTGACTCTTAAGTGGCAGGTTGTATTTATGCCAATTTATCTGCTTCAGGGAACATTCTTGATAGCAGAACAAAGTGAATAAAAGTAGTTTGCTTTGCAAATGAATGCAAATGGAAAAGCCTTTCGGAAAGCCCTTTTACCGGGGCAGAGCACGTTGATTATGAGTGAAGCTGCCATTTGGACATGGTGAAAAGAGCACGCTTGGACCATTGATTGGGGGAGACAGTAAAAAGTCAGGAAGGGCCGTTAAGCTCGCAGTGCGGCAGGCGGATGTCAGTGTGGTTAGAGCACAGTAGGAGAATGACAAGGAGGATTAGTGTCAGGGAGAAGCTTTGCTGGAGCTGCGGAGATGGTCCCTGGGGTCACTCACCTCTGACTGTTGTTCTGGGCTTCTGGATCTGTAATGCAGACTGCTAGATGGATGCCTGTTCATTATCGGAAATGGTGATTAGAAGACGTATTTCTCTCCAAGGCTTCTTTAAAAATAAAAATTAAAGAGAAATAAGGTTAGTTTTAAATATCCTCTCTATTTAAAATTTTTACTGGGTTTGTGTGTTTTTTTTTTAAATGTGGGGATGGTTGCTGCCTCTGGAGAATGATAATTTAATGTAGCAAGACAGTGCAAATTATTGTCCTGTAATTATTAGCTATTTGCTACGTATTGTCTCTTGATTTGATTAGTTTCTGATTTAATTGTTAAAAGGAATAGGAAAAGTGTTTAGAATTTGTTGTGTTTTTAATTCAATTTTTTTTTTTTACTTTGGAAGCCTGTTTGTTTTCTGGTTTTCTGATGATAGTTAAAATGGTTGGTTTAGTTTTCAAAAGCCATGGTGCGCTCAAAAATGAACTGCAACCTTTGTGTAATTAAGGATTTGAGTCTTAGCACACTAACCTGGCAGATCCCTAATTGCAGTGGCATCCCCAAATATCCTAAAATTACCCACTGGCTAGTTTTAATTTACCTGGTCAATCATTTTTGGAGAATGTAGACTGTACTTTAGTACCGCATAAACAGAAAACATACCACTTTTCAGACACAGTCTCTGCCTCTGTTCTGATTCCAAACATCACACAGTGAACCATGTTTAATTTATACTTTTAAGTGGTCTTTGCTTTCTTTGAGTAAAGAACTTTTAAGCTAATAATAACTCCCCATATCTTTGTGGTGGGTTGCAAGGTGCTTTTCTTACAACAGTCCCGTGAGGTAGGGAGTAGATGTATCATTACCCCAATTTACAGATAACGAAGGCGCCAAAATTAAGTCACTTGCCCCCAGTTACAGCCACCCAGGCCTAAACTCCAGGTCTTTCAATTCTACACCAGTATCCCTTTCCTCTGCATTTTCTCTACCAATGCTCGTTACACATTTTTCCCTACATGAGCATAAAGCTTACTGAACACCAATGATATATAAACTTTACATGAGAGTAATTCCTGCCTCTCTTTAAAAATGAATTTTGGTTTCCTTTATGTGTGCGCTAATGGAGAGGTCCTGTTTCTTGTGTGCCATAAACAGTTAGTTGTTTGTCTTGAGCTCTGGTTTCTAAAATGGGAGCTACATTTTATTCCACGTCTAATTCCTAAAATGGGAACTCCTCATAAGCTGTTAGAACCGTATTTAAAAATGTAATGCATTTTGCAAAAAGCATTGTGGTGGGTGATTTATTAACATTCTTGATTAAACATTTTGGCAAGCAATTTTTCCAATTTCCCATTATTCTTTTTTTTTTAATGTCTTACAGGCACCCGAATGGACAGAAGAGGACCTCAGCCAGCTGACAAGAAGTATGGTTAAGTTCCCAGGGGGAACCCCAGGTCGATGGGAAAAGATTGCTCACGAATTGGGTCGATCAGTGACAGATGTGAGTTCACTCAGATTTGCATTGTATGGAGAGTGACAAACCAGAACAAAACAGGCTGTGTAGAAGAAGGCAGACATAGATGGGGTCCGACATTGTGTTTGGAGGAAGGCTGCGATCCTTTTAGGACCTGGAAGTGAACCATTAACTAACTCAGCAAAAAGCAGATGTCCTCCTGTCCCCTGCCCCACAATTAACAGCTGTAACTGATCAGCTGGACAGGGGCTTCAGCCTTGGCAAGCTGAGCTACTGGAAGCTAATCACAGGAAAACTATGACAGTTTGGGTGTTTGTAGTGACCCCTTCTAACTGTGAAATACAATTATATTTCTACTGGATTTTAAATATATATACATATATATATATGTATATACACACATATATATATACATATATATACGTACGTATGTGTAATATATTTACATATACACATCTAGGCACAGATAGCTATTGATATCTACAGAGATGGTTTGCATTAATTAAAGTTAAAAAATGTTTAAAGATACCAAAGGTATTTTTGCCTTTTGTACAAAGTTAATACCTTTCAATTTAAGAAGTTATATAATCAGGTAAAGAGTAAGCTATGCAAAGAATAATAACCTGATTGGTTATACCAAAAAGTTTATGCTAAAATCCTCTTTGTTATCTTCCTAGAAAATTGAGAAAGAATGTTTAAAAAACAAAATACTATTTTTGGTAGTAGTTTTGATTCACCATACTCCACAGATAACTATTATTCTAGAACTGGAGGGGTTAGTGAAGGCAAAGTTTTCAATAAGTGCTTGAAGGGACCTTGGAGTTCATCATCTGATTTCTTTGTTTCATAGCTTAGGGTCAAAGAATTGAATTTGCTCAAGGTTACTCAGCTAGTAGCCAGGAAACTCAGGATTTGAACCCTGGTCTTCTGACTCCAAATCCAGGGATCTTTACACTATACTTTATTATACTTTGCAGTTGTCATAGTATTTGTCTTGGGTCTTGATTTAAACTCAAGGAAAAACCTGACCCAAAAAAAAAAATGTCTCATGGTCCATTTGTAATAAAGCCAATTAATCACATACATTTAGAAGTCATTTTCCTGGTAAATTTCCATATTTTGTTTTTGGAAACAAATGGGAACTTGGAAAAACTACTGTCAGGCTTTTTTCATTTTGAAGGATGCAAATGAAATTATATATTTGGAGAGCAGATTGGAGGGGCAGGGGGGAGAACCTGTACTGGGCTCAGAGCCTGTTTCAGCTCCTTGGTGCATGTATGACTGTGAGTAAGTCATTCACCTCCTGGACATCCAGTTTTCTCCTCTGTACAATAAGGGGGCCCCTTCCAGCACTAAATCTTGGAATTCTGTCTTAATGTATGTTAATTGTGCCATTTTAAAAAGTTAGAGCTGCTCCTCATAAAGAACTAAAGAGACTGTATTAGAGTCTTGAATTATATATTATATTTGGTTGAAAGACAAAGGTTTGGAAACCTAACAGTTTGTATTTGCACCCTGGTAACATTTTTAGGATGTTTCATTTTCTGGGAAAGGACAATTGTCTTGGATCTAACTGGAGAATGAGAATTCCAAAGTAAAGTCTCTCTATTTCTGGGACTGCCAAAGGAGGGGAATGTTTTATTCACTTTCCAAAATGCAGTGTTTGTGAGCCTTAAGATAAAGGGATTTCTGGATAAACACCTGATCCAAAAAAAATTTTTTTTAAATCTAGAAAGAATAGAAGGTTTTTGCATGGAAACTTTCTCTCTGGAAGTTACTCAAAATGGCTTATGTTGTTGTAGTTTGGGGCCTAGTGTTTGCTAAAAGTTACTTATGAAAATGAAAACTAATGTTTTCTTGAAAAGGCTACAAAACTGTGGTGCTTTTCTCAAAGTGTTGATTTACAAGGGCAGAAAATCTTTCATTTTGCTTTGATCAGGTAAGGAAGGGAATAAACATAGAGTACCTGCTATGTGCCACTCATTGTGCTAAGTGGTTTACAAATAATATTTCATTTGACCCTCACAACAACCCTGGGAGGTAGGTGCTACTATTAGCCCCATTTTACAGATGAGAAAACTGAGGCAAAGAGAGGTTAAGTGATTTGATCACAGTCACACAGCTACCAAGTGTCTGAAGCTAGGTATGACCTTTGGTCTTCCTGACTGCCCTAGCAGCCCCCTAGCTGCCTGATGGAACCAAGTGATGGGCCCTGCAATGTGTGGAAGGAGAACTGGGTTTGGAGTCAAAGGGCTTTATTTCCCTTATCTTAGAGGACAAGTTGGAAGCACTACAGTGCACAGAGCTCTGGACCTAGAGTCAGGAAGACCAGAGTTCAAATCCAGCTTCTGACACTTACTAGCAATGTGACCGTGGACAAGTCACTTCACCTCTTTTTGCCTCAATTTCCTCAATTGTAAAATGGGGATAATAATAGCACCTGCCTCCCAGGGTTGTTATGAGGATCAATCGAGATAATAATTGTAAAGCACTTAGCACAGTGCTTGACACATAAGAGGCACTTAATAAATGCTTATTCCTTTCTGCCTTCTCTGTAAAATGAGAGGGATAGACTCTGTGATCTCTAAGCCCCTTTCACAACTCTGAATCCCATCGTTCTCTTTTAACTTTTCCATCAACACTACACTGTGGCATTTAAACTGATAGGAAATTGTTTGAGGATGGAATTTTCTGGCTTTTAGAGGGTTTTTGTTAATAATTACTATCCAAAAAAATTTTTAGAGGCAAAAATGCTCTCTACTTTGGAAAGTATAGAGAAAACAGTGGACTAAAATAAGATGAGAATTAGAAATATTTAGAATGTATGAAATGTCCCTGATGCAATTTAGAATGGTTACATTATCGTGTTAAAGGCTAGTGGGAAAAAAATCTGGGTACAGGTACAGCCTTGGTGGAGCAGCCGTCCCTTCCTGCAGAAAAAGATCTCTTCCTTTCTGCAAAGTCATCATGCTATGGTGATCATCCCTGGTCCAGCTTCAATTTGGATAGTTTCACCTTGGTGAGAGAAGCCTAACTTGGTTGCCTGTAGCAGCTGCTTTTTCCTTTCTCTCATGCAAGAGATCAACTTGGACAGTTTGGTATTCTGAAATTAACTTTAGAACACCAAGAACATAGCAACATTTATAAGGCAGTATAATCAATGATCCTGAATTTTTATAACACCCCAGATTCCCTCTGTGACTTTCTTTGTCATATATAATACACATAGGTTTGCTCTGTATTTCCATTCTCTTAGCACCTTTTTCATGGATGAGAGCACCACGTTCCATTCTAATAGCACAAGCAAAAATGAGCTTACTCAGGTCAGAATAGAGCAGCTCAACCTCTGCAGCTTTATGCGTGTGCCAGGCAAGATGCAGAAGAAAGCTAGTGCTTCAGTGTGGGACTTCTAAATCTCACTGATTCCAGTCAAAATGGGTCTGAACAACTCAGCTGGCATTTTAAATGAAAACTGGCACAATGGTAACAACACCACTTCTCCTATTTTTGAAAGTGTAATTAATTAGATTTGTTTTCATCAGGCATTTGATTATGAAAAAGAAACCCAGTTCACTTTACTGTCATCAAAACTCCTGCCTGCTGACCTGGTGACCTGGTTACCTGGACGGTGCTCCCTGTCAGCCTTTACACATCTGTTCTTTGACCCATTTTCCTTGTTGAATTTGTAGCTGCAGGCTTAGTTCTCATTCCTGTCTTTGAATGCTTAGAGAAACAATTGACCTTTTAAAAAAAATCATAAATTCTACATTTGGATTGTCAGTGATTTAGTGATTCAGTGATTTGGATTGTCAGTGGATTTATTGTGAAAAACCCATTTTAATCCTCAATTAGGAAGAAGGTTTTAAGTGTATTACTGTCAAATTAACATCGAGTTAGATTGCTAAATTCTAACCCAGATGAATACAAGTAATGTCATTAGCTTTCCTTTTTTTTTAATTAAGACAAAGCATAAGTATCTTTTAGCTCTGATATACCTAACCTGATAATGTAATGTGACCAGACAAGACCTACCTTAGTCTGGATAAAATGCTTAAAATGTTAATTTATGCCTTTCAGCAAATAATTTTGGTAACCACAAAGGGTGCTTAAAATTGTAAAAACAACAGAGGAAACAAAAACTGTCTGGCATGCAAAACAGACTTTAATGTGATTATTAACTGCAGGTTTTCTAAATTAAAGGCAGGGAGATCTCTGATTTCCTACTTGGGAAGTCATATCATTCACTTGCCTGAAAGGATGTAAACTGATTCTGCTTCCCTTAGTGGCTACTAATCTCTTGCATTTTGGTTGTGATAACAGACTGATAGGGATTTGCTGCCTGCTTGGAAAAGGGTCCAGGTAGGCAGCAAAACAATAGACAGGTGGAGGGATTGAAGTCGACTTTTCTAATTAGCTTGGGGCCACAGTGTGAGGTAAGAGGTGTACAGTTAGATAAGCTGCCCGTATGTCAAAGGAAAGATGATCAAATCATTAACTTCCTTTGAACTATGTAGCTTCAACTGATGAGAATAGAGTCATTTGGGAAGTCTAAGTTTTATTGTTCTGAAAATGCATCATTGTAGTACCCACTTAAAAACAAGGTTCAGTGTATGTCAGGGACAGATGTGGATTTTTTTTTTTGAAACTGTAACCATAACCAGTTGGTCAACAAGTATTTAATAAGCACCTACTATGTGTTAGTCACTGTGGTAGTTACCGGGAGTACAAGTAAAAATAATGAAACTATCCCCATTCACAATGAGCTTACAGTCTGATGAGGGGAAAGCAAATATATATAAAAATATAGACAGCAAAAATATAAAATTAATAAAGACATATATCTATATATATGTGTGTGTATATACGTACACACACAAATACACACAAAGTAATTAAATACAAGGTATTACAGGAAGGCAGGTAAGAAGAGTTGAGGGTATCCAAAAAAAGCTTCAGGCAGAACATGATGTCTAAGCTAGGAAGTGGAGGTAAGGAAGGAATGCATTTCAGGCATGAGGGATAGGTTGGGGTCAGATTGTATAGGGCTTTAAAAGCTAAACAGAAGAGTTTATACTTTATTCTGGAGGCAAGAAGAAGCAACTGGAATCAGCTCAGTAGGGGAATCACGTGGACAGATCTGCACGTAAGGAAAATTATTTTGACAGCAGCGTATAGGATGGACTATAGTAGGGAGAGACCCGAGTCGGAGACCACTTAGGAGGCTGTTGTCATAGCCTTAGTAGGGGATGAGGAGGAATTGAACCAAGGTGGTAGCCCTGGAAGTGGAAAAAAAGGCATCAGATGGGAGGAATGTGCTGAAGGTAGAAAACGCAAAATGAACTGATTGGCTCTGTGGAGTGATGAAGAGTCCGGAGCCCAGGATAATGCTGAAGTGATAAACCTGGGAGAGCAAAAGGAGGGCATTACGTCTGACAGAAGTAGAGACGTTTAGAAGAGGGTGGGATTCAGAGAGAAAGTTAATGAGTTCAGTTTTCAACCAGTCGAGGTTAAAGTATCTCCAGGCCTTCCACACGGACCTGAAGCTCAGAGAAGAGACACAGAGAGACTACAAAGGGAAAAGAGGAAGGAGCCCACAGTTCAGGGGTTGTGATGTGGGTGATGAGCTATCAGAGACCACCAAGAAAGAAGCATCAGACACGTAAGAGGTGAACCAGCAGAAAGGACTACCCCAAGAACCCAGAGAAGAGAGAGAGTCCAAGAGAAAGTGGTCACTAGTATCCAACACAGCCCACAGGTAGAGAAGAATTAGGAAAGACCATCCTATTTGACAGTAAAAGAACTTCAGTAACATTAAAGAGAGCAGATTGAGATGAGCTGGATCAACTCGCCACACTGCTAAAGATTGAAGGGTGCAAAGAAAGAAAGTGGAGGCAGTGACTCTTTCAAAGAGTTTGGCTGAAAAAAGAGAGGATAGTTTGAGGAGACAGCAAGATCTAGTAAAGAGTTTTTGTTTGTTTTTATCTTTAGGGATTGAAAGACTTGAGCAAATCTGAAAGCAGAAGAGAAGGAAATGAAAATGTATGAAGTAGAAAAAGTTGTCTTCAGAAATCTTCCCTCTCCCCTTTTCATTCTGACCTTCTGCCTCTGTGCCTCCCCACCTTCCTGCCATGTTACTCCAGTTTGCCCAGCCTTGTTTTCCCACTATGGCACCACTTCTCAGGCGTGACCCCTTCCTATTGACCCTTCAAAAAACAGCCTCTTAGGACTATCGAAACTTATTTTGTGTCACATTCTCTCAAGACCTTACTGTGCACCCAGTTAGTTAATATGATACATTAATCCAAAATAAAACGTTAATGATAATGACCTGTTTTTCAGCTGAACTGGACTATTCAGCATTCAATGAGCACTTTTCCTTCTGGCTTTACCCATGGTAGCATACTCACTGTGTCTGTGCTTCAGCAGGCCCTCAGGTGCTAACCCAATAGGGGTAACTATTTTGAAGATTTCAGGAAACTTAGCAGATGGGTAAAGGTGGTACTTAAGGAGTAGTGAGACTTTTTAGGGTCTCTCAGATTATGCTACAGGGGTATATATTAGTAGGTACCAAGTGGGACCTTAGTATATTGTTAAATGGTTCTAATACCCCCAGCAGGATGGCGCTGAACAGAATCCGTCTCTTGGTGATCACATCATCTCTGTGCAGATGACTCCCAGATCTGTACATTTAGCCCTCGTCTCTTTCCTGAGTCATCGTTCCACGTCACCAACTGCCTATCGAGTTTTTCTTACAGGACATCCCATAGGAGTCTTAAACGCCGTGTGTTCTGTTGAGGACGCCATCGTCCTGCTGTCATTCATTCTTGCTGTCATTCAGGCTTGCTACCTCAGAGCCGTCCTTGACTCTTCTCTCTCCTTCACTTCCCACAGCCAGTGGTTCCCCACGTCTTGCCCGTTCCACCTCCACAAGATGTCTTCCTTCCATCCCCCCTCTCACAGGACCACTGCCTTTGAAAAGCTCCTCCTCTCCTTTCCTCTGGACTTTTGGAAGCGCCTCCTAACTGGTCTCTCCTGTCTCCCCATGCCATCCTCTGCACAGCTGCAAAATTGAGATTCCTAAAGCAGGAGACCAGCTGTGCTGTGCCGCTCCTCAAGAGGTTTCAGGGGCTCCTCTGTTTGACCCATAAAGCCCAGCACCAACTAATCCCAGCCCACCTCTCCAGGCGCATTACTTATTCCTTACCCTTTCAGGCCATATGGCCCAGCCAAGGGGGCCACCTTGCTGTTTCCCATGCATGATGCTATATCTCCTGTCTCCGTGCTTTTGTACAAGCTTTTCTCCCTGCTTGGAATTCACTATCTCCTCCCCTTTGCTTCAAGGCTCAGCTCCTTCTTAGCCAATCCAACCCTTTCGCCCACCTCTTGTTCAGGGTCCCATAGGTAGGCAGTGTCTGCAGCAAAATTTGGACTCATCTTCCTGACTAGTACCCTTCCCCCTCCCCCAAAATTTGCTTTGCATATATTTTGCATTTATTTATCTGTGTTCAAGTTGTTCCTCTCCAATAGAATGTTAACTCCTTGAAGGCAGACACTGTTTTGTCTTTATATCCCAAGTGTCTAGCACAGTGCCTAGGCCATAGTAGACACTTAATGCTTGTTGAGTGAGTGAATCTCAAAAAGGAAATCACAAGCCATGTATTTATTACATGAAAACAGAATTTTTCATATTCAATTTAAAACCAAACTGAATGTACCTAAGTGATGAGTCATCAAAGAGAGCCTCGGGGAAGAATGGACATCATTGTACTGGTCTAAAGCAAGGATTCCTAACTTTTTTTTTTTGGTTCATGGACCCCTTTTGGAATCTGGTGAAGCCTCTGGATCCTTCTCAGAATAATAAGTAAGTGAATAAAATGCTAAATTTCAATTAGAGGTTTGTAAAAATGAAGATGTAACTTTTTTCCCCATCCAAGTTCATGGACCTTGTGAAATCAATCCATAGAAAACTCCTGGTCTAAGGGTATATCTTTTATTATCCTGAGATACTGGCTTAGGTTTGAAGAAGCCTTCCAACAAATTGAGGGCTTGGAGATATGCTTCAGACAGGAAATCTAAACTTGGAAATGAAGATTTAGGGATTCTGTTTCTGGCCATCAGTTGGAGCTAATGGAATGCCTAAGGTCTACTGGGGGAGATGACACCTGCCATTTGAAGTCCTTCGATCTTTGGGAAGATTTAGATGAGATGTATTGGTGGCCTTTTGGCTCCTGAGGAAGCTTAGGTTGAGATGCTAAAGAAGGGTGAAAAAGTCTAGCCTTCTAGAGGATATAATCAACCTGAATTACTGAGTACGATCCAAATAAACTCTCAGGATGAGTAAAGAAGGAGCTACAAAAAGATAATGGTAGGTCTGAAATCAAGGGGAAGAGACACTGGGAAGTCAAAGAGGTCAGGGTGTCTCATCCAGAGAGAGATCCAGGGAAGCGAGAAAAATCTCCACATTTCCTGTGGGGGGGTGGGGGGAGGACTATTCTAGGGGCCCACACTCTGAGGCAGGGAAGACTAAGGAGCAGGGCCTAGAAGAGATTGTCTCCCACAACCCCTAGACGTAGTGTCAGTGCAACTCCATCTTGGACTAGAAGTTTGAGCATCTGTATTTAACATCTAACCATCAGTAAAGGGTTAAAGCAAGGAAGAAAGAGCTGAGAGGAGAACTGTGCCAACCAACCTCATACGTGGCTAGACTACTTAAATTTGAATCAGCAAATCATGGTCTATAAACTTGCCCTCTCTGCTTTGGTTTTGGTTTTTTTTTTTTCTTTTATTAGTTTCTTTCTTTTAAAAGAAAGAAAAGAAAGGCACCCCCACCTTGGTCTAGCTGAGCTAAGAGGAAGAGAGACTTTTTTTCCCCTAGAAGACGTACGGGAATCAATCCATCCTCTTATATGGGGGGAACCTGCTTCAGAACCTAGAAAGAGCCAAGAAAACTGAGGCAGCCCTAGAGAAGACCAGCCCCTCTGTCCCCTTCCTCTCCAGTGCCTCACTTCCACTTCTCCAAAGAAATCCTCCAGGCTGACTAACAGCTTTTGGTGTCAGAGACAAATGGAAAGTCTCTCCATTCAGGATTCCCATGGGAGAAGAGATTAGTCAGAGATATTCTGGACATGATAGCGGTGAAAGAGCTTCACGTTTTCCCATAGGTGGGAATCATGGACTGTGTACAGACTGAATCGTCCTCCAAGAGTCGTAGTTACTTCCTGAGAAGAGCATTTTCTTTGATTCAGCAGACATTGACTAAGTGCCCCCCTGAAGGCAAGCCGCCATTTGAAGTTATACTGGGAGGGAGGGTGTTGCAAAAATGAAGGAAGACACATCCTTGCCATCAGGAAGTTTATAATCTAGTAGGGAAGCCAGAGACCCACACACACAACTACAGTGCAAAGTACACAGGATGGGTACAGATGTCATAAAGGGTTCTCAGAAGAGAAAGAGCCAATCCCACCACTCCCGCATTTGAGGTGGGTCATGGAGGCTGGATACAGTTTCATCACATGGAGGTAGGAGTGCTGAGGACATTCCAGGTAGAGACCATCACAAACAAGGCCATAAAAATGGGGAAATATGAGAGAGAAATCCATGGAACAGTGAAGGGCAGGTGGGAGCCAGATTGTGAACACAAGGCAAAGGAGCAGAGTCTCGATGGGTAACAAGCATCTGTGAAGTCTCAGAGCAAAGGAATATGATGGTCACACGGGGATGTAGAGGCAAATCTGTTATATGGGGAAGATTCCTCTGGCAGCGATGTGAATTCATCTCAATTCAACAGACCTGCTGCGTGTTAGGCAGTGTGCTAGGGGCTGTGCATTCAGAGATAAAAAGGAAAGCCCCCACCCTCAAGGAACTCGAAGTCTATTGTGGGGAGATGGCATGTGCCCAGCTAAGTAAAGACAAGGTTTTTTGAAAAGAGGGAAATATTCAGGGAGGATATGCCACCTGAGCTGAGCCTTAAAGACCAGGAAAGCTTCTAAGAGACAGCCGTGGGCCAGGAGTCTCTTCCAAGCCGTCTTTTGCCTTTCTTTTTATCCCCGATGCTTAGCACAGTGCCGGGCACATAGTAGTTACTTCATGAATGTTTATTGACTGACTAGGCACTTAATAAATCCTCGCTGACTGACTCACCTCACTTACATTCCCCAAGATATCCCTCTTCCTTCTCAGAGAGCCATCCCATTGCCAAAGAATAAAGAGGGAGGGGGAGGAAAACAGTCCAGTAAAATAACCAAGTTTAGCATCCACCAAGTCTGATATTATATGCAGCGATCCACACCCATAGTCCTCTACATCTGCAAAGAAGGGAGATTATTATCACATCACTAAGCTTCGTATCATTTCATAGCATTATTTTTTTGTTCTTTCCAATGTAGTCATTGGGTATTTTTTCCTGTTGCTTCCTTCACTTTGCATTAGTCTATATACGTCTTCAAATGCTTTTCTGTATTCACCACATGCTCACTATGCAGCAAAATTCCATTATTTCTATGTACCACAATTTGTTTAGCCATTCCCCAAATTAATGGGAATCTGCTTTGTTTTCAGTTCTTTGCTGCTACAAAAAATACTGCTATCCATGTTGAGCGTATATGGGACTTTTCTTTTTATTCTTGTCCTCCTTGAGTGATCTCTGGGTCAATTATTTCTTTTAGTATACTCCCAAATTGCTTCCAAGAATAGTTGGGCCAATTTCCAATTCCACCAATAGTGTATTAGTGTTATTATCCTTCCACTATTCCCACCTTTTATCATCTTTTCCACTTTGCTGGGTATAAGGTAAAACCTTAGAGTTTTTTTTTTATTTCTATTTCTTATATTAAGAAGTAGTGTGGTATAGTGGATACAGCCTTGGAGCCAGGAAGACCTGGTTTCAGGTTCTGCATATCCTAGCTGTGTGATGCTGAGCAAGAGATATTATAGTAATAATAATATCAATATATGAGATAATATCTCATTTGATACTCTTCTGGAAGTAGGTGCTATTATTATCCCCATCTTACAGGTGAGGAAATTGAAGTAAATAGAGGTGAAGTCATTTGCCCAGGGTCACACAGCTACTAGATGTCTGAGTTCACATTTGAACTCAGGCCTTGCTGACTTCAGGCCTGATGCTCTATGCACAATAGCACCACCTGGTGGCGCAATTTAAACTCTCAGCGCTCTCAGCAATCCTCTAGCACTATAAATTGCAGAAAAGATGCTGATCTTCATTGGTGAAGGGAGTTTCCTTATCTAGGAATTCCCTCTACCAATGAAGTCAGAGGTCCATCCCTATCCTTTGTGCCTATTTCTCTTAGTGATTCTAAATCACTTTATGATTTCTATACTTTTTATAGTTTGTAATTTTTTTTTGAGAACTGCTTATACATAAGTTATTTCTTTACTTATCTATTGTGGAAAGGCTTTTGATATTATTTATTTCTGTTCTCTGTATAGTTTGGCTATCAGACCTTCATCATATATATTTAATGCAATTTTGCCCCTAATTGATCACTTTCCTTCTTATCCTAGTTTCTATTCATTTTATTTGTGCAAAAGCTTTTCAGTTTTATGAACTGAACTTATTTTATCTTTTGTGATCCTTTCTATGCCTTCTTTTATTAGAAATTAGCCTCCTAACTATAATTGTGAAAAGTACCTTATTTTTTTCTGATTTTATAATATTCAGGCCCAAGATCCATTTTTAGCTTATTGGGTATAAGGTATAAGACTTTGATCCAAACCGAATTTCTGCCAAACTAGTTTCCAGTTTTCTCAGCAATTATGCTCAAATAAGGTACTCCTCCTCAAATAATTTGTTTTCTTACGAATCAAATATCTGAGTGTTAAAAGCACAGCAGAAGGAGACTATGGTTAGTGTATTGCAAATCCATAGCCTTCCCTGCCTGGTTCACCTGATGGCCAACCTCTGGTGATGAGGTTCATCATGTCTTTCTGACTGAGGCTTACACATCATAAGCTTTTAGTGTTCGATTAAAATGCATTGTATAAGTCCGTGAATGAATATGGAGCCTGATTCAATTCAAACTATAATCTATCATATAGAATGAGATGTTGAAGGGATTGTATTATAAAAGTATCATTCTTAGTATTCTAAGTATAACCCTTTTCTTGGTCTCCTAAGGTGGTTTGTAATTGGTTTTTACTCCATCCTCCCCCTTCCCCATTATTTTCTTAACACCGTTAGCTATGTCTAGCATAGAGACGGAGCAATTCCACCACCAAGAGTCCTTGACGCATGACATTAATGCCTTCTTGTTGCTTTTAGAGTCATCTCCTTGAGCTCGGGACCTAAACTAAGAAGAGGGAGTCTGAAAGAACTTACTCTTTGAGGAATCTTAATTGGTTATTGAGATAGAGAAAGTTCATACTGACCATTTTACACAATAACTACAATATGCTCCATGATTGTGGTTCATTATCCAGATAAAAGCAATGCTGTCCATCTCCCTTAGTATTTTGCTGCTGTTTTTTGACTATTTTTCCCAGTTTCCAGAAAAAAACCATGAAAGACAAGATTTTATCACGTGTGGTTTCCAGGCTAAACCAACCAACCTCCATGGAATTCGGTATAAGACCCAGGGACTAGAAAAATGAACCTTAGAACTAAAAAAAATCAGGTATGACAAAAGTAAGGAAGCCTAATGGTCAAATGCCTGGTCCTTTTCCTTTGGGAAATTACTGGTTTTCACTGCCGTCAGATGTGCCATTATTTATATAATTAAGAGTGAGAAAGTTGGATAACGATTGGATAGTTGTTTAGCCGTTTTGGTGGCCTAATAGGCTAAAATAAATTCTTCAGAATTAATCTCCAACATAAATGTTACAAAATTTTTTAGCCATGAACTAGCAATAAAAACATTTCTATCCCTCCCACAGGTTAAAAGTAAGGTTTAGTGCCCTTTTATTAGTGGTAAAAGATAGCATTATATCTGTAAAAGTTTACAAGTCAGAAGACCTGAGTTCAAGTCCTGGCCCTGGCACTTCACAAAGCCCTTAAACTCTCTGTGCTTCAGTTTCATTTTCTGTAAAATGTGAGAGGTTAGCTTTATTTCTGAGCTCAAAACTTACATGAATCTTTGGTGTTTTCTATTTTGTGTGGCAATGTCTTCTGCTCCTTCTAGCGAGGCAGACTTTCCAGAGAGTTTTAGAACGATTGAAGATATATTAAGAATACAAACAACACACTGTTTCCCACCAGGTGGAAACCTGTTTGAGTGCTTTATTTAATGTTCAGGTAACAAATTGCAATTTGGATTTGAAAGCAAAAACATTAATTCTCAGCAAGTGGTAAGTGCTAAGTTCGAAAAGAAAATTAGCCAAAAATAAATATGAGCAAATGAGAGTAATGAACTTCACAGTTGCATAATTTTCATTATCAGCTTAGGAGTTAAAATGTCTAGGATGAGTTTGAAAATTGTGATGCACAGATGATTGTTATCATCCTCCCTAGGCTGTGTCAGGGAAGAGGAATGGGACCAACATTTCCTGTTGCTTTTCTTAAAGATCTCTAGACCTGGGAGGAGGCACATTCAGGAGCCTTGGCTTCTTCTTAAGCATAACCCATAATTCTTAAGTAGGTTCTCTACTTATATATCTCCATCTTAAGTAAGTTCTCTATTTCAAGACATTTTTAAGAAAAGGGAATGGCTAGTTACCCAACTGATAAATGGTCATTGATATGAACAGGCACATGTCCTCAGAGGAAGGGATCCAAGCTACATTCATAGCTTGGTCATATAGTCATATTAAAAAAAGTACTGTAAATCAGTGGTGTCAAACTCTGTGAGTCTAAATTATCTGTGTTGTATATTTATTTTTTTAAACATTTCCCAATTATATTTTCCTCTGTTTCAGACAGCATTCAGGAATTTTGCAAACACAGGAGGCCAAGTTTGACACCCCTGCTCTAAATCACTAATAGTTAGAGAAATGCAAATTAAAACAACTCTGAGGTTCTACCTCACACCCAACAGATTAGCAGAGTTAGCAAAAAAGGAAAATGACAAATGCCTGTGGGAAAATAGACCCTTTAATGCTGTTGGAGCTGTGATCTCGTCCAGCCATCCTGGAAAGCATTGGAGAACTCTACCCAAAAAGCTATTAAATTTTGTATGCCCTTCAGCCCTACAATACACTACCACATCTTTTTCCTAAAGAGATTTAAAAAAAATAGAAAAGGGGCACATGTGTACAAAAATATTTATATTTTTGTTTGCAGTGTTTGCAGCGTCAAAGAATCAGAAACAAAAGGCATGTTTTTTAATTGGTGAATGGCTGAGCAAGCTATGATTTATGAATGTGATAAAATACTATTGTGCTCTAAGAAATGATGAAAGGGATGGTTTCAGAAAAACCCGAGAAGACTTGTATAAACTGATACAGATTGAAGTGAGCAGGAGCAGAAGAACAATGTATATGATGATAGTAATGTTGTAAAGACAACTTTGAGAGCCTTGGGAACACTGATCAATCCATGCCTGACCATGATTGCTGAGCACTCATGATGAAACATGCTACCCACTTCCTGTCAGTGAGGTGATTGAAACATGGTTTTTTGGTGTGTGGCCAATGTGAACATTTGTTTTGCTCAACTATACACGTTTGAAACAGGGTTTTGTTTTTCTTGCTTTCCCAAAGGAGGAAGTGGGAGAGAGAAAAGGTGGATTTTTCTTGATTGAAAAAATAATAATAATTAAAAAGAAGGATAACTAAATACTCTGAGGAGACGATTCAACCGAAATAGTGCACAAACTCAACCATCCCACGTTATCAAAGAATTTCAGAACTGAAAAAAAACCCCGGAGGCCAGTTCATCTCTGAAAAAGGATCCCTTCCACAGCAAGCCCAACATGTGGTTCTTAGCCTTTGCGTGAACATCTCCAAAAAATGCCTCCCACTTTGGGGACTTGTTAGGAGATTTTCCTGATCCCAAGCTGCTTTGTCCCTTTTCAGCTTCCACCTTTATTCTACCTTCTGCCCTCTGAAGACCAAGATAACAAATGTGATCCCTTTTCCATGGTGACCACCCTTGAAAGACCTGAAAATAGCTCTCATACCCGGCCCCGCCCCCATATCTTTTCTTTTCCAAGCTAAACATCCACAGTTCCTTCAACCAGTCTTCATTTGCTTGGATTTACCGCTCTTCACCATTGCCTTGCTTTGGATGCTCTGCACCAATGTCTTTCCTAAACTATAACACTCGGAAATGAACACAATATTCCAGTCAGTCAGTAAACACTTATTGGGTCTACTATGTGCCAGGCACTGTGCTAAGCACTAGGGATACAAAGAAAAGAATAAAACAATCCTTGCTCTCAGAATGCTCACATCAGGGAGACAGCGTGCAATCAGCTGTGTGCAAACAAGCTATAGACAGGATAAATTGCAAATAGCCAACAGAGGGAAGGTACTAGAATTAAGAAAGACTTTCTAGGAAAATGATAAATGTTGGAGGGGATATGGGAAAACCGGGACACTAATACACTCCAC
Source organism: Vombatus ursinus (assembly GCF_900497805.2). Taxonomy (NCBI): domain Eukaryota; kingdom Metazoa; phylum Chordata; class Mammalia; order Diprotodontia; family Vombatidae; genus Vombatus; species Vombatus ursinus. The sequence continues at coordinate 13,346,675 of NW_020945237.1, read as the reverse complement.
TAATGGTGGAGTCGTGAACTGATCCAACCGTTCTGGAGAGCGATTTGGAACTATGCCCGAAAGGCTATAAAATTGTGCATACTCTTTGATCTAGCAAATACCACTGCTAGGTCTGTATCCCAAAGAGATTTTTTTAAAAAGGGAAAAGAACTTATTTGTACAAAAATAATTATAGCAGCTCTTTTTGTGGTTGGCTAAGAATTGGAAATTGAGGGGATACCCATCAATTGGGGAATGGTATGTGATTGTGATGGAATAGTATTGTGCTATAAGAAATGACAAGCAGAGTGATTTCAGACAAACTTGGAAACACTTACATGAACATCTGATACAAAGTGAAGTAAGCAGAACCAGGAGAACATCATTGTACAATGAACAACTGTGAATGGCTCAGTTGTTCTCAGCAATACGATGCTCTAACACGATACCAAAGGACTCGTGATGAAAAATGCTATCCACCTCCAGAGAAAGAAATATGGAGTCTGAATATAACTGAAGCGTAGTATTGTTTCTTTCTTTCTTTTTCTTCCTTCCTTTTTTTTATTCAGGTCTTTTTATTCAAAATGACTAATATGGAAATGTTTTACATGATTAACCTATATCTGATTGCTTACCATCTCAGAGAGGGGGGAGCAGTGGGGGAGGGACTTAAAAAAAAAAAGATGAATGTTTAAAAAAAAAAGACTTCCTATGAAAAGACTTCTAGTAGATAGTGGGGTTGGTACTCCAGGTGGATGTAGTCTGAGAAAAGCCAAATATAGCAGAATTGTTTCTTTATTCCTGGAAGCTGTGCCTCTCTTCAGGCAACTCGAGCCCAGTGGCTTTTTTGTGGCTGTATCACACTGTGGACTTATTGAACTTCTAGTCCACTAAAACCTTCAAATCTTTTCCAGACAAAGTGCTGTCTTATCACGCCTCCCCCCTCTCATCCTTGGAAAAGTAGACTTTTTTAAACTCAAGGGTGAAACTCTATGTATATCCCTATAAATTTTTGCTTAATTTGATTCATTCCAGTTCCTTCAGCCTACCATGATCTTTGTGCACCCTGATGTCCCCAGCTTTTTAGCATTTGCAGATTTGATGTGGATATCATGTACACCTTCATCCAAGTAAAGATGCTGAGAGGACTGGGTAGAGATCCTTGACTCACTTCCTCCATTGGAGACAAACCAGCCACTGGGATATCCACTAATGATGGTCTTCGATTCCCGCCATTTAATTATAAATGCAGCAGTCATATTGTTAGCTAGGCCACATCTCTCTATGGTTTCCACAAGAATAGCAGGAGATATTTATCAAATACTTTCCTAAAATCTAGGTAAACAATATCTACCATATTTCACTGCTCTGCCGGTTTAGTGTCCTTGTTAAAAATGGAAATCTTATTAGGATGGCATGACCTATTCCTGATGAAGCCAAGTGAGCACTTGGCAATCAATCACTTTCTTCTAGAACTTTGTCAGTAATTGAAGTTGTGCTCCCTGGCCTGTAGTTTGCAGATTCTATTCCATTTTATTTTTTTTTGCAAATTGGGACATCTGGCCTTCTCCAGGCCTGCATTAGCTCTCCTGGGATCCAGCATCTTTCCAGTCCAACTGACAGTGGCTCCATTATCAGAGCTGAGGGTTCTTTCCATGCTCAAGGATGTGGTTCTTCAGGGTCAGAGGTCCTTGAATTCACCAAGGGTAGCTTTATGCCTTCATCTCCTTGCTTCTATTCAATAGCCATTTTTGTTCAGTCCTTTCCAGCCCAAAGGTCATTCTTAGCAGAGAAAACAGAGACGATAACTGAACATTCTGCCTTCTCTCACTTGTCAGGTATCATATCTGCTTCACCCCAAGCGGCAATACTGTCCTTTCTTTGATCCTTCTCTTTCCCCAATATAGCTTTGAGAAACTAGCTTTCTGTTGTCTTAACTCAGCTCATTCTGAACTCTAATATTCCTGACATCATCCTTCTTGTATTGAACCACACTTCTATGTTCTTCCATCTCCCATCTCCATGCCTAGAATGCACTCCTCCTTCCCTCTTCTATCTCGTAAAATCCGTCACTTCTTTCTGGATTCAGCTCAAGCACTACTTTCCACATGAAGCAGTCTTTTAGCAAGCATTTTTACAATGTCTACTATGTGTCTACTAATATGCTAGACTATGGCAGGGGCCAGTAGTTTGTGAGGGACAGTAAAAAACACGTTCTGTTGCCTCAAGGAAACTATAAGCCATGTCCAGCTCTCCAAGCCCTCGTTAGGAACACCATGGGGACACTAGATGGGGAAGGAGCTAGAGCAGTAGCCCCAAGCATTGCCTCCTGTAAGTTAAACAAATAAGTATTTTTAAACCAAAAAAATAGATTTTAGATGTTTAGGAAGGCTGCATAGCATAGTTTCCTTTCCCACATTCCTACATTGAATCTTTGTATCTTTTTCCACCTTTGCCAATTTGATGAGTGTGAGTTGATGATCAAATCATGTTAATTTGCATTTTTAGGGACTTGATGATGGCTTTTTTAGATGATGGCTTATAATTTGTGAACTGTGTATGTGTCCCTATCCTTTAACCACTTATCTATTGAGTAATGGCTATTAATAAAATAGATTTATATCAATTCCCTATAAATTTTGAACATCAAACTTTTATCAGAAATCTTCCATACAAAGATTTCCCCCCATCCATATCTTTCCTTTTTATTCTAGCTGCATTTATTTATCTTCATTTGTGCAAAAGCTATTTTTTTTATGTAGTGGTAGTAGACTATCTTGTTTTTCAGAATATTCTCTGCTGTGACTGTTTACAATTCATGCTCTTTCCAAAATTGCGAGATATATTATTCTTGCTGCTTTTGTAATGTAATAATTATGCTCTCATAACACATAAGACCTTAACTGGAAAATTATCATGCCATAGAATTTCAGGGTGCTACACAAAAATATCTATCCATATTCATGTCTTTTTTTTCAGTGTTTTACTGGTGATTTTAGGGGTTTTATGTCATTATTGCTTCCTAATAACTTTTCCCTTCCCTATAGTCCTCTCTTGTAACAAAGCACAGCTATACAAAGCAAGCTTACCCACTGACTACGTCTGACAAAATGTATCTCATTCCAAACGTATATCATTCCCCAGAGTCCACAACTTCTCTACCCAGAGTAAGTAGTTATACTTCATCAGTCCCATGGAATCAGATTTGGTCTTTTAATTGATCCATATTATTTGCATTTCCCTGTGCCAACTACAGTGAAATCATATAGCATGTGATAGTTATATAGATGTAATGCTGAATAAACATTTGAGTAAATGGATGGATGGATGAAATAACAGCAAACTTTAGAGAGTATACATGTTACTGAGAAGATAGGAAGAGTTGTCTGAAACCAGAGCTGACATGGCTCTAGGTGTGATGACTACATGTGATAGAAAGATGGATCAGTGGAACAAAGTAGACATAAAATACATAGTAGTCAATGATTGTAGTAACCTTGTGTTTGACAAATGTAAAGATTTAAGCTTTTAGGATAAGAATTCACTGTTTAGTAAAAAAAAATTGTTGGGAAAACTGGAAAGCAGTCTGATAGAAACCAGGTATAGAACATTATCTTACACCATTTACCAAGATAAGGTCAAAATGGATACATGACCTAAACATAAAGGGAAATATCATAAATAAATTAAAAGAACATGGACCATATTACCTATCAGACCAATGGATAGGAGAAAAATTTATGAATAAATCAAGAGGTAGAGAGCATTGTGAGATGTAAAATGGATAATTTTTACTATGTTAAATTAAAAAGGTTTAATACAAATAAAAACAATATAGTCAAGATTAGAAGGAAAGCAAAAAATTGGGAAAAAATTTATAGACAGTTTCTCAGATAAAGGTCTCATACCTCAAATATGTATAGAACTCTATCAAATTTATAAGCATATGAGTCAATCAAAGCTCTATGTAGTCATATGAAAAAATGCTCTAAATCCTTGTTGATTAGAGAAATGCAAATTAAAACAACTTTGAGATATCATCTCATACTTATCAGATTGACTAAAATGACAGAAGAGGAAAATGACAAGTTTTGGAAGGGATGTGGAAAAACTGAGACACTAAAACACTATTGGAACTGTGAACTGATCCAGCCATTTTGGAGAGCAATCTAGAATTATGGCCAAAGAATTATAAAACTGTGTATACCTTTCGACCCAGCAATATCACTCTTAGGTCTACGTCCCAAGGTAATATGGACCCAAGGTGATCAGGGAAAAAGGACAAGAACCTATATGTTCTAAAATATTTATAGCAATGCTCTTTGTGGTGGCAAAGAACTGGAAGTTGAAGAGATACCCAGCAATTGGGGAATGGCTATACAAGTTGTGGTATATTATACTACTGTGCTGTAAGAAGTTATAAGCCAGTTAATTTTAGAAAAACATGGAAAGACTTGCATGAAACAGTGAAGAGTGAAATGAGCAGAACCAAGAGAATGGCGTATACAGTAACAGCAATATTATTCAAAGAATTACTTTGAATAACTAAGCTGTTCTGAGTAGTATAAATATTCAGATCAGCTACAAAGGACCTTTGAAGGAAGATGCTGTTCACCTCCAGAGAAAGAATAAATAGCAGTATGCATAGTATGGTTTTATACATACACACACGTATATACATGTGTGTGTGTGTGTATACATACATGTGTTTGTGTGTGTGTATATATTTATGTATGTATGTATGTCAAATGGTGACCTTCTCTAGTTTAGGGATGGGGAGTGAGGGAGAGAGACAGTTTGGAACTTGAAATGTAAAAAAAAAAAAAATAAATTTTAAAAGAAACTAGGTGATAGATGTGTCCTGAGAAAAAAAACAAAACATCGAGTTTTCAGCTATATAGCCACTTAATCTCGGGACTGGCCAATCTGCCTGGAGGCATCATTGATTCTCTGATAATACTATACCTATCTCTGAACCAAAAAGGACTTGGCCATTATTATCTGTGCACATGGCTCTATTGAGATGAGGGTTAATTTGAAGTCAGAAATTCTACAGAAATATGAATTGGTCATCATAAAATAATAGCTTATATTTATATGAGACTTTACATTTTATAAAGTTCTCTCACTTGGGTCTCATGAAAATCATGTATGATAGGTTATGCAAGTATTATTATCACCATTTTACAGAAAGGAAACTGGGGCTCAGATATTAAGGGGCAGATATTGAGATTATACAATTAATAATTTGCCCAAGCTAGGGTTCACACCCAGGTCTGGTAATTCTAAATCCATTATGCTCTCTATTACACTTTAACTGCCTCCCACAATCCACATTACAAGTCAATCAGTCAGTCAGTAAACATTTATCAAATGCCTACAGGTAGCTGATTGTCAGAGGCAAGGGCTATTTTAGCAGAGATGCTGAGATTCGTAGGTGAATCTTTGAAGTACCAGAGCTAAGAAAGCTGAACAAGATTTTTCTCCTGAGTAGTGAATGCCACAAGTGTTGGGTTTTGCCTTCCCAAGAAATAAAAATATAGAGATCACTTAGGTGAAAGGAGGAGCATCTGATATGCTCTGTTTCTTACAGTGGGATCTGAACGATATTTCAGATTACTACAGGGTGCAGCGCTGGCTGGCCAGACTATCCCTCGACATACTCCAAACATTCTCATGAACAGTATATCACTAGGAGTCCTCAAATCAGTTCTGTGGCTCTGTGAGAAACCTCGTTGGCGATACCATCTCAGAAACTCAAGTGTTTTATATGGACACCAAACAACTCTCTGAGATGCCAAGTCTTTTTTTTTATCATTAGGACTAGTTTACTGCAACCAAGTAAAGACCAATTGGACAGGGAGAAATATATCAACAGTACTTTGCAGCTCTTTGTATAAAAGAAAAAAGGAATTAATATAGAAGTCTGAATAATGACTTTTAAATTAAAATGAGATACAGATACGTAATGGGTAATGAGATATTGAGGCAAAAGATATTTTGGCCTGTGCAAATTGACATCCAACTAAGAGCTTGTTGCATCTTTAGTGAGAGTATATGTGCTGAGGCTGAGACACTCAAGAGTTTTGGAAGAATCTAAGTCCAAGCCTAGATGGCCAAATTTACAACTAGCCAAGGACCTGTTGGCAGATTTATCCAAGTCAACAAGCATTTTGTTTTGTTGGTTTTTTTTAATTCACTTTTATTTTGTTTGTTTTTGAATTCTCTCCATTTCTCTCCCCACCCCATCATGCATTGAGAAGGGCAATAAAAACAAAGCCTGTTACAGTCATGCAAAATAGATTCCCACATTAGCCATGTTCCCCCAAAAAGAGAAAAAGAAAATATTCTTCGATCTCTACTCTGAATCGACATAGAGGTGGAGAACATGTTTCATCATGAGTCCTCTGGTTGTCCGTTGTCAACAAACATTTTTAAACATTTACTATAAACTAGGGACTATGGTAAGCACTGGGGTTACAGAGACAAAAAAAAAAAACAAATGTTTTCAGAGAGCTTGCATTCTCCAGGAGGGATGCAACATGTCAGGAGATACATAAACGCGAGATAACTTAAAGAATCAATCAAAGAGCATTTATTAAACATTTACTATGTGTAGTAACGTGTACATGTCTATTATGCAAGGCATAGTTCCAAGGAAAATCAGAAATAAGTCCTCAAGAAGTTTCCATTCTAATGCAGAGACAACATATAAATAATACCTACAGGATGTAGCTACAGGATACATACAGAGTAGATAGAGGACAGCCCAAGAGGGGAAGGAGAAAATACTGCCAATGAGGGGGATCAGGGAAGGCTTCATGGAGGAGGCAACCCCAGAACTGAGCCTTGGAGGAAACTGGACAAGATTTCATTTGAGCAATCAAAAACTTATTGCCATCCCCCTGATAAAAAGCAGGCAAAAATGACTGAGGATACACACTCTTATCTCCACTTCAGTTCTTGAGATGTAAGTATAGATTTCTTGGAAACTGCAGCAGATGACAGACTGTCCTTGTGCAATAGCCAGGGGACAACATAATGTCCTTGGAGGAAATTCTTCTACAAATCCTAAGGCATAAAGGCAAAAACAGAGCCCTGGAAAAGGGTCTCAGTTTACTCCCACACCCTAATCACCCTAAATTCCTCACGCCTTCACTCTATGGATTATTTCACATTTCTCCTTTCTTGTTTTTACAGAGTTTCTTCGTGTGGTCTCCCCCATCAGGGGCTGTCTTTTGCCTTTCTTTGTATCCCCAGCATTTAGCACAGTGCCTGGCACATTGGAGGCGCTAAATATGTTTATCAGTTGAATCAGGAAGAGCAAGCCAATAAACAGTAGCGAGTTAGCAAAGGCCTCACATGTAGATGCTCTTCTCCCTGAGTCATGCAAATGCCTTTCCAGCCACATACATCTAATACCTGCTGCAATGCCTGTCAATGACGGCTCTTTCTGATTTATGTATTTCCACAATGAAAAATATGTATTGGGTCCTTACCAGTATGTAGCAAAATTGTTGAGAGTCTAAATTTAAGCATGTCCTTGCATGCAATCATGCTCCAGCAGAATCTCTCCTTGGCCCAAAGCTTTGTGCATGCTTCAGTCACAGCCAACCTAAATCTCTCTTTGCTACAACTCATCCGAAGACAGAGGAAGGTGATCTGTGTCTTCTTTGAAACGTGCACACACTTCTGGTCTTTTTTACCTTGGACAAAATACAGCTCTTTTTGAATTTTAACTTCCCTGCTCCTTCTGGACTTGATACAAAGTGAAAAAGAAAAAAAAAACCCACTGCAATTTGAATTAAAATATCACTTTAGAGAATAACTAATTATGTTCCCATTCTTTTTCTCCATGGACATTTTAGTTTAAAAGTTAAGCTTAGATCTTGGGGGGCTGTGGAGGGATGGGGTCTCCAGGCCTGGGTTACCACTGGGGATGGTGTAGCATACTCCTGGTGACGACATTTTTCTTCTACCATTGCATACTGGTCGCTGTTCTGCCATTTAGAGTCTTGGAGAGGTACTCTGAGGATGGTGGGTTCGGTGACCTGCCCAGACAAAGCCTGGACCCAGTTCTTCCAACTCAAAGATCACCTGTCTATCCATTATGTCATCATGCTTTCTTTCCAACTTATCCCATACAGTCTGCACTATTGGTTTGATGCTTTAGAATTTCTTTGGAGACGTCCAAAATGTCTCGGTCCTTCTCTGTTTCCCACTTCTTCATCATTATTATTCTGAATGGACTGCATCCCAACTACTCATGCAACCTAGGCCTCAAATGTCTTATTCTTTTTCCTATATGCTTTTTGGTAGGAGGAAACATGCTTTTGAGCTGATTAAGGATTTGCTTTTTGGAGGTAGAAGAAAGAGAAAAGAAAGAGTAGATATATAGCCTCCTTGGTTTATATATTTTTAAATGATGTTTCACTTTTAGAAAGTGACTTGTTTATAAAAATATAAACTGGTATGTTGAGAGAATGCAGAAAATTTTCATGGGGAAATTGCTGGACCCCTGCATTTTCCATCTCTCTCAGTCACTAGTTGAGTGGCCTTGGATTGGTCATTGTGCCACAGAGAATCTTTTCCTTCACACATGAACAGGACAGGTACAACTCTCTAAAGTTCTGTGAAAATCTTTGAAATCTCATTGGCTGACACACCAGGCCAGGTGCAGTCTGATGCATCGTGGCTCTGAATTTTAAGTTCTAGTTGTTAACACTCAGCCATTTCAACTGAGACATTTTGCCTTTGTGTTTTTAAACAGGTGACGATGAAAGCCAAACAGCTGAAGGATTCTGTGACGTGTACCCCAGGTGCGTGTTAAGTATGAACATTATCGTATTCACTGACAACGGCTTGCTAGAAATAATTAATCCCTTTCTCCATGAAGGTCTTGATATGCAGGAGTGTTCAGGGACAGGGATTCCGTGCCTAACTTGGGTGTAGCTTCCATCATGAAAACACAACATATGAAAAATAAATTCCACAGAAACAATTATCTCTATCTACATAGTAAACAAGGTAACCCCAGATGAACTGGCAGGCTCTTAGGGGCTGCTTTCAGGAGTTTATGCTTCTGGGTTTGTGACTTCTAGGTCAGGTGAGCCTCTGAAACGTGTCAGCTGTGAGACCTGTGGCCTGCTGCGGCCTACAGCGCTCTTGAGTGGAGCCTAGATTAAAAGGGAATTGGGAAATACTTAGTAAAAAAGAAAAAAATACAGCAGAACATAGGTAACATTAACATGTGGTTTTCTGAGTCAGCGTGAGACCTGCAGGGATCCTCATGTACACCCTTGTTTCTTTCTGGGTTTGACGGCCTTGCTCTACAGCAGGACTGAGTTATGCTGGCCCAAAGACCCCGCTGTCAGAGGACGCTGGCCCAGGCAGGGGTGCTGCGGGGGGTCCTCCGCTTGTGCCAGCGTCACCCTTTGGGAAGTGATGTGCCCAGAATTGCTTCATCTGCCCATTCGATAAAAAGCGCTCAGCCAGTAGCGCCAAGCAGTCTGGGGACCCACAGAGGACCCTCAGAAAACATCCTTCAGGGGGCTGCAGAATGAAAGCCATATTCTCTGCTGCTCACGTGCAGGCTCTCTCTCTCTCTCTCTCTCTCTCTCTCTCTCTCTCTCTCTCTCTCTTTCTCTCACACTTTCTCACACACACAAACACACACACACACACGTATGTACATGTCCTTCAAAAAGAGAATACTAAAAGCTGTTATACACTTGAATTCACCAAAGATATTTCCTCCCCAGACTCACCAGTATTTCTTTGTCATCTCTACGCTTGGGGTAGAGAGACAGGAACTGAAGGAAGAGGGCTGGGGTCCCTTAAAGCCTGTGACCAGCCCAAGCCGTGGTTTCAGCAATGCCCCTGGACGGAGACGGCTTCTCTTCATTCCTGGCAGCTGCCGGAAGCGGATAGGTTTCGTCTGAAACGTGGAAGGGTTGGGGTGGGGGGGACGGGGGTCTGCTGGCTGGCTGGCCCCATTTGGTGTTATGTGAGGCAGGCTCATCAAAGACGTGACCCCAAAGGCTGATCACTAGCCTTTGTCTTCTCTAGGGGATTGATTGATTGTTATTTTAATGAGGTGGAGCAGTTTGGGGCAGGAAGCTCAATGTGAGCTTTCCCCCATTTCCTCCCAATAGCTCGGTCACCCACCCGTAAGTGAGAGGAGAAGGGAATGTAGACGGAGCTAAGGTGGATCCCAGAGATGACATCCATGCATTAGAGGAACACTAGAAGCAGTGTTAAGGAGAGCGAGCCCTGATGGTGGGAACTCATTTACAGAAGGAGAAAAACAATAAAAAGATGAAGTCTAGAATAATGAAATAAATGCCCTCTGACCACATGTAAAACATTTTAATCTCATAATGGATAATTATACCTGTGTAGTAAATACATACAGCATATACATATATATACATATATACACACACATATGGATAAGTTATTGATAGATTGATTGATTTAGTGGCCTTAAAAAGTTTAAAGGCATTTTAAATGAAAATGTTTTGGTTTCATGTGTGCTGCTGCTGAGCAGTCTCTGAGAAGCACTCGTTAGCTCCCCATACGTGCACAGGCACCCTTTCTGTAATCCTTCCTCCCATAAACTCCCACCCACTCTGCTTACAGACTTGGGGCTCCAGGTATTCGTTGCCTGGGCATCAGATCTAAGTAGTTCAGCATCAGATGAAAACTGCTCCCTGAACCTCAAGCCTTGCCACAAGCCAAACTGAAGCCCCACCGTTTATTGGAGATCAGATATATAACAAGGATAATGGGTCCCCTAGGCCAGAGTGGATGCCAGGGATCCCATGAAATGCTTTTAGGTGCCGCTTGTCCCCCCAAAGAGCATTCCTGTCCTTCACATCCTGAGTGAAAATGTCGGTGATCCACACCACAGGCCTCTGAGCTACCCTGTTCTTTTCTTCAGCCATAGAGACGAACACAGGGCATGAGAAAAAAGAACAAGAGCTCCTCGTCCTTACTGAGGGGTCAGGGTCTAGACACAGGATGACGGCGAGGGTCTTCACCAGAATGTCTCGCCATCACCTACCCAACTCATGTGCCAAACTGAACCTACCTCGCTCAAAAAACCGACCAACCAACCCTTGCTCCCCCTTCTAGTTCCCCTCATTCTGTTCAGAGTTTGGGTGACTTTGATTGTTTTTCTGCCTTTCCCCTCCACTGCCCAATCACTTGTCAAGCCCTGTTCTGTCTGCCTCTAGGATCTCTTTGGGGTCCACACGCTCCTCCCATTCCCACTGCCACCATCTCAGTAACATGCCCTTCATTTCCACACGCGTGGACCGTCAGTGTGTCCCCCAACTCGTTTCTCACATCTATTCTCCCTCCTCCAGTATGTCTGTCATGCCCCTTCCAGGTCAGTATTGCATCTGGACAGGGGCAAGCACATATCACTCTCCTGCTCAAAAGTCTGCAGTGGCACCCTCTTCCCTAAAGAAGAAATTTCAGATTCCTTAACCTCGTGTGGAAGATTCTCTATAATCTGGTATCACCCAATTTTTCCAGCTTTCTCTCATCCTACGTCCCTCTACATGGGCTGTACATCAGCTGGACTGAACAATTCACCATCCCCCACACATCCCACACTGTCCCACCTCCATGTCTTTGCCCGTATTACTTCCCTGTGTCTAGAATTCTCTTCTCTTCCCCCCATCTCCCATTCCTCCCTAATGAAATCCTACCCATCCTCTGAGGCCCTAATCAAATGCCATCTCCATGGAGCTTCCTTAAACCGTTCCCAACCCTCACTGCCCCTAGTAATCACCCCTTCACCTCACATAGGGCTTGGTTTGCCCCTTTTTCCAGCACGGATCCTATATTAGTAGCATTATCACTATTTGGGTATGTACTACAGCCTTTTACCAGAAAGTGAGCTCCATGAGGCAGGGCCGAAATCTTTTTTCTTTCAATTTTGTATCCTACTCCCAATGTTCTGTATGTGCTTGATTCATGTTTCTTTAAGGAGAAGCCAGAAACCAGAGAACAAGACCTAGATACAAGTTGCCGACCTGTAGCTGTGGAGGACATTCGTACACTGGAAGTCCCTTAGACTAATGACTAATGAAACCATAGTTTGGATCGATAGCACTGAAAGCCCAGAATTTTCTTGCATTTTCCAGACTAGAATCGTCTTTGCAGCCCTGTCCATCGCCCCTCCCACCCCTGCACTGTCCCATGACTACTCTTGATACATGACCCTCATGCCCCCAATCTGGAATTACTTCCAAAAAGCATGAATGGCGACCTGAGTCTGAAAAGGGAAAGCTTTGTGGGGAAGGAAGATACTTAGAGATTCTCACAAAGACACAGTGGACCAACTTTCAATTTGAAAATAATTTCATAGTTTGAAAATATAAAACTGAGGAAATATAAGAGAACATTTGTCCGTATTTGAGGGCTACATCAGCCCAAGCCACCTCATATGACATTTTGGGGAAGCGGGGTAGTAGATATAAAACAACTCCTCGTAGAGCAAATGCCCCTGCCATTTGGGAGGCAAAGTAGCATACTTCTCACTAATAATCAAGGATTTTAATTAAATTATTTAATATGACTAAAACAACTTTGTCAAAATGACCTTAAATTTCTATTTATTGGCCCTACATACTCTAGCAGACAAGGTGATGTTTTCTTCCATTAAAACAGTGACATCGTTATCGTCGTCATTATAACTAGCATTTAGGTAGTGCTTTAATGTTTGAAAAGCACTTTTACAAATTTCAGAATAACAATAGCTGCCAGTGATATAGCGCCTACTGTGTGCCAGGCACTGTGCTAAGTGCTGTACTAATGTCATCTCATTTGATCCTCACAACAACCCTAGGAGAGAGGTGTTATTCCCCCCTTTCACCGTTGAAGAAATTGAGGCAAATAGAGGTTAAGTGACTTGTTCAGGGTCACATAGCTAGTAAGTGACTGAGCCTAGATTTGAACTGAGGTCTTCCTGACTCCAGGCCCAGCGCTATCCCCTGCACCACTGGGCTGGGGGTCAGAAGTCAGCTTCCAAGTTCTGGCTTTGTATTTTTAACAGCTGTGGGACTGAGTGAATCACATTGCTTCTAAACCCTTCTTTCAAATGGGGATGGCCATTTTTGCACTGCCTGTCTCCAGGGTTGTAAGCACAGTGCCTGGTAAACTGTAAAACACTGTCTAAACATAAGTGCTTCCATTTCCTCTTCTCCTTGTCTCTAATGGCATAGCCAAGTGTGGGGAAAGCAGAGACTTTCCATCAGTAATTGTGAATCACGTTGAGTTTTTACATTAATTATCTTCATCTTACATTTGGAAATACAGCTTTCAAATACACGATCTATTTGTAAGAAACTATTATTAAAGATACAGGTGTTTTGTTTTTAATATGATTTGCATTTTTTAATGTTTCTAAAAATGTTAATATCTACGTAGAACTGATGTTCTAATGAATGGAGGCAGCCGGGTGGTGCGCTGGCTAGAACACTACTACTCAGGGTTGTCGTCAGGGTCCAAAGAGGTATTTGTAAAGCACTTAGCACAGTTTCTGGCACATGCAGGCACCACATAATTCATAGCTGTTATTATATTTTAAAAGTGCTTTTCAAACCTTAAAGCACTATACAAATGGTTATTGTTATTATTATGTTTCATTATTTTAGCAGAAGAAAATATCAACCTACCTGCTGGAGTTTACAGTATCAGTAAACAGAAATTTGAGGTCATTTTGACAAAATTGTTTTAGTCATTTTAAATAATGTATTTATAATTAAACTTCCAGATTATTAGTGAAAAGCATGGTTCTTCACCTCCTAAGAGGCAAGGCCATTTCCACTAGTAGCAGTTATTTCACATCATCAAGTATTCTGTCCTTCCTATTCTTTTAACAATGTCGCTTTCTTCATCACCTGAAATGACCTTGCCGTCCCATCTAAGCTAGCTTTCGCTTTCCCACAGGAATGGTTAGGCTTTCTGAACTCAAATCCACAGCTCAGAACTCCAGGCCCACAAAAGCCACCGTGACTTTGTCAGACCACCTCATCACTCAGAGAGAAGAGAGAGAGGTGGCAGAGGAGGCCGAGGACCACGGAGACGGCCTGGGAGATCCGAGCGAAACGACGATGCCCGAAACCAGGCAGCGGAGGCGCAAACCAGCCAACTCCACCGTGAAGGAAGAGGCAGAGGAACGGTCCAGAGGGAAGAGGCAGAAAGACTTTGACATCAACGAACAGGACGAGGCCAGCGATGAGGAGGAGGGCAGGAGGAAAGTGCGGAGCCGCCCCTTGGCCGAGGAGCTGTGGACGCAGAACCAGCAGAAGCTCCTGGAATTGGCTCTGCAGCAGTACCCAAAGGGCACGTCGGACCGTTGGGACAAGATCGCCAAGTGTGTGCCAGACAAGTCTAAGGTCAGTTACCAGGGGAGGGGAGGGGAGGGGAGGGGAGGGGAGAGGTCGATGCTGCCTTTGGTACTGAGTCGAGGAAACTGTAGTTATGGCCAATTCTATCATCTGTCATTTATCTCTTCTATTTAGAGCTAACTACTTATTTTTCTATAAATAGCCAACTATATTATTACTCATCTGTCACTTTTCCATATCTTTCTATGTGCTTGTTATAGTTCAGTTAATTAGAGCATAATGTTAATGAAGTCAAGGTCATAGGCTCAGTCCTCTTACAGACCAGTTGCTTTCTGACAGAGAACATCATTTAGAAAGCTTTACTCTAGATAGTATCCCTAATTCCCACCCCATTACCCCTACAGACACATACCATGATCAGCCATCTTGTGAATATATGCAGTTGTTCATAAGCACAACCATCAGGAGGAAACAGTGTAAGGCAATGCAAAGAATGAGGTGTTAGAGACCAGAAGACCTGGGTTCAAATCCCAGCTTTGCCACTTACTACTTTTGTGTCTGTGGACAAGTTATATGATGTCCCTGGGCCTCAGTTTCCTCATCTGAAAATGAAGGCATGTACTAGATCAAGGAATTTTAATCTCGAACCCATGAACTTTTAAAAAAGATATATTTGATAGCTGCATTTTGATATAATTGGTTTCCTTTGTAATCCTTTGTATTTCCGTTGTATTTTGTTTTCTGCATTTAAAATATGTTTCTGAAAAGGGGTCCGTAGGTCTCACTAGACTTCTGCCAAAGGGGCCTAGGACACAAAAAATCCTTAAGAACCCCTGGATTAGTTAAAGGATCCTCCCTGCTCTAAAATCTAAGATCAACCCTGCTACAAAATACCTAAAAAAAAGTCAGATATATTATCATCTTCTTTGAAAGCACTAGGTATGTGCAGTGAAAACAAAATTTCTTACAAAATCACAAGATTCAGGATCCCTGTACCTCGGAGAATATCCCCACTCTCCTAATTGGGTCCCTGATGTAAATTAAGTGTAGAACACCTGGTAGAAGAAGCCTGGGTCAGTGTTTTACTCTGTGACCATTGCCAGAATTATATTGTATCTCCAAGTTAGCTTCTGCAGCCCATGATATGGCTCAGCTGGCAGCCTCCTACTTGCTTCTTACCCTGGCAAGCTTCACAGTTGTTCCCATCAGCCAAAATCCAGCTGTAAATGATCCCACGTGGAGGCTCGGAAAGAAGGAGACCCAGGGAGGCCCTCATCTTGGGGATTCCCTTCCCCTCATGAGCCGACAATTCAGACCCGGTAGGCTTTGGGGTGTGGTCTTTTCCACTCGGGTCTTTCTTGACACAAGGGAGCCCCATGGGTGTTATTTATTGTAATAACTGCTCTGGAGTTGTAACTGTATTCAGACACCTGGCCAAGGATATCAAAAGAACAAATCTCTGTTCTGTTGGATGCGCCTATCACTTAATGCCCTCTGGGCAAATTGATGTTCATTTAAATTCTTGGGTTTTTTTTAATTGAAATTCTGTGGTAGAAAATCTAGCTTGTGGCCCTGTATGTGTCTAAATGCAAAGACCCAGGCTTAAAAAAAGTTGACACTGGCAGTTGAGCCAGACTGGGAGACTCAGATTTGCCCAGTCCAGCCCCCCAGTTTATCAGAACTAAATTATTTGTCCCTTTGTCTGCCTGACATCTGTCAACATCTGTCCGTGACTCACTTATAAGAATAAGCAGCCATATTTGCATATTTGATTAGTTCCCACTGGTTTAGAAGCAGGGAGCTGGTCATGCTAACTTCTGTAGATAAAGAGACTCAGAAGCTCACTCAGCACACTGACATTTTCAGTCCATAGCTAGAGTTACCCTCTTAAAGCTGGTTTGTTCCTTCACCTGGAAGTGTTGGGCATAGGACCAGGCCACTGGAGAGGCTGCTGGTTAACCTCCCTACCGTCCAAATAGCCTGACGATGGACCCTAAAGAGAGAAGTCTGGGCAGGGAGGAGAGCTCAGAGCTGTGAACGTGACTGGAGGTTAGCTAGGCCAGGCTCCACATAGATGCTTCCTTCCTCTCCTCTGTAGTTGGGGAATAGCTGCTTTCTCTATGACCCAGTGTGTTAGTTACTTGGGGGAGGACAGTCCTCAAGAAATGCTACATTCACACAGAAAAGTCACACTCATTCCTCATTCAAGAACTTATTTGGCCATGGCCACCTTTTTGTATTAGGTTTTCTTTTCAGTTATATTGTAATGGATTCTGGAGAGGCCTTCAGATATTAAACTTTATGGACCAGCTAGGTGGTGCAGTGGATAGAGCATCGGCTCTGGCCTCAGACCAGCACTTGACACTTACTAGCTATGTGACCCTGGGCAAGTCACTTAACCCCAATTGCCTAAAAAAAAAAATTAAAATTAAAAAATTTTTAAAAAAAGATATTAAGCTTTATATTGGAAAATACTCGTGTAAAACCATAAAACTAAAACTAAGTCAAAGTTTCGGGGGAAGGGAATTGAACAGTCAGGCATTCCCACCCTGGGGCAGCCAATATAATGACCCAAAAGAGATAAAAACCAGGTTTTGCCAGGGCTTGAATTGTGTGGGATCTCCTATAACCCCTGTTAGCTGAGAGTTTTTTTTAGCAGAAGCAGAGTGGACCCTGGTTAATACTCTGACCTTGCCAGAGAGAAGCCTAGTTCCCGTAATGGCAGTATTGATAACCAATGAGGATCATCTGAGGCATAGATATTAATGAATAGAAATCTTGCCTTCTTTTTTGCCCCTGATGAACAAATGGACATTTTCTTTCCCCTCCATCTCTTCTCCAGTAAGGAATTGAGGTCCAGAGGTACCATTTTACCAAGTGGCTGTGTGAGGGAAGCTTGCATCTGAATCCAGCATTTCTTGAGCCCCCATAGGTGGAGAACCATGTAAAGTCCATAGGAGTTAGTCGCAGTCAAGAGATCCCTTATTTCTAGCACTTCATTTGTCAGAGGGGTCAGGGACACTGTGCTGATCATCAGGAGCAAGAAGATTCTAGTTAGCAAGTAGAGATCAGCACCAGTGCTTGCTACAAGCAGTCAGCAGCACAAAGGGCCCCATGCCACGCTCAGGCCTCTCGTCGGAGGATTAGTGGTTGCCAGACCTCGAGGGCAGGGAAGCTGGAGCTCTGCCCCAGACTGTCAGACTCTGTAGGATACCAGCCCGTCCTGAGGCCCCCTCTCTCCTTCTAGTCCATACCAACGCCACCAGTCCTCTAGCAGGGAAGAAAGCTGCCGTCCCCAAAGCCACACACCTTCACCTTAGGTGCAGAGATGATGAGTGCCGGCTCTGCATCCCAGTTGTTCTGGAGTATAGATAGACTGCAAATGGGAAAATCAGCGTAGTGGATGAGAGCCAGGAGGCAAGGTCTCGAAGAAGATGGGGAAAAGAAGGGGCTCCAGTTCTACGTTTACACGTCAGGTCCATAGGATTTAAAGAGATCCTCTTATCTGACAGCCTCAATTTTACACACGTGGGAAATGAACTCGGAGGGCAGTAAGGATCAGCGCCAGTCTAGATCCAAGTTCCCGTCCTGTGACTGCGGTCAAGCTCTCTGAGACCATCTTGGCAGAATGTTCCACGCCTTTTACTAAGTTCTTAGTAATGTGAAGTCAGAATAATAACAACGTGCTGACTTTCACAGACACACATTGTGCTGCTCACTTGCCCTTCCCTCCTCAGGGAAACATAAACCAAGCTGTGCATTTTCCCCCCAACATCATGCCCGTGTGCTTTGATTTCATCCGTAGCTGCTGCCCGTTGTGAGAATGATTGGCAGGAATTTGGGCCGTCCTTTCCCTCAGGTATTCTCCTCTGGCTTCTGTCCTTGTTGGCCAGACGTCTAGGAAGAGAATACTCTATATCCTCTGCTGCTGCGCTCTCTACTCACCCGCTCGCCCTTTACAATCAGGTGTGTCTTCACTGCTGTGGGGCCCTGTCTCTCCTTCCCTGGCTGTAGCCATTGGCTCTGTGTACATGGCTGCTTGTGCTCCAGTCTAACTGCCTAATGGGATACCTTCCCCCAAACCTTCCACTGACGCCTCAAAAACTAAGCTTATCGCCTTTTGCCCAGAACGTGGCAAGCCTCCTCACTTTCCTCTATGTTTTAAATGTTACCACCATTTTCCCAGTCACCCAAGTTTGCAACCTTGGACTCACCCTTAACTCCCCCCACATCCAATCAGTTGCCAAGTTCTGTTATTTGTACCTAAAAAATATTTCTCTCACCCTCCCCTCCTCTCCACATTGGTAACTTTCCTTCTAGTCCAGGGCCCTTGATACCTCTGGCCCAGGAGTGGGCAACTTGCAGCCTTGAGGCCGCATGTGGCCCTCTAGGTCCTCAAGTGTGGCCCTTTGACTGAATCCAAACTTCACAGAGCAAATCTCCTTAATAAAAGGATTTGTTCTGGAAAATAAAAACAGCCTGGCTTCAGTCCTCCTCTCCAGGCCTATCACGTACTAACCCTTCACACACTCTCTGTAATAGCCAGAGTGGACTATTACTTTTTGTTGCCTGATTTGTCCCATCCTTTCCCACCTCCATCTCTTTTTGCTCACATATCTATCACCCATTCCTGGAATGGTCTTAGCCTACATTTTTGCTTGTTAAAATTCTTCCCTTACTTCAAGGCCTACTTCAGGTACCACCTCTTCCAGGAAGCCTTCCAGTCCCTGCTCCTCCTCCTCCCTCTACTCTTAGGCATCTTTTTGGATATATTCCAAATATGTGTTTTATAGGATTTCTGTATTTGTCTTGTTTACTTAATAGATTGCAAGCTCCTGAAGGGCAGGGGCTGCTTGTTTTATCCTTATCTCCCTAGCCCCTAATGTAGTGCACTATACATAATAGATGCTTGATAAATACTTGTTATATTTGAATTTCCAACTTGACGTGTAAAGGGCGCAATTCTTGATGTTTGTCTCACTAGAAATGGGATAGAACCTCCTTGAAAGACGCCAGGTGTAAAATCATCCTCGGATGGGAAAGTAAATATCTTCACCTTTCTCCCTACAGGAAGAATGTGTGGCTAGATACAAGCTGCTGGTTGAACTAGTACAAAAGAAAAAACAAGCCAAAAGCTGAGTCTTCTGGAAAGAAGAATCTTCCTTTCATTTTCCAGAACGAGAGAATATTTTAAATGTCATCTGCAGTGATTTGCATTTTTGTACCTCAGTATTTCTATACGTCATGTGCCTTAGTAAAAGAAAATACCAATAAATCTTATGCCATCTTGCTTAAACATTGACTGTGTTAAAGAAGCTAAACTGTATTTTTGCATTTGGAGAACTATTTATCTAACACTTCATTGTAAAGAGTCAACTGTTTTGGAAAAATTCAGACCAATCGTTTCCTACTGGTATAAGGCTCTGTGTTTGTGTGTTTGTGTGTGTGTGTGTGCGTGTGTGCGCGTGCGCGCACTCGAGCAAGCATGCATCATGCCAGTGTGAAAAGGAATGTATGTAAACAATAAACCAATATGTGTTAAAAAATGTGTTTCATAAAAGCCATGGACATCCTTAAAACACTAAATGACTAGTATCTTTTTCAGACTGTGAGAAGATTATCTGATGACTTTATAAAAGCCTAGGCCCTCGGCCATATATGGGATAGGGTGCAATATGTATCTGCCAGTGATGCCGGGGTCTGTGAGCTGAGGATGGGGTTTCCTTGGCTTTGGTAGTATGACTGGATAAGGTCTTCAGCAACAATTAGGTTTCAAGGTCCCATCAGCAGAAATGATGTTATACCAGTTAGTAACTAACCCTCATGGTTCCTGGCCCATTCAGGATATACTTAGTGGTCATTTGTTAGATTTACACATGGATGGTTTCTCTGCACTGTGTCCCATTAGTCTCTCACCATTGTTTTTCTCTTCATCCCATTCTCAGAATGCTGACCCGATTTGCCAGCGCCCTCCTCCCTACCCACACAGTTCCCATGCTGTCTGGATGAATGAATGACTAGGGAGTTGACTGGCATGGTTCTGCTTCACCAACCTCCTGGATGCCCTCTACGGCAGAGGAAATGTGCTGAGCAGGGCTAAGCGCATCCAGTTAGAGAACTAGACGGTCAGCTGCCAAGGCCCAGGCCCACCCAGCAGCTGGAGGTCCCAGCCTGACGGGGCAGTGAAGCCCTGTGGACAGTGCACTCTGCATATTAGGAAAAGAGACTTTGGTAATGGGACAAAGGCAAATGAAAAGTCCAATGTCTTTACGCATTCAACCAGTTATCTGCTTCTTTTATCTGGTAGATATTTTAACTAGAGGCAAGGACGTAGACTTACAGGACAAGCGCCAGAAAGGAAATCAGATATCAAGAGGCTCTCATTTCAAATGAGGAAACTGGGACCCAGTGACATGAAGCAACCTCCCTTGCTCAAGGAAACTGGTGAAGCCATTTAAGACCATTCCACTGTGGGGAAGACGGCTTCCATTTTTGACACTTGCTCCTGAGTGACTCCACAAAAGGTTCTTGTTCCCAGAGGAGAATGAGCATTACCTTAACCTGTCTGCTTGCCCCCAGTGGACGGAGCAGCTGGCCAGGAGGAGAGTTCTTCCTTTATTCCTTGCTCCTCTTAAGCACAATGACAAATCACAGAAACAATCTCCATTCATAGGTGACATCTCAGTTTTTAGAGCAATTTTTAAATCATAATTCCTTCCCTCTCTAAATGCTGATTCTTTCCCTTTTTCTTTTCACAACCCTGGACCACTGGGCAAGTTCAATTAAAAGTCCTCAAAATTCCCAAAGACCAAAACCTTGCCTTAGAAGAGATTGAGTCTGTCCCACTCACAGTGGCAAATGCTGCTGAATGGCACCTCCCATCATCTCTCGGTGCTTGGCAGAATCCGCCTCGAGGGTTAAAACCACAGTATGTCACGCTTGGTGATGTTCTTTTTCATCTGGGATGGGATCTTTGCACCTGCTCTTCTAAGAATGTTTTGTTATTCAAAATTCAAATTTTTGCTCATCTGTAGACCACACTGACCTAATTCTTCTGATGTTGGGCCCACTTCAAATGTGCATTTTTGATCTCTCCTCAATCTACATATGCTTGGCAAACATCCTGACCTCCTGCATGTTTCGACCAGAAATGCTTATCCCGGGGTCCCTTCTCCGTAACTGATACCTTTTCATAGTCTGTCCTCCAAAGAAAGAAGTTTCCTTTTGTAAACGTTTAGGGAACATCAAAGTCTGTGTCTTCCCCTCTGATATCTAAGGCACAGAGTAAGTATTTAATAAATGCTTTTTCACTCTTAAGCCAAAAGGCTCTTTAAAAACTATAAACTGCTTCCATCACTAGCTGTTTTCAGGGATGGTTTCATCCCACCAAGAAATGTATCCTAAAGCTAATTCTGGAAAATTTCTCCAAGATTCCATATCTTATAGCCTTCAGTAAAGGCCTCTAACTTAGAGGGAGCCAGCAGACAGAATCCATATGCAGCAGAGGCCTGGGGACTCCTGGGGGAATCTGAGATGCCCTAAGAGAATGGCTAAGAGTTAAGAGTTATATTTCATTTTTGTTTGTTTGGTGTGCCAAACGGGTCTAGAGTTAGAAGGGGTTATTAAGATCTTTCTAACTGTTCCTATCTCCTTTTCCTTTCTCTTTCCATGAAACATTGGAACAGCTCATGATCCCCCCCTCCCACCCCCAAGGAAGGCTGGTAATACTGAGTGATGGCTTCTATCAGCAAAGTATTGGTGGTTGTTTTTCCCAATACAAAACCTTTTTTATCAGACTGGATCTTGCAGATGACTCATCCTCTGGGAGATTGTCTGTCCTTCCGCCACAGTCCCATAGCCATTGTCAAGAAATTGAAGTGAGGTGAATTTAAGATTCCTTATAGGAATCTACAAAACGACAACATTGAATTGGATTATTTAGTCTGGCAAACTAGAGGCTTCTAATTAATGGTTCTAAAATGCAACAAGCTTCCTGAATTGTGGATTTGAGAAACAAAGACTTCAGATTCATGGCTTCCTTTTTATAAAGCTAAATCTGCAGAATTGGTGTAGTGTCAGCGAAGGCATCTGTTTGATTATGTGAACAGCTGCTGCCCCACCAAACATCCTACTCCCTCTATCCACTGTCTGTGGTATGGTCACTACAAGGAGCATTGGCCTGGATGTCAAACATCCTCTGTTCTAGACCTAGGCCGTCGTTTCTAACCATGTGACAATAATGATAATAACTACCATTTATGGAGCACTTACTACCAGGCACTGTACCAAGTGCTTTGCAATATAACAAGTACGGGGAAGATAGGTGCTATTTTTAATCCCCATTTTACAGATGAGGAAGCTGAGGCAAACAAGAGGTTAAGTGACATTGCCAAGGGTCACACAGCTAGTAAGTGTCTGAGGCCAGATTTGAACTCGGGTCTTCCTGACTCCAGGCCCAGCACTCTATCCACTGTACTTGACCTTTGGCAAGTCATTTGATTATTCTTTCGGTACTTCAATACCGTGATGTATCTTGTAGGTATCTTGTCCCTCTACCAACACAGGCCACCACCACCGTGTATTAGTAGGTTTAGACAAGTTGCTGCAGCCAAAAAAACCAAAACCAAAACCAAAAAACCACCATTAACCTGTGTTGTGCTCGGTCACGAACCTCTCCAAATCTGGCCAGGCCAGTTCTCTGACATTCAATCAAATGGCAAGCATTTATGAAGAACCCGCCATGTTCCAGATATTGTGCTGGGTACTCAGAATTCTATACTTGACGCCTTTCCAGCTTGGTAGGACTTTCCAGAGCATGGGTCCTGCTGGCAACACTGTCAAAAACCCGGGTAAGGAGGTGAAGCCAGGACATCAAGAGTAGCAGGAAGCAGGACAGCCAGCTCCCAGCCCAAAGTCCTCCAAACAGATCTAGAAAATGGAGCAAACCACATCCTGATGGGGAAATCCAAGGCAAAAGTCACGGCGAGTCATTTTTCCAGCCCAGGTTGCCACAGAGAGGTCTTGCAGATAGTGGAGATGAGGGCTGCCACGCAGAGAAATCCAGGCCAGGCCAGGGAAAGGCTGTGCACCAGACAAGAAGAGGACTGTTCTCGGCCATCCCAATGGGAATGGGTGCCAACTGGCAGCTTCGTTGCCCACTACCCCTTCCCAGTTCACAGAGACAGGGCAGACAAGGGAGAGTATCTGCACTCAGGGATGGCGTTCTGTTCCAGGGTAGCAGGTCCTAGGAAGAAGCATTTCAAGACAAGAGCAGATTAATAAGCAAGCAGCAGTGGGGTGGTTCAGATCATAA
Organism: Vombatus ursinus; assembly: GCF_900497805.2. Taxonomy (NCBI): domain Eukaryota; kingdom Metazoa; phylum Chordata; class Mammalia; order Diprotodontia; family Vombatidae; genus Vombatus; species Vombatus ursinus. The sequence continues at coordinate 13,323,020 of NW_020945237.1, read as the reverse complement.
GAGTAGAGCGGGGTACCAATTCCTCCTAGCCCATACTAAAACCTGTAGAGCAAAAATCAAGGCCCATGAATCCCAGACCAAAGGGAAACCTGAAATTCTGTTGCTCTGAACGAACAGAATTTCCCAGCTGACTCACAGTGGGGAGTCCAGCAGCAAGCAAGTGTTGCTCAGACCCAAACCAACATCAGGAGCTCAGACCAGGGAGGCAGCCATCCGACTTTACCCTGGATCAGACCACTTTGGAAACACTAGAAGCTTGCAGGTCCCAAGCCTGAACTGTCCCTGGGATCCTAGAATAAACATCACACTCGGTACCCCCAAGAAAGTAGCAATGAGACCAGCCAGTCCTTCCCTCCATTAGTGTACAGAGCCCAGCCCTAACATCAGATTTGAGGCAGGAAGAATGAGAATCTGAATAAGTTATGAATGTGATGGACCACTATGCTGGAAGAAATGATGGAGAGGATGTATTCAGAAAAAACTGGGAAAACTGGTATGAACTGATGCAGAAAGAAGTGAACAGAACCAGGAGAACAATTTATCTGATGACAAGAATACAAAGAAAAACCACTTTGAAAGAATGAGGAACTCTGATCAGAGAAATGATCAATCACAATTCTAGAGGTCTAATAACAAAACAAATCACTCACTTTCTGAAAGAGAAGAGAAGTGAAGAATTGAGGGTGCAGAATGAGACATGTACTTTTTTGGACATGGCTGATGTAGACATTTATTTTGTTTGGCTATACGTGGGTTTTATTTTTCTTTCGTTCACAATAGGGGATGGGGGGAGTGAATTTAGGGTGGCAGGCAGAGAAAGCAGATTTTTGCTGATTGAAAAAAAAATATCTAATTTTAAAAAGCCAAGGGTCACCTCCATGCATCAGAGCAGGACTTTAGTGGAAAATTATTAGCAGTAGTATTATTAAATTCATAGTTGTTATTCCCTAAAGCTACACTTTCAGATTTGATTTCCATCTCAGTCACTTGTAAAAACAAAACCGCTATTTCTCTCCTGGCTGGGGCCATCCCCATCTCTAAGTCACCTGTAAACTCAGTAGTGATAATATGGTTACATGGTGGGCCAGCCCTGTGGTCTTTGTTTTGGCAACATTCCCAGTCCCTTGTTTGAATAAACTACTTGGCCTTCAGCCTTAGCCTCCATTCACTTGGGAGACTGGATTATTACCCTGTAAAACTGAGAGGTTACAATCATTTTCCCTCTGGTTCAGGAGAAGGAAATGCTCCTTGTAGAATACAAAGTAGAAACCACTTCATCAATCTGATTTGCAGGAAAGACTGCTAATTTGGAAGGAGGGGGAAAGAACTCTTCTTCCAAAAGTCTGAGACAGGCCCAGGCAGCTTTTCTGCATTGTCCTTGTTTGGGATGTCTGCTGGGCTTACTGAAATGAATGTGTTGGGGGAGATTTGATTTGGGGATGCATAATTGCAATTCACCAAAAAAATTAGTGAGAAATGCATGGGGCTGAGACAGCGTTAAAGTTATGGCCCCAGAACTGACACCAGCCAGAGGGTTCCCCCCTCCCCATCTGTGTGATGTTGCTTTGGGCTGGAAGCAATATTAAACCAGCATCTCTAAGACCTATTTCTTTAGACATTGAGTCTAAATCCTTCCAGGATTTTTTTAAAGGCACAAAGACACCAGGACTGCAGCAGCAGATTCTGAGAAATTTCTAAGGGAAGCTAACCCAAAGACCAGAGTGGCCAGGAGAGAGGCAGCAGGGGTTGCTGCCCAACTATCTCTCTTGGACAACTGTAATGGATGTATCTTTCTAGGATTAGTATTCTTATCAGATTTTCAACAGTAATCATTTTCACTTAAGACTACTTTACCAGAAATTTCCATTTCTCTAAATGGAAGTGACTTAACTGGCCAGCATCCCCATATCCTAATCAGTGAGGAAAGAGAGAAAAATGTGAGTGGAACAGATCCCCTCCTGTCATTTAGATTAAGAAAAACATCAGGTTGTGCACTGCCATGCCTGCAAAATGCGTCATTTGGTGGCCAGGGGAGTCTGAAGACTCCCCTAGACTAGAAATGGACCATTCCAAGATGGCAGGACCTGATAGAGTTTGTGCCCACGTAGCAGGGCCAGTCTTTCGTGTTTGCCACAATGAAGCACTGGTCATTGTGGAATCATGGAGTTAAAGCTGGAGGGCTCTTTAGAGACTGTCTGACTCAATCTCCTCATTTTCTAGATAAGGAAATAGGCCCAAGAAAGATTAATTGGCTTGGCCAAGACCATTCAGGTGCTTAGGGGTAGAACAAGGATTGGAACCCAGGTTCTCTGACTCTTAACACCAATACAACACACTGCCTCACTGATTTGCTGCAGAGAATTTTTTTTGTTTTGAGAATTATTTTTAAGGGTAAATTATTGGCTTCTGTGTTTACCAAATGACTCTGATCCCAATCTATTCCATGAAAACAGGATTTTACTCTTGTCAAACAGCAGTTTTGAGACAATTTTGCATAGTCCTAGTTTCCCTTCTTAGGTGAGCTTTAGAAATTCTAGTAGAAGGGTCTTCAAAGGGAACCTTGCAAGAAGATCACTAGATTTATTGTGCTTTGGCTTGTCTTAACCCCGGACTGGTCAGACCTGGTACTTTGAAGGGGGGCGGCGAGAAGAATCCAGATCTTCAGGGTTGATGCCTTGCTCCCTTCCACAAGGCTTCTGTCTTAAAGAGTCCACGGGGTAGCACATCTCTTCTCCCCCCAGAGCCTTCAGCGATTCTTCTTAGCTTCTCATGTATGGCAATCGTTGCTTGGTGTTCCTCTTCCTCCCAGAATGCCCTAGCCCTTAACTTCTTTCAGGAACCTTGAGTTTCCTATGCTGCTTCTGGCCCATGCCAAGCTGTTGCCCAACTGTAGTGGAAGAGTCAATGCCCAGCTGGAAGGCAGTTGGGCACCAACACACTCCAGAGACAATTTCTTCCTCCCTCATGCTGGCAAGCATCTTATCTGTAACAGACAATAAGGAATGGATAGACAGGAAGCCAGACTCCCCAGAGTCTATAGTGCTCCTCGAGAGCCTGCATTTGGACTTAAGACTTGGCAATGGTTGGGAACGTGGTGAATGTCCAAGGACAAAGGGCACCCCGCCCCCACCCTAAAGTCAGCAGGCACTATGATGGCGGATGCACAGCACTTCAGTCATTTAATAACTGCACTGAGACGAGGCACCATGCAGCTGAACAGGACCCTTAATCGCTTTTAAGAATTAACTATTACACTTTGCTACAAGAGGTAATTGACTATGGAGAACAATTTTCACCCAGAGGGGAAAAAAAAGGGGGGTTGGTTTGGGTCTTCGTTTAAGATTCACTCTACCAGTTCTAAATAGTTAGGTTTTAATCAGGTCAATACTCTATGTTTTCTGTGTACCATTCTTGGAAATGGGTCAGACTTTGATCCAGGTGCCAACTCAAATAAAGGACCCTAAAGCTTCTACAAGCAGAGAACGGGGATATATGAACCATAAAAAAAAAAAAAAAAAAATCTAAAAAAAAGTCAACATTTTAGAATCTAAGAGGTTGTTAAAGAATCACCAGGGGAAGAGGAGAAAGGGTACTTTATGAAGCCAGAGCTAAAGGAACATCAGAAATCATTAAAGAGGCAGGGCCCAGCCTTACAGTCTACTTAGCCAAGAAAGATGGAAAGTCATTCAGACTCTCAGAGGTTCATCCATCCCACCAGAAGAGCATTTACATCTTCTCCAATGTAAAAAATGAAAGTCTTAAATCAGGATGAAACCCAAACTGTCCTGAGTGTGTGTAAAGTTCTAGTCTTTCAGCCCCAAGCAAAGGCTTTACTTGGCTCCCCAAACCAATAGACACAACTAGCTAATGGGTTAACTGTGTTGCCTCTAGGACCACCAGGGACGGGTGAGTCTGAATGCTGGTCAACTGGTGCCCTGGGAGCACAGCATCATGGCTGGAGTTCTCCCTGGTAGGCAGAGCAGAGATGGCCTGTTGGTTTGGAGAGGGGTTATTCTAGGGAGATGTATAGGGGACGAGAAAGTCTCCCAGAAGAGGGAAAAGTAACAGAGACACAAAAAGGGCATAATGACAGGATGAGGTGCCATTTGATCCAAAAAAAGGCTAATAACACACGCAACTGAAACGTTAGGTCAAAGGTTTGGGAGAGGAGAGAAGTATGCACCTTATTTTGTTTAAAGAATTCTACATGGACATTTCAGCTGCCGGAAACACCTGTCTGTACTTGCTCTAGGGAGGAGATGAGGAGAGTGAGAAACACTGTTGTAACATGAATGGTATTGGTGCCAAAAATGTGAAATCTCCTAATTGGTCCGTCTCCTTCTTAAGGGAGCCAAATGAAAAACACCAGATGCATTAATCAGAGTATGGAAAAATAAAATAAAATAAACCTAATCAGAAAAAAATGGGTTTTTTTCCATTGAATTTTAAGCTTTAGGAGGTTGCACCAAATAAAAATGTGAGTTTATTTCTATATTATACCAGGTCACTTCTTTTTGGGTATTTTAGTGCATCCTCCACTGCCCCCCCCCCCAAAAAATGGAACAACAGGGACAGGATTAAAGCATACAATCACAAAGAGAAATGACCACAGGTCACTCAAGTTCATTGTACCTCTGATACTCAAAGTTCAATGAATGGTCTTACCTTCCCAGGATGCTGCGAGCATTAATGAGAATGGTCTCCCAGTCTTGAATGCTCTTCTTCCAAGGAAATCAGCCGGCATGTATGGGCCAATCCTCTTTTCCATTTTCATTTGAAAGAACCGTACTATTCAGAAAGTAGGTTACTAATAGAAGAAAAACCCAACAGTGAAGCGATAGCACACATCCATGCTTCACTTTTGGACAAAACTGTTCCCTCACAGCAGCTGTCAGGTAGGTTGTGCAAATCTGCTCATCCCCATTTCATACAGAAGGACACTGAAAGTTGGACACGTAAAGTCACCCAGCTGGGTAAGTGTCAGAGCTGAGAATGGAACCAGTCTTGTAACTCCAAGTCCAGTGCTTTTCCCATTAGAGATCTCTATTATTTCAGTGATTACCTAGAATGAATCTCATGCCAACCTTGGCTCCAAAGAAGAGATGAAGAAACACACCTCCCTCCATTCCTCAAGAAGGATAGAGGATGGACAGTGAGTGGTTTGGTGGCATGCTGCACATAGTGTCAGATGCAGCCATCATGTTGGTTTTGTTGTTGTGAAAGTGAAGGTTCAATGATTGAGTGAAATGTTAGGGGAGGGAGTGCCTATACTACAAAAGACATCAATGGCACTTAAAAAAAAAAACTGTCATGCAAACGAGATCAGCCAAACTTTTAAAAATGCATATCCTACCAGGAAATGAGTACTCTCTTGGGATGTATAGAATATGTACGGAAGAACTGTATAGCATGAGGAGGTACAGATGGGTTAGCTTTTGTACCACAATGGAGATTGTATATCCCCATCAAGGAGATACATTGAATTACTAAAGTATCTCCCCAGGATAGATTTTTTTTTTTAAAAAAAGAAAAAACTCATTGGATAGCCCAAAACATGCAACAGCATTTGCTGAGAAATGCATAGCACAGATTACATAAACATCCTAATCATCATCTTCTCATGGCCCCCCTCCTCTTCTCAACTTCCATCTCTATGCTTTTAAATTCTACACTTGGAGTTCCAACTTGGGTTTTACTCTCTGCTACCAGGAAACCTATAGAACAAGTCACTAGTAGAAGTCATGGACTTTTTTGAATGACATGTCATTGCTTCAAACACAATTTCAAACACCTAATGTGTCATCCTGTTCCAACTAGCTCCAGGTCCCCGTTTCACTATTACTATAAGAAGCACCTCCATTATCTCAGTTGCTCAGGCTTAAACTTTTTTTTTTTACTCATCCTTTTTCATCCCCTGTCTTGTCAAATTCCCTTTGGAAATCTCCTTGTTCCACTGCCATCGCTGAGTTGAGGCTCTTAGTCACATCACTGTGAGATGATTGGTATGGTCTTCTAGGCGGTTTCCTGGTCCCTGGTCTTCCCTCCTTCAGTTATAACTTGTGTATTGCTTCTGTCTTCCTAAAACATTGCTTTTAAGTCACTACCATCGCTCAGAAATCTACAATGGCTCTGCCATTACCTATTCCAGAACATTTAAATTTTTTCTGTGTTGATTCTCATGATCCTGACTCAACCTACCTACCCCATTTATAGCCCACTACTTTCTGGGAGTCAGATGTCTCCTCACTGACCCCCCATCTCCCTGGGAGAGAATTGCTCGTTTTGGTCCCATATCTTTGTTCATGCTGCTGTCCCATGTCTCATTTTCCTCTTATCCAACTGGTCAAGTCTTGCCTGTTCTTCAAGTCCAAATCCTATCTGCTCCATGATGCCTTCCCAACATGTCTAACCAAACCCCTGGCTATCATGGGAACCAACATACTTCAGTCACCTAGTTTTCCAACCTCAGTGTCATCCCCTACCTTTTCCTTTCCTTTGCCCATCAAGCACCGCCACCACCACCACCATATTTCTTACATTCATCAGTCACAGAATTTCAGAGTTGGAAGAGACCTCATAGGCTATTTCATCTATCTCATACTTGAAAAAAAGAATCCACATGACAACATATTGAATAAGTGGTTATAGAGACAATATTCCCAAGACAGCCCATTGTACCTTTGGTTGTTCCTCATTTCAAGACTACATTTAGGTGCACCTAGGTGGTGCAGTAGATACAGCACCAGCCCTGTAGTCAGGAGGACCCGAGTTCAAATTCAGCCTCAGATACTTGACACTTATCAATTGTGTGACCCTGGGCAAGTCACTAAACCCTGATGGCCTTGTTTAAAAAAAAAACTCAATTTGGTTCTTTGAAACTTTCATACATTGTTCCTCATTCCTCCCTCCCTCTGGGCGGAACAGGTCTAATTCCTTTCACATGACAACCCTTTATATACTTAAATAGTTTTCATGCCCCACCCCCACTCCCCCTTTATCTTCTCTGCTCCAGGCTAAACATACACAGCTCTTTCAACTAATCTTCCTACGGCCATGGACTTTAAGCCCTTAACAATTTAAGTTGTCCTCTTCTGGGTGTATTTGAGCTTATCAAAGTCATTCGTAAATGTTAATTCTTAGAACTGGGCACAGTACTCAAGAAAAGGCCCAATGAAAGTGTATCCTAGAAATTATGCTTCTCTTAAAGAAGCCCAAAATAACATTAGCTGTTATTGGCTGCTAAATCACACTGATGATCTTCTTCAGGCAAATTCTGGTCTGACCACGCTCCCTCTATCTTGTATGTGTAAATTTTTGAAAACCCAAGTGTAAGATTTTGCCGTAGATGTCAAGATCATTTTGGATGCTGAATCAGTGTTAGCTGCTCCTTCCAGTTTTACATAATCTTCAAATTGGAAGAAGATGCCATCTATGTCTTTATCCAAGTCCTAGGGCATTGCCCTAGAGAACTCCTTCCAGGCTATGAGTCTGCTTATTCTGCTCTTCCAAATCCATCTAATTGTACAATTAAATATCTACATCTTTTCCATTTTTTCCGCAAGAACGGAATGACATATTTTATCAAAATTTTGCTAAGATTTTGGTGAATCATACCTACAACATTCCCCGCCTCACTCCCCCACACCACCCACCCACATACACATACATATACATACACACACACCTGTCAATCTGGTAAACATGCATGAAAGAAAATAAGGTGAGTCTGACATGATCTCTCAGTTATGAAGCCAGGCTGTATCCTTACCAAGATGCCTACTAATCATTGTGTTAGTATCCCAGCCTAGAATTTCACCAGGAATCAAAGTCAAGCTCATTGATTTTCAATCTTCTGCTTTTTTCGATTGGGATATTCGTCATGAAGCCTTTCTGGATTCCCCTAGCCACTAGTGCCTCCCCCAAACCCCTATCTAGAAAAAAACTTGTTGTCTGTTTTATGTGTACACACCTCTCCTATAGGGAAGATTGTAAACTCCCCAAGGGCAAAGTGTTTCACTTTTGTCATTGCACCCCCAGTCCCCAGCACAATAAGCTCTTAATAAATGTTGACTGACACTTGGTTAAGTGCACCTAACCTCTGTTCCTATTAGACAGCCTGCCATTCCTGTTTTAAAGCTGTGGCCCCCAAATACCAATCCTGTTCTTGTGAATTAGCTATTCACTTCCCAGATCAATTTTTTCTCTTCTGCATCCCTTATCTTCACTCACATGGCCACCACTTCCAACTCAAGGCATCACCACTTTTCACTTGGACCATTACAAAAGTTTCATAATTGGACTTTCAGTCTCTCCCTGCTCCAGACCATCCTTCACACAGCTGCCAAAATCATCTTCCTAAAGCATTAGCTTGGTCACACTCCTCTTTTGGGTCTGATAAAGCCCATGTATTCCTTCTCAAAATGTTTTTAAATGTATATATATATATATGTGTGTGTGTGTGTATACACACACACACACACACACACATATAGATGGTTACAAATGAAACCAATTATATTGAAATAGGAAGATATTAAATAAAAACAAGTTCACTAATCACCCCAATTTGAGAACCCCGATGTAGGATAAAATAGAAACTCCTCAGCCTGGCATTTAAAGCCCCTCACAATCTGGCTCCTGATAAACCTTCGAGTCTTACTGCTTTGTTCCCCTTCACTCATTCTATGTTCCAACCAAACTGGCTTACTTGCTGTTCCTTGAACTTGACATTTCCCACCTCTGTACTTCAGCACAGATTGTCCCACAGGTTTGGAATGCACTCCTTTCTTACCTCCACCTCTGAGATTTCCTAGTTTTCTTCAAAGCTCAGCTTCTTTGCAATTTTCTTTGAAAAGCCATTCCCAATTCTCTTTCCTCATCAATTAATAAGCAATTATTAAATACTTACTATGTACCTGGAACTGTACTAAGCACTGGAATTGACCGTGTGTGTGCCTAATGGTTTACGTGCTTTATCTGCCAGTCAAATACAATCTCCCTGAAGGCATTTTTTCTTTTTATATATAGTGCCTAGGACTATCTTACACAAAGTAAGCACTTAACAAATGTTTGCTGGATTAGATTGAATATTGGAGGAAATACAGATAAGTATACAGATATACACAGATTAAGTATAATAAAGGAATTTTATTAGGATGAGAACTCAGCATTTGACAAAAACTGTTGGGCAAACTGAAAAGCAGTCTGGCAGAAACTAGGTACAGACTGGCATCTCATACCACTTGCCAAGATAAACTCCAAATGGATATATGAGTTATCAACATAAAGGGTGACATTATAAAGAAACGAGAGAAGCGAGGAAATTATCTGTCAGATATATGGATAGAAGAAGAGTTCATGACCAAACAAGAGATAGAGAGGATCACTGGAGGTAAAATGAACAATTGTGATGACATAAAATTAAAAAGGTTTTGTACAAATAAAATTAATGCACCTAAAATTAGGAGAGAAGCAAGTAGATGGGAAAAAAACTTTGCAAGTTTCTCTGATAAAGGTCTCTATCTGTATATCACATATACAAAATATATGTATATATGGAATAATTTATAAGAATAAAAGCTATAACTGATAAATTGTCAAAGGATACGAACAGGCATTTTTCAGAGGAAGAAATCCAAGCTATCAATAGCCACACCAAAAAAAAAAAAGTTCTAAATCACTATCTTAAAACAACTCTGAGGTTCCACCTCACTCCCACCATATTAGCAAAGTTAACAACAACAACAAAAGATAAGCTGGATAGGTTGTGGGAAAATAGGTACATTAATTCACTGTTGGAACTGTGTGGGAGTCTAGCCATTCTGGAAAGCAATTTGAACTATGACCCAAAAGGTTATTAAACTGTGAATACTTTTTGATTCAGCAATGCCTAAAGAGATCAAAAAAAGAAGACCCATATGTAGGACCAAAACACTGGAAACTAAGAGGGTCCATCAATTGGGAAATGGACGAATAAGTTGTGGTATTGCCTGTGACAGAATACTACTGTGCTACAAGAAATGATGGAGATGGGTTTTAGAGAAACCTGGGAAGACTTGTATAAACTCATGTAGAATGAGATGAGAACAAGGAAAATAATTTACACAACATCATTGTAGAGACAAACAACTTTAAAAGACTTTAGAACTCTGAGCAATACATGACCCACAACAACTGTGGAGGATTCATGATGAAACATGCTACCCAACTCCTGACAATGAGGTGAGACAAGTGCAGATCAAGACTTTTTTTTTTTTTGACATGTCCAATGGAAGAATTTATTTTGCTTGACTATGTATCTTTTGATTTTTTTTCTCAACAGTGGGGGAAGGAAGGTAGGAGAGAAAGAGACAATGTAGATTTTTGTTGATTGAAAAATATAAAAATTTTAAATTTTAAAGAGGTAATTTGAAGAATGTTAACTAGGGAGAATGAGGAAGGCTTCAGAGTCAAGGCAGCCCCTGAGCTGAGACTTGGAAAAGGAGATGAAGAAGGTACTTGAAAGGCAGGAATGTAAGGGTGGCTGAGGAATGGAGACCCAGCTGGTGTGAATGCACAGGGGCATTCCCACAAAATGGCATCAGCAGGGCAGGTGGCTCATAGTTAAGCACAATTTTCTTAGAGCATAATTCTCTAGAAACTTTTCTAAGCACTAGTCTGAGCTCCTCTATTGCAAATTTATCAAAACTGGACCGATACCGTGGGAAAAAGTTTATCATGTAGTAAGATCCACACCTTGGACCCACCATGTGGTATCCCTGGACAACTGGATCAAGAAAGTAGGCATTTGCTTCTTTAACTGCCTTGAATGAATACTCACTCAACTATAAACATTCTTTCCAATGGTTTTGAGGCTGTGGAGTTTTTGATCTCCTTCCACATTTTGGGAGTTCAGTGATTACAGAAGCAGGCACCTTCAAGCAAAATGCAGTGGAGTTTAGAAGCAATTATGTGATACCAAAAATGAATTTTTATTTAATAATTGTGGGACTAGGTGATGAAATTCAGAGTGGCACAGGGGAAAGAGTACTGAATTTGGAGTCAGAAGACATAGGTTTTGAATCCTGGCTCTTTTACTTACAGAACTTAACTGTGTGACTCTGAGGGCGCCACAGCTTCTCTGGGCCTCAGTTTTCTCAACAGAAATAGGAGGATGTTGAATGAGATGTTCTCTAATGACTTTTCTAGCTCTAAAACTAAACTCTTCTTGACTAGTAAAAACTTCGGTAAGGCCCTTCCAGGATATTATTAAGGGGTGCTTCCCTTTATACTTTGGGGTGATCACTAAACATACCCTGTCACAAATACGCCAAGTGGAAGAAATTCTCAATATGCAAGGTGGAGCCCAGAACGAATTACATTGTTTGATATGGCTGCTAACATGTTTTCTTTCAACCATCACTCCTTCAAATTACTCTTCTCTCCTCCTTTAATCTGTTTCTCAATTATTGTAAGTTTTCCTCTTTCCCAGATTCCAATTGTGAGCCCATGGAGTAACTGTGCCAACACATACCCCTCCAACTCATGCTGAGAGAAGCCTGTGAGTTAGTGATGGGCCTGTTTGATATGTTCACGCCTAAAGTTTATGTTGTCTTCAAACACTAGTCTTAACCATGACTTGATGGCCAAATACCACTCCTCAATGGTACTGTCAATCTAGAATTTGGAAGGTGGGGTTAACATACTTTGGTCTAAGATGCTACTGTTGGATTGCAGGTTAGAAGGGGAAGAACGTCAATATCACCTTTGGCCTAGAAAAACTGTGACAAGCCTCTGTATGCTCCTGATTTAACAAATGGTCCCCTGCCCTGCTACACTGACCCAATGTACTAAGGGAAACAAAGAAACATTCCCGGCAGTCATTCTGACAGGGATTTCTTTCAGTAGCCTGTAATTTAAGCTCAGGTGCAAACCTATGTAGTTGCTGGTATTTATCTAAGACACGTTAAGTGTTTAGTTACTTTGAGAAAAAACAAAAACGCATGATCTACTTATAAACTGAAATGAACTGTGGATAAGTTCTTTGCTTCCTTCACACTTTCTAGCCCAGCATCTTTCTTTTCTTAACCATGTTTCTCCTGTGTTTAGTACAGGAGAAAGTCACAGTGGATGTGGAATCAGAGGCTCTTGCTCACACTTCCTGTGTGATGTCTCTGGGACCTCAGTTTCCCCATCTGTAAAATGAGCTCTAATGCCTCTTCCAATTCAACTTACAACCCTCCAACTCTGTAACTTGCTTTCTTTTCTTTTTACTTGGGTTTATATTCATCCTTGTTCTTGATGTAAATAAATGCATGGATAACATTAATCTCATAATCCTCAGCCTCTTTCCCTACCATTACCCTGAAACTCACAGTATTCAGCATCCCAGATGCGCTTTCCCTATGGAGCCATGTTTTCAGCTCACAAGGTGTCATCCAGTAAAAATGAACACTTTGGAGGATCTGCACAGAGTGTACTGTACACGAGGACTGACATAACCAGACACACAAAGAGGCAATATCATAGTATTTCTGATTATGGTTTACCATTGGGGCCATTAAGTCACACCAGATTGGAAGAAGGCCAGCTGTAAATATCAGACGCATTTCCCTGCTGTTTCTAAACCATGCCACCTACCCTTGGGCTCTCCTCCTCTCTCCCAACTTTGGACTCCAAACCTGGGGCCATGGCCTCTGCCAGGTGAGCTCTCACCACCTCCTGCCCAGCCCCCAGCCGCCATGCCCCTTTGGGCTGTTTCCCAATCACATCCTCCCTTCTTCACGTTTTTCAGCTTCAGTCAACTTTCATGTGTCATCTTCCCCTATTAGAATATACTTCTTGAAGGCAGTGACTGTCTTGCATGTTTTTATTTGCATTCTTCTTGCTTAGCATAGTGTCTTAACATAACAAGCATGTAAGTGCTCATTCATTCATTCATAGACCACAAGAAAGCCAAAAAAGCTGCACATCAGCCTCAAGACCAGCCTCAAATAGACTCTACTGTATAACCACAATAAAACATGAAAAAGTAAGGGAGGTAAACACTGAAATAACTTGGCCACTGGGGGGAAAGGGGGGGGCACATTTGGAAATGAAGGAGAAGGACAAAGGGTAGCCTCACCTGCTGCTTTTCTAGAAGAGTGGTACCATTCAGACTTGGGACAGAGACAAAATAGAAGAGAATAATCAGGGACAGCCTCCAGAGATAGGCAACATTTTGTTTTTGTTTTTTTTTTAATTGAGATGGTGATAGCTTTCCCAGTAGTATTGGGACTATGTCCCCCCCAGTCCACTCCTAATTATTAGGGGGTTGCCTGTACGGGTTATTGAATTATCTAAAATCCTTTACGTTCTGTTTTTTCTCACATCCTCTTTGGTCATTTCCGTTACCCATGCTCTCTTTGTTGGGTAATACACAGTGCTAACTGTAAAAACAAAGGAAATTCTTTTTCAACAAGAATTAATGCTACCATCAATTAAGTGACATTATCCTTATCATTACCATTTGGGCAAAGCTCAAATAAGATCAAATTATTTACCTTTTTGGGGGGGTGGGGGGGGGGGAAAAGAAGGGTGAGATGCTTAATGTACTGCAATGACAAATACACAAAATAACACAAGCAATGCTTAAGTGACAAATGCAGGTCTCCCAACCTCCATTTCTCCACAGGGCTATAAACATTATTAAATTTTATTAACAAAAAACTTTGTACATTTCTTTTAATACATTGGAATTTTACATCTAGGTAAAATAACAGCACATTCAAATTTTACCATTTATACAAATTGTTACAGAATAACAACCAGTGGGCTAAGTAAAATAAACCACACTGATTTACTTTTGTAAAGTATCTACAAAAATGATTTGACAATTTCTTTAAAATCCCCCTGAACATATAAAAATAAATTAATTTTTACTTTTTCAATTAAATCTACCAATTAGAAATATTACAAATCAAAATATCAATGTTTTCTTATTAATTTTTCACAATACAAAACAGATTCACAAAACCTTATTTACAGAAATGAGGTAAGAACTGTGCAATGTTTAACCAAGAGACATATTGCAGAATTAACATGTTCTTCCAGCTAAGTACACAGTGGAGGTCTAATTACAGCTGGGTCTTTTCCACTAATAATTCACACATTTAAGTACAGATCAGTGGTTATTGCGCCAATTGTTTAATTTCTACTCTGCCTTACGGTCACACCAGGAGCTCAGCTACCCTAAGTGGAAGTGTCGTAATACAAGTTTCACCTGTTTTAAACACTGGAGTGTTTCAATCACTGGCAGTAATGGGAAGCAGTTAAACAAAACACATCTTTTTTGCACGTCCACTTTCTTTTGTGGTGACTCATTAGTGGAAAAACACCCAGGTAATAGTTTTGCCTGAGCTATCTACAGTGGCATAGAAAGTTTTAATAAAGGCAGAACCAGACGACACGGCTGCCGGTCCAATGTCCCAAATTCCCACTGCTTACGAGGACTGCCCACAGTGCAAGCTCAGCTGTCTAGAGCCATTTCAACACAATGGAGGTACTTCCAGGCACTTAGTCAAGGCCAGACATGACCAGCACTTTCCAGAGTGGCCTTCTCTTATGGAAAGGAGTCTTTCTATATGAATTGATCTAGTTCACCCAGCAGCCTAAAACTTGCTTAAGGTTAATAGCTTTGTGTTACAAAATAAGTCAGTACCGACTCTAAGGTAAAAGCATTTAGCAGTAGACATTACCATCGTAACTTAATTAACAATACAGATCAGGTCCCATTACAAAGGAAATCTCTCTAATAAAAAGATTGCCCAAGCCCCAGCTGATGACCCATTTATTTCAAGCAATTTCCAATACGATAAAATTCCAGTACAAGAAAATATTCTGGACAGTCCCTCAGATTGTGTTAACAGGATTTGACCTGCAGTCAAGCATATCTAGCCACAGCAAAAGATCATGGTTTTGTTGGTTCTTTTTTCTTTTCAATTTATGTATTAAAAATCAAGTAATTTGTCATTGGAATAAGTCTTCACTTTTGCTATTTTTAAGTCCAATTTGTAACGAAAAACAGTGCACCAACGATACGTTTTCTCTTTATGGCTGATGCACTCATCGCATGTACATTGTTGCATTGACAAAAATAATTGGTTGCTGAACTTTCCTTCAAAGTTCATGAAATCTTGGGGGGGGGGGGGGGAAGAGTTCCATTTCAGTGCAACAAAGCAACAAGGAAGTAAATCAAAGCGTTAGAAGAATGTCCTCATGACAAATAATCCTTTGCTGTGCAGTTAGCTCCTTGTTGCATTCTTCATAGCTGTAGAAAGGAGGACTGCAATAGCAGCCATAAGAAGTGCTAAGACAGCAGGATAAGGAGTTTCCAAAATGTTTCTATGGGTCAACTTTTCTCTTGTGCAACAGGCCCAGTTTTATCATTAAGTCTCTGCAATTAAAATTCAAAATATTTTAAATCAAAGTTGGCAAATCAATTTTGGGCAAACAAAACATCCTAAGTCATGATCGGTGCCACAGCAACATAGAGTATGATTTAAAATAAGGTAGATAGTTCTTTTCTGGAGAGCCAATAGTCTCTGGAGGTGGGGACACTCTAAACTGAAATTGAGCAGCATATGGACAGAGTATTTAACTCCTCTTATTTTTCCAGGGATGCTATTTACGAGGCATGAAAGAGAACTCTTTTCTATGGTTATGCTAATTAAATATCTCCAGTTATTCTAGGCTCTGGGCCTTCTTCCTCTCACATCTGTATTTCTCCAGAGCTGCCTAAATGTACCATCAAGGCTTCATTTCTTCTCCATTCCTGGGCTCTGTTAACCAAAAGATACATTTATATTGCTGTATAATCCAATGTTAGTTGACTTGTAACTTCACCTCATCAGTCTGGCAACAACTTGTGTTTGAAGAACTGGGAAGGAAGACACAAAACTATTCAAAAATCAATATAGAACTACTGAAATACAATGAATCAGCAAAATAGTAAAGTTGTGACTCAGTCCACGAGAATGACAGTTACTTCAAAATTAAGAAGACAGGGACTGTCCTTAGGAACAGTGGGGCAATTAAAAACTTTAGACTTGGCCAATCAGACAATGAATTAATTATAAACCTGAAGCTGGCTGTGGATAATTTAGTTAAGCACATGCTGAATGAACCCCTTCCTTCCAACAAATGCCAAATGTGCAGTTTTTAGTCAGAAAGCACAGAACAGAAACCTTTACGAGGCCAAGGAAACGTCTGGTCTCAAAACGAGTCCCTAGGCTTGCTCAACATTTCCCTTAGGGCCCCGGTCCCTCTCCACTGCCCAGGGGGCTCTCCAGCACACCTGGCCCGAAGCCTGCTCTCATTTGGAAGTTGGCCTTAGCATCTGACCCTGTTTGGTAACATGAAAGCTCTACCACTGTGCCTGTCATCACAGTCTTTTCTTTACACCTTCTCAACCCTGAGTTTTACTTCAATCAGGTGTTTTTAGACTAGAATTTGCAAGAAAATTTTAAGCGAGAAAAACAGAGGTAAAGAAATTAATAAAATTTATTCTAGCCTATAAGTGACTGGGATTTTATTTGTTTTTCTAGGAGGAGAGTAATCAAATTAAAAGACAATTTAAGAATTATTTTTAGCATAAGTATAATTCCTTTATTTTAAAGCAAAAAGTTTTAAATTATTCAAGTAACAGATCAAACTGCACAAAGCGAGGATTTTTTAGAAACACTTAAGTGGCCATGCTGTACAACTTAAATATATCTTTCTGTTTGTTTTTTTTTTTTAAAGAAATATTCTCTAAATCTATGTGCAAACATAGCCTGATATAATTAGAAAATGCATAATAAGTCGGCTCAGTTACTTTGTTTTTCTTTTCCCCCCAGTTGCTAAGACAACTGGTTTAAGAAATAATTATCAGGGGAACTTTACGCACAAATAAAAACAAAGGTTAGTTAGATCAAAGTCAGTAGGGAAAAATACTAAATTTGGATATGGGAACTGGGGTTCTGAATCTGGACTCTAACTCATTGTGTAACCTCTGGCAGCTGACTTTCCTGCCTCAGTGGGCCCCAGATGACCCATCTATAAGGTGAGCATTTGGAACAGATACTTTCTAAGGTTCCCTTCTAGCGTGAAATTCAAAGATGACTAGATCTAATAATTTTACCAATACCTTTGTAATACATGTAGCACAATAAAGTCTACTTACTGTTACTTTCTGATTTGTATTATCCCCATGAATTGTGAGAAATGGGTTGGTGGTTGATGGATGAAGTGGGGGTGCTGGGGCTCCCGCCAGGAGGTTATTTATGGGTATCTGCGATGGGCCCGAAAGCTGAAGCTGCTGCAGTTCAGGCTGGTGGTGGTGCTGCTGGTGGTGCTGCTGCTGTACTAACTGATAAAGGAGGGCCTGATGTTGTTCCTAAGAAAAGACAGAGGAAAGGGGTTGGAAGAAAAATAGGAAGAGTGGTTGAAATGAGTTCCTAACCAATCATATTAGATTAGGCCCTCGGCACACACTTCCCTCTTTAACTGATACCATACTTAAAGTCTAATCTTAGATATTTATAAATCTGTTATTTTCAAATTCACAGGGAAGGAATGCTATCCCACTTTATCTGATGGGAAAATAATACTCTCAAAAATAACCCTTTTTCCTAACAAACTGAATTCATAAAACTCCCACTAATTAAATAAACATACTTTACTTGATATGTATTTACAATTCCAATAATACCTGAGAACTAATCGTTTTCTTGGCCATATGAGAATTCTCTATAGAAAAATTTTCCCACAATCAAAGAAGTAGCCAATTATGTCTAAGATGTTTGCAATGACAACAGATATGATATACTCCTTAAGTCTTGGCTTAACTAGGAGAATAGAATTTAAATGCTTTCAGTCCTAGCCCTACAAGTCACTTTACACTCAACAATATTTACCAAGCACTTACTTTGCAACAGAAAACTTAACAAGGTAATTCAATGTGGGCTGGAAATGTAGTATCTACTAATTACAGTAACTCTTGATTAAACAGAATGCTCAATTAACCAGTTTATTGTATATTACTTTCAAGAGAAAGGATATAAGAGCCACAAACCTAAGATCCCCAGCCTTCTCTCCCTCACTCCTGGCCAAAGCACGACCTTCAGAGTAAACTGTGGGATAAGTTTATCATCTATGTTTACTATACAGTGAGAGCCAACAGGCAGGCTAACCATCACAATGACCAAGAATAACCTAAATCAAAGAAATTCTTTGCTACCTATACTATATATAAATCATGTTGAGCATTCTCTAATTACAAAGTCAGGAAACATGTACTTTCACATTTCAGAAAAGTTTTTAACACTTAGGACTTAAAACAAAAAAAAATTATTTTGTGGTTAATCTTAAGCTAAAAAGAGAACTGAATTAAGCAGAGCACCCCATGAACTTTCTAGTTATCGGATGTTTTACTAATCAATAAAAAGCTACTTACTCCAGGTATCCCAGGACTTTGCTGGGTGTCAGGGGAAAGCATTCTTGTACTGAAACTTATCGAGGCTCATCCACAGGGCAAAAAAAGAAAACATTTATTTTTGATCCTGATTGTTTCTAGACTGAGTCATCCAAATCAATCAATCTAGGGCAAGGCTTTTATTGACATATTTCTTATATCAGTAATCTAAAAAAACAGATCCACTACAAAGATTTGTTGTGTAAGTATTAAAGCAAAGTCATGAAAAAAGAAATGAAGGACTTACAGGTGTAAGCTGCTGAGAATTCAACAGTTGTTGAAACTGCTGTTGATGTAGAAAGAGTTGTCTTTGCTGATCAGACAATAAGCCTAGTCCAGAGGCACTGAAAAGTAATGATTGAAATTCTGACTTTCTTCCATATAATTCTGGGGTTTGTTTTTTAGAATTGAAGTCTTTGCATTTGAAATTTTAATACAGAGACAAAACCACAAAGAGGGCCATGGGTTGGGAGCAGAAACTTGTCTCTTCAGTTATTCTGAAGTCAACACATCTACAAATTCTCATTCAATCACACTCACATCCACTCACATCTCTATTCCCATGAATTAAAAAAAAAATGAGTGCTGGCTTATTCTACAGAATTTTACAAACTCACAGTCAATATTAACACACATATTCTAAAGTTATCCAAGGACAATTTGTTTAAAAGTTCACCAACATTTTAATTGCATTTTTTAAACAAAGAAAACCAAATGCAAATAGCATTCAGTACCTGAAGCTTTCAAGGAAGGTAGGAGAGTGGAATATTTTTAAAAAGCAACACGAATTTTTAAAAGTTTGCTTAGAATATACTAATTCCCAAAATCTGGTTTAGTAAAAATATTTGAGTCCAGACTACCCATTTACTTCAAGTAATATTCAACATGAGAATTATGGAAAAATTAATTTATCTGGCCATTCCCTTGATATTCACAAATGCACATTCAATTTTCTTTTTAAAAGACTTACTATTCAAGGAATAACTAACTCTATCATAATATTACTTCTCTCCAGAATTAATAAATTTCACCAAATGACATGAAAATACAGATAATGATGTGGGGGAGGAGTGCTTTTAAAAATATGTATTATAGACCAAAAAATAATTAAAACATGCTAGTGTAGATGACAAAACCAAATCTGTGTTTTTCTTTTGAATAACATGATATCCACAAATAAAAACATGCCACTCTGTCACTGGTTCTGTTATTCACTAATTTCATTTTAAACACCTGGATTAATTTGTTTTGAAAATGCTGTATATACCTCAAGTACAAAGAATTTATTTAAAAAAAAAAAACATATTAAAGAAAAAAATGTGGGAGTCTTCCTCCAAGAGCCTAGGAAACCACTAGCAGCACACCGTATGAAGAAGCCCCGACGTGGTTCCGTTGGCTTCTTACCTGGTGTTCAGAGTCGCTGGCAGTGGATGGGCTGCATTAGGTGGCACAGGCGTGTGGGGAAGGGAAGTCGGGTTCTGCGATATTGTGACAGGGGTCTGAATGACGCCGTTTAAAGCTCCTACAATTCCATTGATTGCCAGTTGGTTACCTGGCAGAGCTCCAATTATTCCACCCACTGCAGGCACCGCAGGAATGGTGGATGTTACAGTCTGCATGCCGCCAGCCAGCGCCCCCACGGTCACCCCATTGACCTGCTGAACTC
The DNA here is from genome assembly GCF_900497805.2 of Vombatus ursinus. Taxonomy (NCBI): domain Eukaryota; kingdom Metazoa; phylum Chordata; class Mammalia; order Diprotodontia; family Vombatidae; genus Vombatus; species Vombatus ursinus. Next base: position 13,302,885 of record NW_020945237.1, on the reverse strand, counting down.
CAGCCACTCCTGAGCCTTGTTGAGCCGGACTCTGCCCAGCAGGAGGCGGAGTGGAGAGGGCTGAGGAACTGCTGGTGCTTTGTCCACTGGAGGTTAAGTCCTAATGCAGGAAAATAGAAAGCTGAATGGCAAAGAGCTTGGCAGAACGGAGCTCGTCAATGATTTTTGGGAGAGTGTAATGTAAAAGGTTAGAGGTGCCACATAGCAGAAAAAAACATGCCAAAATTACCTGATTGAGTGCAGGAAGAGAACTATCAGGTAAAAAGCTGTTTCCTAGATGGGGACTCTTACTGCTGTTTAAGGAATCTGTGGTCGGAGCTAAAAAAAGAAAAATAACACAACCAGATTTTCTTGTTAAACTACCAACAAAATGGCAGTTCCAAATAACTTATGAGATTGATGACCTGATAAATACACAACTAAAGCAAAAGCTCATGTTAAAGCTAAACGAAACTGCCAAGATGAACAAAGAAAAAAAAATTGAACATATTAAAATCTTGCTACTTCAGGAAATAGATGTGCATGCATGAAATAAGGGAGAAGGGCTTGGCCTGTGAGTTCATTGACACAGGAAACTCCCCAATGAGGACACCCCCTCCACCAAAGCAGGTCAGCACCTCTGTGGCAACTTACAGTCAGAGAGGGGTCAAACTTTTGAGAAGAGTTTAATGAAATAGATAAAAATACAATTCAATGTAGTGTCAATCTGCGGTTTTTCTAAGTCAATATGGAACCTGCAGGGATCTGATAATCTATTTGAGTTTGACCCCACTGGGCTAGAACACTGGGAGATTCAGGGCCCTGCACAGGGTCACACGGACAGTTATGTGTCAGAGGAAGGACTGGAAGCCAGGTCTTCTCGCTCTGAGACCAGCTGGGCAATCAGCTCTTCCTACTGTCTCTGACTCTCTCTGTCTCTCTCTCCCTCAGTATGCAAAGGTGTGCATACACATCCACATCTCAGGTGCTAGACAGGAAGGAGGGGAAATTTGGAGTCAACATTCCTTACATACACAAAACAATAATTTTTCCTACTTACCACTTTGTGCTGGAAAAGCATGGACTTGATGAGATGGGCTAGGATTGGTGGTCAGTGTGGGAAAGGGGACAGAGAGCTGAGCATTCAGCAACTGAAGACGTTCCTTTTTCGCTGTCAAGTTTTTGATCTGTTCCTCCAGTCTTCGATTTTCAACTTGAAGTTGGTGTAAGGACTTCAGCATTCCTAGAACTAGTCATCAAATGACTCATGAGTGGGATGACTTTTAGAAGTTTAAGCCACTTTATGAGAAAAAAAAACCCACATGAATTTTGTGAAGCTACTGACATCATACCCACTTCTGCCCTGGTCCATGGAGTTCTCACTGTTGTGACCACAGTATTTTGTACTGTGCTCTTTTCACGTTAGAGTTTACACACAAGTTTCCCTGGATAGATGGATGGATGACCTAATGCTTATCATTTCTAATAGACAGAGAGTAGCCTATCACATTAATATAACACACGGTTTGATTAGCCATTTCTCTAACTGTTGGGCATTTGCATTGATTCCAATTTTTCAATATTATGAATAGTGCTACTATGAATATCTCTGATCACCCTCCCTTCTTCGGAATTACTACTTTGGGATATATTCTGAGTGAATAACTTTTAGAAGCATGTCTTTACTTTGTTTCATTATTTGAAAAACTAAAACTATTCCACCACTTCTTGTATATTAATTATTGAAAAAGTCAAGTATTAAAGATGTCAATAATTTTAGTTCCATGTAAAATACAGAATGGCAAATAAAACAAGATGGATGGAACCTGCTGTGCATTTTGTCTAAATTATTTGAGGTTGAAGTGAAGGAAAATGCATTTTATTTTTGGATGCCTAATTTGTGTTTCTATGAATATAAACATACCTTTGAAAGAAAGGCAACGATGCCCAGCCCAGTGCCAAAGGGCTTTATATATTATTCACAATCAAAATAGAAATGTTGAAAGATAAAGGAGTTTAAATAAAGACTGACTTTCACATGCACATGACTTTTCATCAAGGTTACATTTAAAAACAAAATTTACTTATCAATGAATAAAATCCTCTACTGCAAACACAGTATACCAATTTATTTATTTATTTTAAATTAATTTGTATTACACTATATACCTGGCTGGGGGCCTCATATTCCAGCTGCTACCAATGTTGCTCTCCGGATCACCCAGCAGGGAGCACTGTGTATGCACCGCAACCACCACCCTTTAGAGATAAGTGCATCCCATTCTAAATTGCCAGCTTCGACCCTGCCCATTACCTCAAATTCTGTCTCAATTCTAGAACTTGGATCTCCCAATTGGCAACCCAGAGAGTGCTGCTGTTGTGCCACAGTGATGTATTAAAAAGTTGTATTTGTTTAATGTGACCTCTGGGCCTACTCCAGACACAACTCTACTGGTACAGGCACATCTGGTCATTTCCCAAGGATTTAACTTTTATCCCTCCTCTTCAAGAACATACAAAGGAACCCTCAGTGTGCCCAAATGAGATGCAATAAAAGTAAGCTAAACCTGTCCTCCAGCTATCATGTTTAAAGGATTATCCCGGCATGAATTTCCTCACAATTAGCATTTTTGTCAGGATACCATTCATAAAAATACCAACTAGCACTTGGCTCACTAACACCAAGCATGAGAGCTTTTTCAATGAAACAAAGCAAAGAAGGTTTATACCCTCCCCAAAATCATGAAACTTCTTTCTGATTTTTTTCTTTAAATCCATGCATACAACTCTATCTTCTCAGTTAAAAACCATCTAAAATAATTAATTTTTTTTTTGCATCACTAACTTGTGGGCCCTGATAAGAGAAATTGAAAAAATATTAAAAATGCTAACCATACTCAGAAAAAGGCCTTACATGAACTTCCCAAAAGACAGGTTATTTCTTCTTAAAATAATAAAGCTAAGATACAGTCATTGCAATTTAAAACACAAGAATGGAGTAGAACCAAAAAAAAGTCAATAATGATCAATATCTAATATAATAATTTATTTAGTAGCGCTAAATAACATGCAATTTATTAAATTCTTCAGCAGCTATAGCTTGAGCCACAGCAGCTATTCAAAGAAAAGAAAAGGAATACTTACTGTCACTAGGGGTGCCCTGTTCTAGCAAAAACTGCTGTCCTTCACTCCATTGCCTCTCCAAAAGCTGCTCTATGCTGGCTGCTACTGGGGGCAGACTTTCCAAGCTGCTGTTGCCTGATTGATCATAGCGAATCTGTAAGCTGCTTACAGGGGAGCTGTTGAAAACAGTATAATTTGTACATTAAAAAGAAGGGAAGGACTTGCAAGGAAGGGTCCACTAAGGTTTCTTACCTTGTTTTATTTTAATTCCCTAGGTCTACACATCCCTGGTTTTCCAGTATTTAGTTGCTTATGCTCACCCTCTCGGAGACAAAATCTAACCAAAAATTTATTTTTTTTTTATGGTAATTTTTTTGTTTTGTTTTGTTTTCAACATTTACTTCCACGAGATTTTGAGTTCCAAAATTTCACCCCATCTCGCCCCTCCCCCCACCCCAAGATGGCATGCATTCTAAATACCCCCTCCCCTAGCCTGCTAACCAAAAATTTAATAGCAAATATTTCCCCTTCAAATTTAACATGAGTTAATATATTTGGAAATTAGCTAAATTCTGTTTCAGCATAAGCTACATAAATACAGCATACAAATCTCTGAAATGGGGTTCAAAAAATCCCAAACAAACAAAAAAGCTGAATTCTTAAAACTTGTATAGCCCGTTAATCAAGTCTACCCAGCATAATGGGAAAGACCAAAATATTCTCCCAGTTTAGCTTCAATTTCTAATGTATGATTAAAAAGAATTTATTCATCTATCTGACCAAATTCTACTCTTGATGGATAAAAAAAACAGGGATTTCACAGCTAGAGGTACCTGAGTTGAGAAATGTATCCAGAATACTTTAAAATTCAGTAACTTTTTTTTATTATAATGGTTAACTAAAGTATGGAAGAATTAAAACATTCAAATATCATACAAATTTGCATATATTGTCAAAACAAAAATAAAAATGCCTTATTGCAGTTTGGAAGTCTCCTTTAATTCACATTTTAAATGTTGGGCTACTTTTTATATTTATTAGACATGAATAAAAAGTACCAGATTTTAGGTGGGTATTTGGATGAATTTTTGTTGTTTTTCTGCAAGAGAATCTAAAACACTTTTAATCTATGGAGTGAAGAATGATATTTCTACAATTTATAAAGTATACATGTCAGATGGTAATTAAATAAGCATTAAGTTGTAAATGAAATATTTAACATATCTTCAAAACTAGATTAGTATGAAGTTAGAAAGACTTTTTAAAAAATCATTTCGGAGATCCGATTTATATGACAATCATTTTAACAATGTTTAGCAAAAAAAGATGGCAGTGAGTGCACCAGACCAGACTACTTCCATTATGTCCCCGAGATTTAAGAGAAGGGTAACTAACAAAGTACCAAAAAGAAACTTTTTTACTTTATTTCCTAACCGTATGTAGTTAACTAGAAAATCAAGAAGGGCTAGGCATGCATGAAGGCAAGATGAAGCATAGATTTTAAAAGCTGTAAAGAGTCTCAAGGGTCATGCAGTCCAATGCCCCCATTTTACATATGAAGAAAATGAAGCACAAGGAGGAAGGGGACTTGCCCAAGGTCACATGAGAGGCATAAACATCAGGGTTTGGCCAGATCACTAAAGATCCTGGAGAAAGAAAATGTCTTGCAGTTTTTCAACTTATAAACAAATACTCCCACAACAAATCAATTTTTAAAAGTATGCTAAAACTCTGACTCAAAGGTAATACTCCCAACTTCAGCAATAACTCTAGAGGTGAGACTAGGCACATCAATTAACCACTGTATATCTAAATTTCCTGATTTCCAAAGGAAAAAAACTCCACTGGATCTAATTTGGCAACGTCTATTACTAACTGAAATTAATTATGGACTACAAGGTTAAAAAAGTAATATTAAAATTTACCAGACTTACTGAAGTGTTTCTAAAAAGAAGAAATCTCAACAAATAGTTTAAAACATTTGAGGACATAACCCAAGAAAACTTAGGAAAAATAACTGACATTTATATAGCCATCTAAGATTTTAGAATGCATTTTCCTCACAACAGCACTATGAGGGAGATGTATCCTAAGTATTATTTAATCCTCACCATTTTATAGATGGTGAAACTCAGGTTCTGTGAGAGCCTTGTCAATGATCATGTCACTAGTAATTCACAGATAATTAAGTTGTATGACTCTCCTAAGTTTATGCTGCAAAATTAATAAGGTTTGATGTTAGAATTTTTTTGATAACAGTTTGACATTACCGGCGAGTACCGATTTCTCTCATATCTAAGTCTTTATTAAAATTTCATTTATAGTCTGATGCATGGTAGGTAGGGATACCTTGGATGGATCCTTGAGATCCCCTAATTCTTAGCCTCAATGGGCAGGATTAGTCAGAAAGGAGATAAGGAGAAAGAGGGTAAGGTCAGAGGAACTGGAGAGTTATTGAGGTAAGTCATTCAAGTCCTTCCTTAATTAGAGGGCTAAGTCAACTTTGTTCCACACAACCTCAAGCCTTAATTTTTCTGTCCTTTTTTTTCATGCATGAATTCAAAATAAAAACATTTTCTAACTCCTTAAAGAAGGAGAAAACCTGAGCCATTTATTTGATATAAATACTCTGAAATTATTGAAATGATTATGTTTTATGTTTTAATTTTGTTTGTTTAATTGTATTTTAATTCACACTCCTTACTGAACGGATTAAGAAAGAAATACAGCCAGCAATAAGGGTCTTTGAGTAGCAGGTTATATAGGTTGAGTCTTACTAAAGACATTTTTTTTTTTGCTCCAAAATGATACCCCAGAATTACTAAGCTCACTCCTTTCAATTCTATAAAATATTATCAGTAATTACAGTTTTCTTTATGATGGCAGCTAGTTGGTAGCTTTTATAACTGGGGGGGGGGGGGGCGGGAAGTTGTAGCACACACACACACACACACACACACACACACACACACACACACACACAGAGTAGATGGCTATACCTAGAATTTCCCTTTTCCTCCAAAAACTCATTTTCAAATTCTCTTGCCTCACTAGCGCAAGTGCTCTGATGGAGTAGGAATACAGTCAGACTGCATTTATTGGAAGTGTTGGGAGTTTTAGCATGGTCCTTGTTTTTAAGCTAAGACTCTCAAGGGACACATATGTGAGCCTAAAATGAGCAACTACTATAGACTCTCACATAATCACTAAAATTACAGCAGAAAAGGTGTCACACTTGTACCAGAAAATATTTTGTTATGATGTAAAATCCCACTGCGGATAGGCTGCATCTATAAAGACAAAGGGAGTATCTACGTCACTGAGATCACAGAACCACTGGAGTATTAGAGCAGAGAACCTACAGAATTTTTAAATTTATCACAGGGCTGGAAAGAACCCTAGAGATTATCTATCACACGCTAGAATGTTTTTTTTTTCCCCTCACATTTTTAAATACAACAAAACTTTATATAAAAATGCAAAAAAAAAACATTCTTAGCTCCCAGGCTGGACAAACACAGGTGGCCAGCTGCACTTAGTTCACAGGCTGTAGTTTGCTGACTGCTCATCTAATCCAACACCATCGTTTTACAGAGGAGATAATGGAGGCCCAAAAAGCCACTGTCATTAGCTGTTAGTGACAGAATAAGGAATATTACTGAGCTGGTCCAACATGTTGGCTAGTAGAAGTAGGCAGCGTTTAGATAGTGCTTTAAGCTTTCCAAAACATTTTACAAATATTATTTCATTTGATCCTCACAACAAGCTTGGGAGGTGGGTGCTATTATGATCTCCAATTTACAAATGAGGAAATCGAGACACAGTTTAAGTGACTTGCCCAGGGTCACACAGAGAGTGTCTCGGGTTTTCCTGACTCCAGGCCTGGCACCCTAATTACTGTACCATCTACAGCTAGATCAAGTGTAGTGTTCTTTTCACTACTATTTTTTCCCCTTTACTTTAGTCTAGACCTGTCATATCATTGGTGGAGGGAGCTCCTGGTGAGAAAAGTCCCTCCATCAAAACAGGCAGGTGACTATTCTGCAGCTCAAAAGTCTTACAATCTCCAAGGATCATACAGCAAGTGAGAGGCAAAACATGGGCACAGTTCTTCTTGGCTCTGAGGCCAAGCGGCCTCTAATACAGATAGATTCTAAATATTTAATAACATAAAGATTTTCCAAGATTTCCAAGCATGTTTTAGGAGATAGAGATAATTTTACATATTAATGTGAAACACTTTACACAAATATACCAGAGAATTTCATAAAATTTTTATTTAAAAATCTGCATCTTCTGATAAACATTATATGATATATCAGCATTAAGCCCATCAAGATGATTTGGGTTAAAAACAAATATCTGTATCTGACCCAGAAATTTATTTTAAAAATCAATTTTCTCTATGATATCTTTTTTTTTTTTTACTCTGTAAAGGAAAAAAATTCAATTTTCCAAAAAAGTCTTCCAGCATGTTAGTCTAGTGCAATAAGTGATTTTTTTACAACTACACATTTTATAACAGAAATAGGCAATTGAAAAAACAAAGATTAGATATTATCAGATAAAAATGATAAAAACAGGTAAACTAAAAGCAATTATAAGCTTAAGAGAAGGTATTCCTTTTAACTTGTAAACATAATCATATGTGTTTAAATTAACATCCACATAAATTTAAAACCACTTTTCTTGTCTGTCTGGACATGCCATTTATCTACATAATTCTTTACGGTCTCACAAACGTATATACTACTGATAAGAGATAAAGAAGTTTCCAGACCTCAGAATGTTTCCTTTGCCTTTACTCTACAGTGTAAATAACGCTTACCGTGGTGAGAGACTTCCTCTGGGTGAGCTTCCCCTGCCAACAAGGCTGCGGCTATTGTCTCCAAGATCTGGATCTGCAGTGTAAATATTTCATAGCTGATAAAGTGACTCTCACTAGATAAGAGGTTTTAAGCTGCTGCTCTGATTTTTCCCTAAAACATACATCAGACCTTAAGCACTATTTCTACAGTCACTACGAAGGTAAAAGAACTAATACTAGTTGCTAGTTTAAAATTGCTGAACTGTAGCGTGTAAGGCGTTGTCCCTACACGTTTCTGTGGGTGGAGAAGGCCATGGATTATGTTGAGTTCTTTCATTCCTTTCAATTTTACAGCACGGAAGCGTGGTTTGCATTTGCAGCACCCTCCCCTCAGCCACTTTTAATTTCTACGGTGAAAGTAATGAATCACAGCTGTGGACAGCTCATCTGTATGCTTATCACAGCAAATCCTGATGCTTTGTATTTTTTAACACTTTGCATCCCAAGACAAGCCATAAAACACCTAATTCTCTATGCTGACCCTCACCAAGTCTAATGTGAATACTTAGATCTGGATTTAATATTACCTGGTTTGTTGTTTTTTTTTTTTTGCTTTTCAAATTAATATGAAAAATTCAGTAAACAAAAGATACATTTTTAAAGTACTTTAAAATTCTACTTCATTAGCTAACACGAAATCCTTTCCATTGGTAAAACTGAAACGGACGATTTTCCCTATGGCCTCTCAGTTAAATAACAACCCTATCTGGCCCCCTTCAAGGTTGTCCTCCCCTTATTCTGAGTCAAGTGACCTCTGACCCCCTAGAGGGCAAAGACATGACTGATCCATTCTTGGTAAACTGCTAAACCCGTTCCCTTCCCCCAAACAGGCATGACTACTTGGACATGTCAACAAATCCTTAAGGATGGAATGAAACAAAGCAAATCCAGTGGCTCATTAAAACAGGAGAAGAGGAAAATGCTACAAAATGTCAACTGGTAAATATTCACAGGATTACTAAACATTGTAGAAGTTCTCTAACAGGATTTTTTTTTTTAAACCAAGTTTGTGTAATGCAATTTCATGAATTATGCAAATAAAGGTTTAGGCCGTTCACAGAGAAGCCCCGTGTTATGTTACTTTCATTGCGCAGAACTGAGAACTGAACACATCAATCACAGAAGTCACAGGAGACGCTGCTGCATTCCTGCCTGCTGATGGCTCTGCTTAAACATTTACATTTCAGACAGTAAAAAATGCACATGGCTATTCTGCGGCACAGCAGAGCATTTACTTCCAACTGTGATTCTTTTGGGAAAAAAAAAAAATCACACAATCCTTTAGTAACTATACTCCTAGAGTTTACAAATAAAATTAGTTCACTATAAAGATAGTTAAATTAGGGAGAATTTCAATTTTCTTGAAACTTACCTGCTTGACTGTTTTCTGAGTGAGCTATAAGAGTTGCCATTGCTGAATTTGGATTTAACCTACTGCCATACATATGGGATGGAGCGAGACTTAAGGAAGATCCAGACAGAGTATTTGCCTAAATGGAAAAAAGTGCAAAGATAAATAACTTGTATTTTGACAGCTTTCACTAGTTATTGCTTTTTTAGCTTTTCCAAACAAGCCTAGTCACCAGGTATTCTGCCCTCATTGATACAACAACTAACAGAGTAAATGACTGTCTGAAAAAGTATTAAGGAGATTACGATTTCTAACAAAATAGAGTACACAGGAGGAGTTTAATTCTACTTTCCCAAAATTAGAGTTTTTAAAATGCTATTTGCAAGTTTTGTTTTGAGCAACACTTCAAAAATGAATGACATATGCCAGGTAGAGAATGAATTCTATTACTTCCAGCTTCAAAGTATGCAGGCAATGCCAGAACTCAGGGGCATGTGATCATGTGGTTCTCCTCCTAATTATTTAATCTTATTAAGGCATTTACAAAATAAGGGCAGGTAGACAACAGATGTCTCACAAATGCCTGGGTCCCTTACATCACAAGCCGACTGAGGAGGTCAAAAGGTCTCACTTCCAGCCCTACATTTAGCCTTCCAGGCCATATTTCCTTTGCTTTACTCTGTCATTAGTAAAACCTGCACAGTATTTTGTTACTTCCTATTTTGATAGACTTAGAAGCCTGGTGCGTTTTTTTTTTTGTTTTGTTTTGTTTTTATTTTAAAAGAAAGCAAACAGCCATCACAAGTATGTTTTCTATACAATACAGGGCTCAACGAATCGCAGCTTTGCCCTGACCCCATATAAGGCACTGTATTTTTGGCAGCTGGCCAGCTCGACTTACTGAAGAGCTCGTCCAAAGTTTGTAATTCATTCATGTTGCTAACCACAATTCTGAAGGCCTCTACTGGGACTTGTGCCAAACAAGCGAAAATGAACCCTTAAACAGATGAAGCAAAGGAGGCTGGCCAAAGTCTTGCATAATCCAATGTAATAAAAATGCCTTCTTCACGGGGTAGCGTGCTTTCTCCCTTTCGAAGAATACTACAGTCTTCAAATGCTACATTTGGAAAGGACCTCAACACATTTGCTCAAGAGAACAGGGTTCTGATACAAAATTCAAACTGGCACAAAATACGGTTTTCATACAACCAATTCCTAAAATAGAATCATTCTATGTAGATATTTAAAAACAGGAAAAACAAGATATCTGAAAATGACTTCCAGGAACTGAAGTATTTCTAATTTTAAAAAGTCAAACATGTGGTACAGGCTGATGTTTATAACCGTGCACCAGAGACCAAGATGACACAGTAGTTATTACAAACAAAATAGTACAGGACTATAAACGGTGTTTCTGGAAGGAATCACACCCGGCCATTACATTTTGGCTCCTGGCCAACTTATTAAGTATGATAAATGGACTTTTATAATTCACAGGAATGCTTTCAGTGATGCAGAATCCAGTTCATGTTTTTTATTGTTCCATACTGTATACCTTAGAGTTCACAATTTCATGTAGCTTTAAGTTCAATCTGCCAATTCCTTGTTTCATTTGTCCTCTTAATTGAAGATTTGCATAAAATTCTATTAAGTTCACAATATAAGTCTTGTTTAACAATCAATTAGTAACCTCAAAGAGGATAAAAATTCCAAAACAAGAACATTCTATAAGACATTAACAAATATTCCTCTAATAGAATACAAATAGAACACAATTTCTAATATATATTACATAACCAAAAATACAGTCCTACCTGACTAATCTGGCTACTGAGAACTACAGCTAAGCAATAAAGGCTTTGGGTAGTAAAAAGAGATGTTACAAAATACTCACACAAAAGCTCATGCACTTGGGGCACTGAGCTCTCACTCCTCAGGGACTATCTACTTTTGCTTTGCAAGACAATTATCCTAACTTGGGTCTTCTGGTTTTCAAACCACAAAAGATAGTCTAGGGAGGACTGTGCTAAAGATAAGCATATAGACAGGAATAAGAGATGGCAAATGTGGGCAAAGAAAGGAAAAGAAAATCTAACAAAAGCCTGCACAAAAACAAAAAACTGAGACAGCAGGAACCAAAAAGATAGTCCTGAGAACACAACTGTCTTACAGTATAGTGTAATAACTGATATCACAGTGATGGCCCTAATCAAGAAAAGCTTAAAATGTGTAATATATTTTTCAAAGATTTCCATTAAAATGGCTAAGATTTTACAACAGCAGTGATTAAAGGAGTACAGATGAGTTAAAAAAATCACTATGGAGAATCATTTGCTCTTCAAGAGTTCCAGATAGTTGAAGTTTTACTGTGTTAAGAAATTCTACCGCTAAAAATTAACTGTTCAGAATATTTAAAAAAAAAACAAAAAACTACAGAAGTTTTAAAATTGTTACTGGAGTATCAGCATATCTAAATAATTTACCTTTAAACAGAAAATATATCTTTGCTTTTTTTTCTTTTCAATTAAATGGTTTTTTTTTAATTCATACTGTTTAACTCTCCAGTTAAACACAGCACAGCAATACACAACTCTTTTTGCCTTAGTATTTTCTATTTCAATGGACTTTCATTTACCAATCATTTTTTGACCAATAATTCTAAAATATGCTGAAAGAGTTGTTCAGGAATTGCTAAGACAATCTGAAGTTCCTGAAGAATTTTGAAGAAATGCAGTTTAAAAAAAGGGGGGAGATACTAAAACATTTGTGATGGGATAATGGATTCAGTGGGAGTAATAAGGAAAAGAATAACAACAACAACAATTCACATTTCTACAGCACTAAGGCAAGCAACTTGCTGAAAGGGCTATTCTAAATCGAAAAAAAAAATGAGGATTAGGGAAACAGAAAAAACTCATTAGTAAGCTGAAGTTAAAGAAACATTAATGAGGAATTATAAGGGACACGGACAATTTGGTATAAAAGACGATGTGAATAAGAAATATTAAAAATCCAATAGACACATCTCTCTTGTATAGTGCCAGTTATAGTAAACTAAGAGCATGAACGATTGTTTATCTAAGTCACAGCCTAAAAGCAAACAGAAGAGCTAGCAGGCAAAGTTGTGCCTAACAGATAAATCGTTCCCAGGGCTTTTAGACCTACCTCACAGATCGCACAAGTTTCATACAATCTTAGTTTGTTCTACTTTAGCCCAACCTTCACCTGGGTGGCAGCTTGGAACTAGTTTCATCTACCATAAAGGTCAAAGTTTCACTAGTGAATAAGAGGAAGACCACACCGGGGGAGTCAGCAGATCTGGGTTCCAGTTCTGGCTCCTCTATTTTAGAAGATACAGCTGCTTCTCCAGCTGGCCATCCCTAAAAGAGCTATGCTTGATGTGGGTTTTGGAAGGTGACAGGTTTCATACTTTAAATTACCAGCATCTTGAGAACTCACAACAAAGCTCTAATTCAGGGGTTCTTAACCTGGGGTCTATGAAGCTGTTTTTGAAATAAGTTTGTAACTGTATTTGAACACAACTGGCTTCCTTTGCAATCCTATGTATTTTTTTGATGCATTTAAAAGCATTATTCTGAGGAGTCCATACGGCTTTTATCAGACTGCCAAAGAGATCCATGAAGGAAAAAACGGTTATTAATTCCTGAGCTCTAGTTTTGTTTTTTCATCACTCTTAAACTAGCAAAATTTATATGTAGCATGTGGGAAGGGGAAGTAGTCAAGGAAACCAGAGGGTTCCCCATTATTCTGCAAGCTGACAGGAAGATATAGTTCACTTACCAAGGGGCAATATTTTGGATCACACAGAACAATCCATAAATAACGAGAAAGATAAGGGAGGACTGGAATGTGACAAACCAAAATACAAAAGAAACCCAACTTGTACCCGAGGATGACATTCTGAACAGCTGAACATCTGCCTACATTTTAAAAAAGAAACACTTAACAAAATCAGTGACTACTAATCATATCCCAATGGGAAAGCAAAAAATAATAATAATAGTAGGTATAGGTAAACAAGATGTAAAAGCAACCAAACATAGCTGCTTAGTGATCATTAAATCCAACAACATAGACTTCTGTGATAAGAACGCCATATGCAACAAGTTCTTTGCAAAAATGGATAGCACTTTTCCATTAGCAGATAGTTAATCTTGCTATCCAAAGGGTTCTCTACTTCACTGCCAAAAAAAATGAGGGAACAAAAAGAAGCTATAACACAGAAAAGCTAAATATATTTGTGTCAGTCAGTGAGTCAGTCAATAAACATGTATTAAGTGTCTACTATGTGCCGGGCACTGTGCTAAACACTAAAGATACAAAGAAAAGTAAAAGACAGTCCCTGCCCTCCTCAAGCAGCACTCCGTCCAATGGGAGAGACAACATGAAACAACTATGTGCCAACAAGCCACAGCTAAGATAAACAGGAAATAATCCACGGAGGGAAAGTGCTGGCACTAAAGGGGATCCTGCACAAGGTGGGATTTTAGCAGAAAGCCAGGAGACAGAGATGAAGAGGGAGAACATTCCAGGCCCAGAGGACCACCCTGAGTGAGAGGATTTCTTCTTCTAGGAACAGCAAAGGAGGCTGATGTCAACAGATCGCAGAGTGTGAGGGCTGAAGTGGAGAAGCTAAGGTGTAAGAAGACTGGAAAAATAGGGGGCAGGGTAACCAGAGCTTATGTAGGTCTTTGAATGTGAAGCAGAGGATTTAATATTTGATCCTGAAGGTGCCAGGAAGCCCCTGGAGTTTACTGAGTAGGGGGTTACATGGTCAGAAGCCTGCTATGTAGGAAGATCACTTTGACAGCTGAGTGGAAGATAAACAGGAATGGGAAGAGAAAGCAACCAGCAGACTCCTACAGTAGGTGAGGCCTGCACCAGGGGCAGGACGACGCCAGGGGAAAGAAGTGGGCATATGGAAGTGACGTGATGAAGGTAAAATCGAGTTGAGGAGTAGATGATGACTACTGAGTGACGAGAAGGACAGTGGTACCTTCAATAGAAATAGGGAAGTTAGGAAGAGGGAAGGGTTCAGGGGTAAAGACTGTGTACATTTGTATGGAGCTATAATAGCTCACCTTTATTCAACACTCAAAAGTATATTTCTTACCACGGCTTCCCAGGGTAGGATGACACAAATATCAGCATTCCCATTTAACAGATGACAAGATGAAGAAGGCTCAGAAATGTTAGGGGACTGAACCATCTAGAAAGACTGGGCTCTGAATCAGATGTTTCCTGAATCCAAGTAAGTGTCTCTTGAACCATATACCACAAGGCTCGCAGGGTGACAGATATATGCCTACTACAGAAATCTTGGCACACTGTGGAGGAGGAGAATAGTATACCTAGGAAATTAATGAAGTATGAATTAAAGGTATAAACCAAAAATCTTCCAGCAGAGTCCCACCTCTCCCATATTTTAATTTTTTCCTGACCATTATCACACACACATATACACCCACCCCTGCTGCCAACAAAGATGGCCAGAGCAAGTCAAGAGGAGAATGAATTTCCTCGTGTCTTTTCCACCTTTCCCTTTCAAGTAATTGACAATATTCTGGGAACATCATTTTTTAGAGATATCTTCTTTTATAGATGAAGAAAATAGTACAAAAGTTAAATAATTTGTTCAATGTCAGAGTCTTTCCAGGGTCTAAAACCCAGCTTTCTTGACTCCCTGTCCAGCTCCTAACAGGAATCCCTGTTCTGGGATCGGAAAGAGCTTGTAAGGAAAACTAATTGCTTTCTCTAAAGAATTAGGTTCCCTTCCCTAAAACCAGTGAGTCACCTACTAGGAACTTAAATAATACACTAAATTAATGTATGGAATTTTGCAAATTTAAACATTTTAAACTACTACAATACAGCTTTGCTTTTTAAGTTTCAAAAATTCAGACTTTCAGAAAGGCAATTTAAGACTGGGGAATGGGAAGTTAATCACTTCTGACCCTGCAAAGGTTTTTAGTTCTCATACTATATTCTACTACTTTGATTTTCATAATTCATCGGGAGCCTAATTAAGCGTAATTTCTGCTACACAAACATGTAGATCAATGCAGTAAAACTTTTCTGATTGCTATAAATAACTGAATTATCATGGCAGACTCAACACATGTTTAGAAGAAACGTATTGGGTGACTGAGCCAAAACACTGATTTTCCTAAGCAAATCTGGATAAACTTACTACGTTAAATATACTTAAAGCTTAACAAGTCTTTTTCAAGGAGGTACACAAACTTGAAATAGAAGACATTAAAGAAATTAAGTTTGCTAAGTAGATTGGCACACCAGATCAAAAATATTGGCATGATTTGAAATATTTCAGTTTTAGCTCTTGCCCAACTGGTATTTCATTTCCAAAATTTTAAATCTTTGTTTACAGTCACATACATATGTTTCATGAAAAGTTTAACTATAATATAAACTAAATTAAGAGAATTTGGGGATATTCTGCAGGCCTTCCCTAGGGAGAGTCACATCAAATGAGATTACACAAGTACTGAAGTCTTAAAACTGAGTATTGTTTTCTCTTCACTGGAGCAGATAAAGGCAGCAATAGAGAGAAGGTATATATAAAGAGGTTTGAAAGCACCTTATGTATTGTATACTACAATTTCCCTTTTAGGAAAGTATTGTGGTAATGCATTATTTAGAGGTGAACCAGGAACTTCATACCACACTCATTGTAGAAACAGGCTGCAGCAAGCATTTATTAAAAATGCGTAATCATCCAGTCAATACCCATTAAGGTCAAAGGATTCAAACAAGTTTTAAAATGCAGTACTTTAAAAACTCTAGTCTTTTTTCATCAGACCTTAATAACCAACTCACACATGTCTAAAAAAAATGGTCTTCAGAAACCCTGCCAGAGATGTTTCCTAAACTGAATATTTTATTTTTAAGATAATACTCAATTCTCACAAGAACACAACTGCAACGCTCACCTTACCTACTTTCCAAAAATAAACACTGCCCCCCACAACCTCTAATTTAAGAGTAATTTTAAAATAGAAAATGTAGGGAACATCTTGAACTGAGTATTAAGAAAAATGATGGTATTAATCATTCCCCTTGCAGTGCTTACCTAATGTTTCAAAGTAAAAACTAGTATATTTACATATCTCCAAATGACTATGCAGAAACACTACTACAAAAGAACAGGTGATTTTAAATGGCTAGACTTTTATTCTTAAATTTAGCAAATAAAACTTTTATGTGGGGACAGAAAAAGTTTTCATGGAAAATGTTCAAATAAAAAATGAGACATGTTTCTGAAATACAATTATTGAAAAGCTCTATTCACTTATATATAAATTACACTACAAATGGTCTCTGAGAAACAAGAACATATGACAATACACAATCCTACTCATTCCCTTGTTCTTTTCAGGTTTGATACTCTGAAATATTTTCTGCTAACAGGCCCCATTTCTGTCGGTTTCAGCTCCCCACCAGTAAGGTTTTAATACTCAGCGTGTGATGAGAGATGAAACCAAGTGTGAACAACTTTCAGGTCCCATGAGTAGGCCGACTGTTGAAGCTGTCAGGTTCAATTGCATCATTCCACATTATTCAATGCCCCAAACTGCTCCCTAATTGTTAGGGGCTTAACATATTCAAAACCATTGTTTAGGCTAATGCTGAAATGCCCACAGTTGAGTTTCCATAAAGAAGGGGGAGGGATTTAATTGTAGTTAAACCATTACTGAACTCCTTCATTCATGATAGGACAACAGGAAGGGGTCTAACAACCAATTCCAGAACAGATTCTTAATCAGTTTATTTCTAATCAGTACACCTCTTTCCTTTTAATTTTTAAGTCAATGCTAACACTTCAGTATAAGGTTTTGGCAAACTTTATAATATTTAGTAGTGGGCTTGGAGGTAAGAATCATTCCTTCCTCTTCCTAATACTAAGGTCTGAGTCTATGAAATAGGGACAGCTAGGTTATCGTACTCATAGCAAAGGAATTTCATGTTATTCTTTCCTTGAATTGATCAAATATTTCCTACACATGAAGTCAGAATTACAGGCACATATATGTAATCTGTAATATATGTAAATAGTACATGAAAACAGACAATAAAAATAATTTTAAATTTACCTTCGATTTTAAAATTACCTTCAAGAAGCCAGATGTTTAAAATGTTAATTGAGAAATGTAAGTTTAAGAGTTAGAGCTAAAATGTACTTTGAGTTAACTATTTACCTGTTTGAAGGCATTCAAAAGTTAACATCCTCAGAAAGCTATCTTAACTTTAACCAACCATTCATAAAAAAGTTAACCAACTATATGTTTTTTTTTAAATTTTGAAAAAACTTTCACCATGGAACTGTCAGGTTTTTTCAAATCAACACAAAAAAAGAAGTAAAATCAGATGCTAATCAGACCACTGATACCACAAACTATCATGTGTTTATTTTAAGGAGAATTCTGATTCTGTATATGTAGAATTTTTGGTTTTGATTCACACATGTGTGATCTTCGGAACAAAAACAAATATCTTAATATGCTTATGATAAAAATCATCTGATGTAGCTCTCTCCTAATAAAAAAGGGGAGAATACTCTTATTTTCCTAATAGGCTGTTTCTGAGAACTCAATATCATCCATTTACACTGTGTCAACTAAGTTATTGCTTACAGCCATAATTAACAACATTATACCCAAGAGAAGAGAAACAAAATAATCCAGTACTGTTTCCCTTTCAAAGTAGTTTGCTTAGAATAGCATTATTCTTAATGATGGAGTTATTCTTTTTTAATTTCAGCATATTTATATACCATTACCAAAATTACTATTAAAAATATCCTTAGTGAAAATTAGGATAAACACATCCCAAGATTATATACATTTTATCAAAGTTTAAAACACTTCAATTAGTAAAGAAACCTTAATAAATGTAGCATTAAATAGTTCCTTAATTCACTATATCTAAAAATATAAAATGGCATAAACATATAAATCAATCCAGTACCTACTAAAATATAAAACAAAGAACATGTAGTAAAAGTCTCACTGTAAATTCAAGAAGCTTAAGAACCAAAAATTATACCATAAAAACTCTCTTTGATGTTTATGTCTATTAAATATCAGGTAAACCTCTAAATTTCCTTCATCCAAAAGATTTTTAGACATGGGAAACCTATCTTCTTTGTTTTGACAGTAACATATAGAGCAGATGAGTAATGTGGGCTACTTAAACATATATACAAATATCAAGATTCTATCCAAAAGCAAAACCCAGAAAAGAGCTCCTTATAGAAGCATTTTAAAAAATTAAATTCAGTCTTAAATTCTTTAATTTTTTTTTAAAAGCCTTTCAAACAAAAGCACTTGCATGCTCCCTAAGACAGGCAAGAATGAATATAACCGAGAAACACAGTGGGATTTGAAAGGCAAAATGAAAAATTAATGGCACACCTACAGAAACTAATTTATACCTCTGCCCACTGTACAACAAGGGCAGATCAAATCATTAAAAAACACAAAGATAGAAGCTGCTCTATCTTCCAATGATGTGAAACTGTAGTTGTCATAATTGTAACTATGTTACTGGTTTACTAATACATAATTAAGTTGCATAATCTTGAATTAATCACTAAAGTTTAAATGTTTAAAAAACAAGTATAACAAATATATTAACATTTAAGTTTTGAAACTGGGCTGCCAAACAGTTCTTGAAGAGCTATGATATTTTCTTTTTCTTGATTTTTTTCACATTTGGTCGTCAGACTCAAGAATGCTCACATCTTTACAATGCCTCCTCCTCTCTTTCCCTAGTAAAGGTCCCCTGATGCACCAATCACTCTAGCCTATTTAAATTCCACTGGCCACTCCTCCCTCCCTGCCCTCCCCTCAGCAGTTTGCCCACTAACATTTCTAATAGTGGCAAAGATACCAAACAGAGGCTTGTCTGTTTTTCTTTAAACCAAGTGCACAAAGATCAAGAATGACCTCTGAATTTCTAACCTGCTGGCATCAGGCCAGCCACTAAGAATTACTGCCCTCATTAAGCAATAAAAATGTAAGGAAACAGTATTTAAATTTAACAAGTTTTTCATAAACAAACAAAAAACATTTGCAATGGTGTGTTGATCATCTTAACTACCAGGTGAGTATTCCAGAATTATTTTTAGACACCATTCATTTATTTTCCTTTATCTGATTACAGAATGTTATTAATATCTTCATTCCAAGTAATTTACCTTTAATGAATTCCTATATAAAACGAGACTGAAGTTTATTATACACTATATTCTTTATGAAAGTTAGATCAGAAATAAAGTTTGTAGCTTTGAACAGAAGATTCACCACCCACTGCATCCACAATCTTTGAAGTCATTCCTAAATATTCAATTCCTTCGAAATATTTTTGTATCCTTACACAGAAATTTCACATTTTCCACATTCCACACCATTACTATTGTCTCAGGCGGCTAAATTGAAGTAGCGTTACACTTAGTTCAGCCCAGAGGTCAATGTGCCTCAGTTGCCTGGAGACTGATGGTTGCTACAGCAGCACCAGATAAGCCAGTCTAAATAAGCTTCCGAGAGAAGGCAGGAAGCATTTGCTGGTGGGCGAACAGAGATGCAGCTGTCTCAGCATGCTGTGCTGTGAAAAATCATGCAACTGCCTTTTATCCTAGCCGGGTGATCATATTTATAAGAGACCAATCTTACTGGAATTAGACTAGGGGAGAAACAGTAAAGATTTTAATTTGAAGGAATCTTGGATTACCAGCAACTAAGATTTCTTTGTTCCTCTAGTTGAGTCACATGTTACACGGAATTTTCCCTCTGGCTGTAAATTCCTCTTCACTGCCTCTTCCCCCCATCCCCCAAACCCACAACCATAATGAATGAGAAGAGATGAGATTTTTGCTTAATTCAGCCTGGAAGTAACCAGAGAGTAATTAAAACAGACTTTATGTAAAGAATGAAATGAGAGAAATGCACATAGAAAATGCTCGTGTGAGACTGTCCAGTGATAAAAAAAGATATCAATAGAGAACTCTTCATTTAATTAAAAGAGATAAAACTACTTATAAGAGCCATTCCCTCATTTATCCTTTTACTCTCTCTAACCTGGAACCCTATTACTGGGGTGACCTAACCTTGCTACTAAAAGAGGATATATAGGGAGGAAAAAAAACCCTAGGCAAAACCAGCCAACATCCCTCGAGTCAGCTTAAAAAGAGTCACTTCAATGACTATCTTTCACTTTTCAAGTGTATGCAGCAGACAGTTCGGAATCTTGGGCACAAACCTTGACCACCAAACATGAGCTGATGATAAAGTGGTGATAGCCTATATGGCCAACCTCTACACACACTCGATTTTCTGCCCCATTCTGTGTTGTGATACACATCACACAAAGAAGGATAAGTGTCAGCTTAAGGGCAGTATCAAAAAGTGTTGCGTGTGTGTGTGTGTGTGTGTGTGTGTGTGTGTGTGTTGTGAAGGGACTGTGTAATCGACAATCAGGAATCACAACAGCAAAGATTTATAGCATCTTCTTTTCTCTTATATAATTACACAATTATCATAACTGTTAGAATAATTTTATCAGTCTATCGTTAAGACTCTTACATAATAGCTCTGGAAAGGAGAATAACTTCTCTAATTGAAACTATAAGGGATCTCAAGCATATAGAATTTAACTACTAGAGCTGCAATTTGCCCATACATCAAATTTAATATCTACATTACTATGAATAGCATCATGGGAGTCTCAAAAAAATTTATGCCTTTAAAAACTTTATGATCACAAGAAACAAAATATGTACAAAACAAAAAAATACCAAAAAATATTTACTTGTAAGATTTGTAAGGCAATTTAAATATACAACCTTATTAAGCGTTTGTATAAAAGTAGTAACACAATCATTTCAATTTCTATCTAGTAAAATTTAAAGTCATATCATGAAGAGAGGTAAGTAAATAATTCTATTTCATACAGAAGAAGAGAAAAATATCTTTGGAGTTCTCTTATCCATCCCTAAATTAATCTCAACAGGGCTAATTCACGTAAATTCAACATTCAGCTATTAGCTATGGAGCCTCGGGCAAGTCGTCTAACTCTCAGAGCCTCAGTTTTCTCATCAGTAAAATTCGGATAAAAGGTGCACTACCCTACCTAGAAAAGCTGTGTTGAAGAAAGAGCACTTACTTTACCAACATATAAATGTTCTTACTCATTATTAACAATTACATAACTAATTTAATATTATTTATTAATGCACATATTGGTGTCTAAGAATACCTGTGGTATTAGCAATCCAAATATATTAGTATTTATCAACAACAAAAACAGCCAAAACCCAAATCCCATGACTCAGCACATACTGAACACCACACACAGCTTCCTGCAGGGGCCTGTAACATCAGGTGCTTAATAAATGCTTGTTTATTAGTAATATGAAAGGTAATAACACCAAACAGATCTTCACTGTTTGTTTCTGTTTTACATTATATATTACGGAATTTAAGAAATGATGGTGTTTCTACTATGCAACAAGATAAATACTGGTATTCTACATGGTAACTTAGTAAAATCTTAGGGAGTTGCCCAAAGCCCAGAGAAGTATCATGAGAAGCTGGGGTTACACAGTAAGTGTAGAGGCAGAATCTGAACCTCCTTGTAGACACCACCAAGAGCCCAGCACTGTGTTCATAAGCAAGAATGCCTAGCAGGACTTGGCATTACCATTAGAAAATTATTTAACTGAAACATGTAAGATGGGAATTGTTCATATTTTTGCTTTCAAGTGTTCATAACCAGCCTACATCTACTCTTTACAAGAAATACCCAAGAACTCCACACACATACACGAGGGAGCAGAGGCATAAACTTCCATATATTGGGACTTCCTGAAAGACAAGATAAAGAGAGTGTTTGTAGGAGAGAGAACTTATAGAGTGGGAAAAAAGGACAATGAAGGTCAGTCTAGCTACCTTACTATCAACCTACATATATTTTACCAATCTGATATTCATCTGAATTAATATAAGGCTATTTTAAAATATAAGCAGAGCCATCAAATGCTAAGTAATAACAGCTGACATTTATCCAGGCATTAAAAATGCTTTACCTAAGTTATCTCATTTGAGCCTCTCCACAGCCCTTTGAGGTATATTTTGTTGACGGCATTTTACAGGTGAAGAAATGAAGCATCAAGGTTAAGTGACTTTGCCGTGGTCTTACTGCTAGTATCAGAGATAGGATGCTAACTAACTTAAACCCAAGGCTGTCTCTCATTCAGATGAACTATTTAATCAGGTAGTAAAAACTACATCTAGCAATCAACTGCGTTTTTCAAAAATATCATTTGACTTAAAGGAGGAAGATAGTGGAAATTTTGGACAAGCCCAATGAATAAAGGGTTATGGATTATCAGGGGACATAAGGAAGGCTTTAGGGATGTGAAGGATAAGGATCAGCTTAGAAGGGACCTCAAAAGAAGAAGCAACAAAGAGAGCATTTTGCTTAGGGTAAAGGATTAAAAACAAACAACAAACAAAAACAAAAAGAGGAGGGTCTCTATGCTTGAGGGGCTTATGACCTCTTTTCCTTCAGAAATGGGGTGAGGATCATAATTTAGTTGCCCCTCTCCCTCAATGCTGGCTTCTTCCCTGAAAGGCAAAGAAGGTATCCTGGGGACTAGATTAGGAGGCACAGATGGCTACGGGTCAATCAATGCCTGAACTGACAAAGCTTTCCTGGTAGCCTCTGGCTGTGCTGAACTGGCTTCCCGATTCAACCACGTGAAATCTGGCCCTTTCCAACTTGTAGGATGTCCCCAGACACTGAGTCCCTACACCCTGCTCTGGGAACCAGTTAAGGAGGTGGAAGGGGCCAGGAAACAAGGGAATAGGGCCTGTGTCTACTGTGGCTAACTTCTATAATGTCCTTAAAGAGAGTCCATTCCATACTGACTCAGTAAACCTCTTTCGGCTAATTGCTGAATGACCTAGTAGTACCTCATTTTCTACCAATATTGAAATTATAGCTAGCATTCATATAGTGCGATAAGATTTGCAAAATGCTCAGCGAATATCATCTCTTTTAATCATCACAACAACACGGGAAGGTAGGTGCTTTTATTATCCCCATTTTATGAGAAAACAGAGGCAGACAGAGGTTAAGTCACTTCCCCAGGGTCACTAAGCGGGGTAAACATCTGAGGCTGGATTTGAACTCAAGTCTGATTCTAGGTCCAGTGCTCTATCTACTGTACATCTAACTGCCTTACCAGGGGAAGTGCTTGAGTCGGACCTACTGAGTTGGACCATTACTCCTTCCTTTATGATACTATGGAATATTATTCAGCAATATTTCCTTGGGACATGTATCAGTGCACAACCCACTTATGCCTAGAGCCATGTCAGACTACCAACTCTGTGTTCTCCCAGTGTAGTTCTGTCTCCTCGGTCTAGCCTGGTTGATCTGGGCATCCCCCACTTTAATTGAGAGAAAAGACCAGAAGGTGACGTCAACTAAAGAGGAAAATATGTGCTTTATTACAGGAGGGGAGGAGGGAGGCAGACTAGAGCCACACGAGTTCTACCACTACCTTTCCCCCTCACCTCATTATAGGAAAGACCACTAAAACAATGCCAGGGTTGTTTTTTTGGACAATTATTTGTTATAGGAGACGGTTCTTGAGGGTAGGACCAGATGACTCTAACAGGTCCAATAAGTTACCATAACTAATCATATTAATCAATGAAATATCACTTCTTGTTTCTGCTATTTTTTAATAACTAAACCCTAAGCTCATCTTTGAACATTCTGTATCTTCCATTTCAACCAAGTTTGCCTTCTTGCAACCCATCACATTTAAACTTTTTTCTATCTTTACTCAAACACTGAATAGTATTTCTTTTTCAAGTATTTATTAAGCACTTATTTTTTGGAAAGCATTGTGTTGGACATGAGGGTGGCATAAAGAAAAAGAATACAATAATAAGACATAATCTTACAGTCCCCTTTATGTTACAACAGAATCTTCTAGAATCATTCCCTGAGCCATCCAAACCAAAAACCAACTAGCAATATCAAAAAGCCCAGTATTTTCACACTCAAGGTACTATTTTATGCATCTGAATATCTCCATTGGTTTCTTATAAATCTTGCCTTTTCTCCCCAATTAAATTCTAAGCTCCTCCAGCGCGGGTAACATGCCTAATCATGCCAATAAAATTTACATTCACTGCATAATATCCTAAACAAGCATCCTCAATTAAGATATCTTAGACCTTTAGATAAAGCTAATTCTAGAATACCACTGAAGGGTACAAATGAATAACCCAGATGTACAATCTATGAAATCCCCAGGTAATAGAAACTGACAAGATTCAAAGCCACAAATGTAGTGAGCTAAGAATGTTAATAATATCAACAGCCAAATGGCAATTTTATCCATTCATGAAATTCTGCAGTATTTTAGGCAGGAAAAAGGAAAAAAGAAAACAAATTAATCACTTAATAAATAATTCTTTAGTGTTCTATGTTCCAGGCATTGGGCTAGAGACCCCTTAATAAAAGGATTTGTTCTGTTAAATCTTGGACTCAGTCAAAAGGCTGCAGGGACCCATGGACCTAGAAAGCCACATGTAGCCTTGAGGCTGCAGGTTCCCCACCCCTGCAGCTAGACAACAGCAATGAATACAGGGACAAAAATGAAGTCTTTGCTCTCAAGGAGCTCACACACTATCAAGGAAAACATGGTGTATATGTGTGTGTGTACATATGTGTGTACATATGAACACGGATACAGAGTGAACATGAAATAAACATTTGGTAGTTTATGAAAATCTTTATTACTTGGGGGTCAGCAAAGGCTTCACACGGAAAGCGATGCTCGAACTGGGGCCCTGAAAAAAGAGAAGGATTCTGTGAGGTGCAAGTGAGGATAGTGTACTCCAGCCATTAGGAAACGGACAACGTGGAGGGAGATGGCACAACAAGAAGGCTGCTTTGACTGGACCACACGGTGTGAGAGGAGTGATGTGTAATAAGGCTAGAAAGGTCAACTGAGGCTAGGTTAGGAAGGGCTTTACAAATCAAACCCAGATGCAATAGAGAGCTACTGTAGTTTACTGAGGAGCAGAGAGAAGTGACCAAAACTGCCTGAAGGAAATCATTCTGGCAGCAATGTGGAAGATATGTTGGGAGCTGAGAGACATGAGGTAGGGAAACCAACGAGGAGGACACTGCAGTGGTGTTGAAAGTTGATGAGGACTCCACCTAGAGTGACAGCTGTATGAATAGAGGACAGATGTGACAACCAATCAATCACACAAGGGCTAGGTGGCCTCCTGGGATACAAGAACAAAGAACAGAACAATCCCTACTTGCAAAGAGCTTCTATTCTAATGGAGGAGAAAACAAGTACATATATCAATACATACAACACAAAGACGACCTGAATAAATACAAATACATGCAAAGTAGTTAGTCTGGGAGAACAGATCAAGGAAGGCTTTAGGTAGAGAATGGCACTTCAGCTGCAATAAGATGCATAACCATAAGGAAGTGATAAGGGAGGGGAGAGGAAAGAAAGCATTCCAGACACAGTGGGGAGTCACTGTAAAGCTACAGACAAGGCAGATGCAGTGTTCTGTGTGAGAAACAGAGCAGGCCCATACAGCTGCCTCTACAATGGGGGAAAGGGGGAGAAATTTTAAAACTCAAAAGCTTATGGAAGTGAATGTTGAAAACTAAAAATTAATTAATTAAGTAAAAAAAAAATAAAATGGGGGGAAAGCAGAAGGCGAGGGGAGGAGGACAGCGGGACCAGACCGTGTGGGGCTTTAAAAGCTAAACAAAGGTTACATTTTATCCCAGAGAAAACAGGAAGACAATGGAGTTGAGTAAGTACTGGAATGGCACACTCAGATCTGCACTTAAGGAAAATTGCTTTGGCAACAGTATACAGAAGAGCTGGAGTAGAGAGAAGCTTAGGGCGGGGAGACCGATTAGGAAGCGGTGAGGAGGGCCTGAACTAAGATGGGAGCCCTGTCAAATGGTGAGGAGTCAGACACAAGAGGAGTTGTGAAGGCAGAAGAGCAAGCTAGGGAAGCTGATCAGCTATTTAAGGTGAGAGAGTTCAAGAAAATGCCAAAGTTACTTGGGAGACTGGAAAGATGTGAATGTTTTTGATAAAAATAGAGAAGTTAGAAAGGAAGGAAGGGAAGGAGAGAGGGATGGAAGGGAAAAAAAGGGAGGGAGGGAGGAAGAATTTATCAAGTGTCTACACTTTGCTATTTGATCCTCACAACAACCCTGGAGGTAGGTGTCATCGTTATTCCCATTTTACAAATAAGGAAAGTGAAACCGATCTAGAGGTTAAGTGACTTGCCCAAGGTCACACAGATAATAACTATCTGAACTAACCA
Organism: Vombatus ursinus; assembly: GCF_900497805.2. Classification (NCBI taxonomy): domain Eukaryota; kingdom Metazoa; phylum Chordata; class Mammalia; order Diprotodontia; family Vombatidae; genus Vombatus; species Vombatus ursinus. The sequence continues at coordinate 13,276,133 of NW_020945237.1, read as the reverse complement.
TTTGAACTAAGGGCTTGGTGACTGCTGACTCAGCACTCTATCCACTACAGGAGCTGGGAACGGTTTGGGGAAAAGATGATGAGCTCTCTTCTCTTTTAGACAAGATGAACTAAAGAGATCTGCAGGAATCTAGCTTGAAATGTCCAGCAGGTAGTTGGTGATTCATAACTAAAGCTAAGAGGAGACCGTGGGCTGCATGCTGTAGTTCTGGCAGTCATCTATACAGAGATGATCGTTACATCTATAGCACTTAGTGATATTGCCAAAAGAAAATAGAGAGGAGAGAAGAGAGTCAAGAACACAATCCTGAGGAATAGACAGGATGTGCAGTATGAATCATGAATCAGACATGAAAATTAAGTGTGGTCAGACAGGTACAAAGGAAACCAGGAGAGAGTCATGTCATGAAAACCAGAGAGGTAAGAGTAGCCCAGAGAAGAAGAGGGTGATCAGAAGGACCAAATGCAGTGTGGAGGTTGGAAGCCAGATTGCAGAAGATGCAAATCACAATATTTAGCAGCTGACTGCATATGTGGGGCAAATGAGAGGGAGGAGTTGAGAACACAAGGTTGGTAGCCTGGAAAGATAATGTTGTTCTAAGAAAAAAGGAGTTTGGGGGTAGGGGTGGGGTGGGGAAGAGAGCAGCAGAACTAAAGATGATACATTTTGTTTTGGACATACCGAATTTGAGAAGTTTTTTGTTTGGATAACTAGTTTAAGCTGTCCAATATGCAATTGACAACGTGGAACTGGAGTTCAAGAGAGAGATGGAAGTCGGATACACAGATGTCAGAAAGGAGTCATCTACTAAGTGAAAAAACAGAAAGAAAAGATGAATACCGAGACAGAGCCCTGGGGTAAATGCACACCTAGGGAATGTGATAAGGATAACACTGTGAGGCAGTCAAAGAGACTGAGGAGACCCAGCAAAGAGGAGACCCAGAAAAGAGGAGGGTCACGTTAAAAACAACAACAACAAAAAACAAACACAAACAAACAAAAGGAGAGGGGTCATGAGAAGAGAATAATTAACAGTGTTAAACGCCACAGATAGAGAAGGATGAGGACTGAAAAAAGGCCATCAATCAGATTTGGCAATTAAGAGACTTAACAAGTTTGGAGAGGGCAGCTGAGTGATGAATTTTGAAGCTAAATACAAAGGGTTGAGAAGTTAGAGAAGAGGAAATAAAAGCCATGAATCTAGACTTTTTAATGGGCGTTTGGCTGCGAAAGGAAGGAGAAATATAGGACAACAGCTTGAGGAGAAATTGGATTTACTGAAAAAATTTAAGGGAAAAGAGACTCTCGAATGTTTGTAGGCAGCAGGGGGAAAATCAGGAGATAAGGAGAGCTTGAAGATGGAAGAAATGATTGAGAGGGCAATGTGCTGGAGAAGACAAGAAGCAAAAGAATCAAGGGCAGGACTAGACAATTTGTTTTGTTGAGGAAAAGGGACACATCATGAACTGAGAGGAGGGTAAAAGAGGAGAAAATGAAAGAAATTCATAAAGAGGTCTGAGATGAAGTGAAGGAGTAGAAAAGGGAACCCATTTTGAATGTCCTTGATCTTAGTAAAGAGGCAAGATCCTCAACTAAGAGAGTAAAGTCAACAAATGTGTATTCATTACTACGTTCCTGGTGCTGTGCTAAGCACCAGGATCACAAATACAAGCAGAAAAATAATCCCTGCCCTCAAGAAACTTACATTCTAGTGGGGGGAAGCCAACACATAAAAGGGAACTGAAAATTGGGGTAGGGAAAAAGTGCAGGTACCAGGTGTTGGAGGGGGGGAGGTGTTTGGGAAGATTATGGACAAAGTCTGGGAGAATCAAGAAGGACAGCCTGGGGAGGAATGCAGGCATGGCTGTTCTAGACTACCTCCTTAAAATGGAGATTCTGGGAGGAATCTGCCAATCAGAGAGAGAGAGACCTTAGGGAAGAAGACATTTCCCATGTATGAAGTCCAGGGGTGGAAGGAACTTCTAGGATGAAGAGTTTTGGAGAATCAGGAGAGTCAAGAGGAGGGGAAAGTTTGAGAGGAGAGAAGTTTTGGAAGAATTTATGTGTGAACTGGGAAAGTAACTGATTAAAGGGTAGTGAAATGACTGCTCTGTTGCAGGGAGGGTCTAGTTGAAGATAGATAACATAATTTTTTAATTGACCTAATTACCTTGGTTGTAGGACTCCCACAGTTCTGTTCAACAGTATGTGAGAATCAGCAGAAGGGGATAGTGACAGTAATCCAGTATCGGGATTCTTAGCATGGCATGAGTGATGGCAGGATAAGAACACAGGGCATTTTGAGAGTAAAAGAAATTGTAGAGCTGAAAATGGTTATGCTTATTGGGCTGAGATTAGAGGAGTGGTAAGTGAAGTGAGAAAAGAATACTGAGAGAGCTGGAGAAAATAATGAGGGTTGAAAAGCTTGGAGGTACTGAGATTGAAGAATAAGTTTAAGATAGTTTTGTAAAAGCTCTGGAGGAGTTGGAATAAAAAGACATTAGAAGGTAGATTTAAATAATATTTGTAAAGCACTCAGTACAGTGCCTCGTACATAGTAGGGATTTAAACAATGCTTATTCCCAAGTGTGGTTCTGGTAGAGTGGAGGACAGGGTCATGGGCTATGAGGAGAATAAAGAACTGAAAATGTAGGATGTTTCAGAAGCATTGACATGTATGATAGAGTGAAACTGAAAGGAGTAAAACAGTGAGCCAATTACTGAACTCCTCAAGAAACGGTAGACAACAGCCAGGATGGTTTACACTGGATACAGTGAACATCAAAAAAGGATAAGTTACTGAATTATGGTAGCAGAGGGAATCTGGAAGAGGCAATAGGGAGCAAAGAATATTCTGACTGACATTCAAGGACTTCACATCAAGGGTATGATGATGGGAAATAAAAACAAGGTGTAACCAGTGCTGAAGAGGATGGCCAGAGAGATCTCTGTAGTGCTAAAATGGGAGCATAAAAGGAAGCGGTTGAAAAGAAAGGTAAACTTATTACATTCTTCCATAGGGAAAAGGTGGGCATGGTTGGAATTGAATAGTGGAGAAAGGGTAAATTGATGAGAATGTGACATAGAATATGGTTAGTGAAGGGACTTCAAAGAAATTTCATGAAAAATTTAATAAGATTGGGGTACTTGCTTTGAAAAATTGTATTTCATGTTTAGTCGCACAGAATTCACCAAATATTTTGTTGAAAGAGCTTGTTTTTAAATTTTCTTTTTTATTAGAAACATGACTTACTTCAACATAAATATCTGCATAAACAGGAAAAGAGAATTGTCTACACTGTGAATATCTATTATGTGACATGTATTCAGTCATTTCAATTCTGTCCAACTCTTCATGACACCATTTGGGGTTTTCTTAGCAAAGATATTGGAAGGGTTTGCCATTTCCTTCTCCAGCTCATTTTACAAATGAGGAAACTGAGGCAAACAGGATGAAGTGACTTGCCCAGGGTTACACAGCTAGGAAGTGTCTGAGGCCGGATTTGAACTCAGATCTTCCTGACTCCAAGCCCAGCGCTCTATCCACTGAACCATCTAGCTGCCCATCTATTATGTATACCCTGATTTTCTAAAGTATATATTAACATTGCCTTGTTTGTGTCCTCTTCTGATCTCTCTAGGGTTTATGATCTTTTTCTTTTTTTCCTCCAGAATCACTTTGACTACCTACTCCCAAAATAAAAGTTCTCTCTTATAATAAATATGTTATATATTTGTTATAACAAAACAAATTTGTCGAGCAAAACAAATCCATACACTGGGTGTATCTGAAAAATGAATGTCATTCTGCACCTCTAGTCAATCACCTTTCTGTCGAGAGGCAGAATTGGTGCATGGAGCATTATTCATCTTCTGGTCTATGCATTAATCAGAATTTTAAGTCTTTCAAAGCTGCTTTCTTTTACATGGCTATAGTCATTGCATATAAATAGTTCTCACGGTTCTACTCACTCTAAACACTAGTTCATACAAATGTCCCCAGGTTTCTCTGAATATGACCTTCTGTTATTTCTAACAGCAAAACACTATTACATTATACTCATACACCATAATTTGTTCAGGAATTCCCCAAATGAGATGAGAAATCATGGTTTCCAATTCTTCTCTACTACAAAAACTACCTCTGAATATAATTAAGTTTTTCTCTGCTTTATCTGCTTTAGACATGTTTATTTTTAACGCTGCCTTGCCTTTGAGACCACAACTGGCACCTCTTTTTAAAAATTTGCTTTTGGTAGTGGCCAAGAATTGGAAATTGAAGGACTGCCCATCAATTGGGGAATGGCTGAAGAAGTTGCGATATGTGAATGTAATGGAATACTATTGTGCTATAAAAAATAATGAGCAGGCAGATTTCAGAAAAACCTGGACTGACAGAACAGATGCTGAGTGAACCGAGTAGAACCAGTAGAACATCGTACACTGTGTGATGACCAACTTAGATAGACTCAGTTCTTCTTTGCAATACAATGATCTAAGACAATTCCAAAAGGCTCATGAGGGAAAATGCTATCCATATCCAGATTAAGAACTATGGAGTCTGAATGCAGATCAAAGCATATCTTTTTCTCTTTTGTTGTTGTTTTTTCTCTCTCATGGTTTTTCCCTTTTGTTCTGATTCTTCTTTCACAACGTGACTAATGTGGAAATATGTTTAATATGATTGTACATGTATAGCCTATGTCAGATTGCTTGCCATCTTGGGGAGCAGGGAGGGTAAGGAGAAAAAAATTTGGAACTCAAAATCTTAAAAAAGTGAATGCTGAAAACTATCTTTTCACATAGTTGGAAAAAATAAAATACTAGTAAGTGGGAAATTTTTTTTTAAATAAAAAAGCTGTTAAATTGAAAAAAAAAACTGCTTTAAACATAATAAATTCTTTCTAGCCTCATTATTTTAATGCTATGTGAATCTTTGGTCTTCAGCTATATATCTTATAAACATCATATTTTTTGATTCTGGCTCCCTGTTGTATTTTATGGATAAGGTCAACCCATTCCTCTTTGAGGATATGATTGCTAATTTTGTATTTATCTCTTCACATCCTCTCTTTGCCCACTACCCATTCTTTACCAAGAAATGAAGAAAAAAGACGAAAATGAAGAAAACACTATTAACCTATAACAGAAGTGGCCTGCACCTACTCTACTGCCCATTCTCTCTTTACCTAACCCAGACTCTAAACCTAAGTTCTAACAAAACTCTTTCTTTCTTTGTAATCTTCCTTGTTAAGATGAAGTTTTTTTTTTTTTGCTTGTGAATATTCATTCTTGGGTTCTACACTCCATAACTTAATCTTTGCTTTCCTCTCACCATCCCTACCAGTATCTCTGTTGAATTCAATGTATTTTATATCAAACTCTTTGAACAGGTGTGTATAACCAATTGCCCTTTGTTTAGTTCAGATAAGACTGAGGCTCATGAGCTGCCTCTTTCCTCCAATTTTTCCTCCCCATTCTTCCTAATTTCTTGAATAGTGTATTTCTTTCACCCCTTATTCTTTTATCATTTAATGCCAAAGCAATAAAACAAAACTACATCCAGACCCTATGTTAATCTGGCTTAGCTCCTTCTGTGAGCCTTGAAGACAAAAAGGATTCTGAAGGGACACTTTTCTCTTCTCTATTAACATATAAAAACTTCCATAACATACAAATCCTTAAAGGAAAAGTTAAATGAAGTACAGAAGAAAACAGAACTATACTAGTGGGGGATGTCAACTTTCCCCTTTCAGAACTAGATAAATCTAACTATAAAATAAACAAGAAAGAAGTTAAGGAGATGAACAGAATTTTAGAAAAGTTAGTTATGATAGATCTCTGAAGAAAACTGAATGGGAATAGAAAGCAGTACACCTTTTTCTCTGCTGTACATGGCATATCAACAAAAACTGACTATGTATTAGGGCATAAAAACATCAAAACAAATGGAGAAAAGCAGAAATATTACATGCATCCTTTTCAGACCATAATGCAATAAAAATTATATTCAATAAGGGTCATGGAAACAGATTAAAAATAAATTGCAAATAAGCTAATCCTAAATAATGAGTGGTTCAAAGAACAAATCATAGAAACAATCAATAATTTCATTAAAGAGAATGACGCAATGAGATGACATCCCAAAATTTATAGGATGCAGCCAAAGCAGTACTTAGGAGAAAATTTATATCTCCATATGCTTACATCAATAAAACAGAAAGAGCAGATCAATGAGTTGGACATGCACCTAAAAAAAAAAACACAAAATAAACAAAAAAAAACCCTAAAACAAACTATAAAAAAAAAACTAAAGTAAAAATCCCCAATTCAACACCAAACTGGAAATGCTGAAAACCAAAGGCGATAAATAAAATTAAAATTAAGGAAACCATTGAACTAATAAATAAAATTAGGAGCTGGTTTTATGGAAAAAAAATGATAAATCATTGGTTAATTTGATTTTAAAAAAGAACACCAAATTACTAGCATCAAAAATGAAAAAGGTGAATTCACCAAAATGAAGAGACAATTAAAGCAATTATTAAGAGCTATTTTACCAATTATATGCCAATAAAAACGACAATCTAAGCAAAATGGATGAGTAGTTACAAAAGTATAAATTGCCCAGATTAACAAAAGAGGAGATAGAATACTTAACTAACCTATCTTAAGAAAAGAAATTCAACAAACATCAATGAGCTCCCTAAGAAAAAATCCCCAGGACCAGATGGATTCACAAGTGAATTCTATAAAACACTTAAAGAATAATTCATTCCAACACTATATAAACCATTTGGAAAAATAGGCAAAGAACTGCCAAATTTCTTTTACAACACAAATACACTGCCTAAATCAGGAAGAGCAAAAACATAAAAAGACAACTATAGGCCAATATCCCTATCGAATATTGATGCAAAAAATTTAAAGAAAATACTAGCAAGGACATTACAGCAATATATCACAAAGATCATACACCATGACTGCTGCACCATCTCCAGTTGTCCTGATCTATATCAAGCCACTGCACTCAGATGGCTCTGGAAGAGAAATTGAGCCCTGATGACTTGGCAAGGCTCTCCCTCACTTAAATCCAATTCACCTGCAAGTCACGGAATCATCTTCTTAATGTCATAGTCCTCTTCAAGAACAAAGGACAAACCACAACCACACAACACCATGACCTGGTGGAATTTATACCAGGAATGCAGGGGTGGTTCAATATTAGGAAAACTATCAGCATAACTGACCATATCAATAACAAAACCAATAAAAATTGTATGATTACCTCAACAGATACAGAAAAAGCTTTTGACAAAATACAAAACTCATTCCTATTAAAAATACTGGAAAGTAGAGGAATAAATGGAGCTTTGCTTAAATTGATGATCAGTATCTAAGATCATCAGCAAGTATTATCTGTTATAAGGATAAGCTAAAAGTTTCCCAATAAGATCAGGAATGAAGCAAGCATACCCTTAACTACCACTATTATTCAATATTGTTCTATAAATGCTAGCTATAGCAATAAGAAAAAAAAAGAAACTGAAAGAATTAGAATAGGTAATGAGGAAACAGAAATATCACTCTTTGCAGATGATATGACGGTATACTTGGAGAAACCTAAAGAATCAACTAAAAAGCAAGGTGAAATAATTAACTTCAGCAAAGCTGCAGGATATAAAATAAACCCACATAAATGATCAACATTTCTCTACACTACCAACAAAGTCCAGCACGAAGCAATAGAAAGGAAAATTCCATTTAAAATAACTGCATATAATATAAAACAGTTGGGAGTTTATCTGTCAAGACAAACCCAGAAACTATATGAACACGATTACAAAATACTTTTCACACAAATAAAGTCAGATCTAAACAAACGGAGATATAGTAATTGTTCATGGGTAGGTTGATCCAACATAAATAAAATGACGATTCTACCTAAATTAATTTACTTATTCAGTGCCATACCAATCAAATTACCAAAAACATTATTTCACAGAGCTAGACAAATAATAACAAAATTCATCTGCAAGAACAAAAGGCCAAGAATATCAAGGGAATAAATGAAAATATAATTCAAAGTTAGTCAGTCTAGTAATATCAAATTTTAAATATTACAAAGTGGTAATCATCAAAACAATCTAGTATTGGCTAAGAAATAGAGTGGTGGATCAGTGGAATAGACTAGGTAATCAATACACAGTAGTAAACGATTGTACTAATCTAGTGTTTGACAAAACCAAAGATCCAAGATTTTGGGACAAGAGATCACCATTTGACAAAAACTGCTGAGAAAACTGGAAAGTAGTATAGCAGAAACTAGGTATAAACCAATATCTCACAGCATGTCCACAGGGAAGGTCAAAATGGGTACATGATTTAAACATAAAGTGATACATAGAATACTTTACTTATCAGATTTATGGAAAGGGGAAGAATTTATGACCAAAAAAAAGAGAGCATTACAGGATATAAAATGGATACTTTCGATTACACTAAATTAAAAGGGTTTTGCATAAACAAAACCAATGCAGCTAAAATTAAAAGGCAGGCAGGAAACTGAGGGGAAAAGTTTTTACAGTATGTCTCTGATAAAGGCCCCATTTCTCAAATACACAGAAAACTGACTCAAATTGTTAAGAATACAAGTCATTCCCCAAATGATATGTGGTCAAAAGATATGAACAGCCAGTTTTCAGAAGAAGAAATCAAAGCTATCTCTAGTCATATGAAAAACTGCTGTTGGGGCAGCTAGGTGGCGCAGTGGATAGAGCTCTGGCCGTGGGGTCAGGAAGACCTGAGTTCAAATGCAGCCTTATACACACTAGCTGTATGACTCTGGGCAAGTCACTTAGCCCCAATTGCCCTCACAAAAAACAAAAACAAATAAACTGCTCTAAATCACTACTGCTCAGAGAAATTCAAGTCAAAACACCTCTGAGGTACCATTTCACACCTATCAGATTGGCTAATATGACAGGAAAGGAAAATGACAAATGTTGGAGGAGATGTGGAAAAACAGGGATACTAATGCACTGCTGGTGGATTTGTGAACTGATCCAACCATTTGGGAGGACAATATGGAACTATGTCCAAAAGTTTGTGCCCAAAAGGCTGTAAAACTGGGCATATCTTTTGACCCAGCAATACCACTACTAGGTCTGTACCCTGATGGAAATGATTTTTCTATTACATTGATAACCAATTATTAATTAGGATCTAGTTTTTTTATTTCCTCATTCAGGGACCAGACCCTGTAGGTCCTAACCCTCAGGGTACATGCTCTGGCACTCCACTCAACTAGAAGACTTGTACTTCTGTTTAATGTAAACAGACTCTAATGAGGTGAATTCCTGCCCCAAAGTATCAAGTCTCTGCCCTTGCACCCCTCCACTGGAGTTCAGGGTAACCCAGCTAATGAAGGAGAAAACCAAACAGTGGTCTGGACAGAGATGGATTCCTTTGTCTAGAATGCTGGATACAGCTGAGTCTCATGATCATGCCACATCTTCTCAGCAGGAGAGGCTGAAGACTTTTAGTCCATTAATTTACCTCATTAATTATTCACCAATCAAGGCGGATTTTTTTCTGTCAGGGGCATTCCCTTTCAAAATAACATTTAAGACATTCAGTGTCTCCATTATGTGTCTTTGAATACCAAGAGAAACCATGGACTATTGATTTATTATCAGCTAGTCAAATTAATAAACTGATCATTAGTTACCCAGAAATTCTCTCTCGGGTTTCTCAATAGTCTCAACCCCAAAGAGATAAAAGGAAAAGGACTCATATGTACAAAAATATTTATTTGTTGTTATTCAGTCATTTTTTAGTCATATCTAACTCTGTGATTCCATTTGAGTTTTTCTTGGCAAAGATATTTGAGTAGTGTGCCATTTCCTTCTCCAGCTTATTTTATACATGAGAGAACTAAGGCAAGCAGGGTTGAGTTGCCTGGGTCGCACAGTAAATGTCTGAAGTCACATTTGAACTCAGGTCTTTTAACTCCAGGTCCGGCACTCTAGCTTAGCCACCTAGCTGCCCTAAAGGCAACTGTCAGGAGTGGGGTTCAAATCCATGTCTCCACAGGAGAAAAAAAAGTTGTGGTATATGATTGTGACGAAATACTATTTTGCTATAAGAAATGACTAGGAAGACTCACGTGAACTGATGCAAAGTGAAATGAGGAGAACTAGGAGAACACGGTACACAGTAAAAGCAACATTGTACGATAATGAACTATGAATGACTTAGCACTTCTCAATATCCAAGACAATTCCAAAGGACTTATGATGAAAAATGTAAAACTGATAGAGAGTCTGAATGCAGACTGAAGCATACTTTTTGTTTTACTTTATTAGGTTTTTTGGTCTGTGTTTTCTTTTGCAACATGGCTAATGTGGAAATGTTTTGCCTGTATAATCTGTATCAAATTGCTTGCCTTCTGAAGGAGGTGGGCAGGAGGGAAGGACAAGAGGAGAATTTGGATCTCAAAATTTTAAAAAATGAATGTTTAAAAAAATTTTTTTACATGTAATTGAGAAAAAAGATGTACTTACGTGCATATGCATACCTACCTACCTACACACACACACACACACACACACACACACACACACTTCATCCTCATTTAGACCAGGGGTTCTAACCCTGGGGTCCAGGGACCCTGAATCCATAATCTCGGTGGGAAAAAAAAAAACTACATCTTTATTTTCTCTAACCTCTAAATGAAATTTTGCATTTCTTTCCATTAAGAATGTAAGCAATGAACCATTATTCTGAGAAGGAGTCCATAGGCCTCACCAGACTGCCAAAAGGGTCCATGACAGAAAAAATACGTGAAGGAACCTTGATTTAAATCCCTGATTTAGATAATATCAAATGAGATAATATCTGCAAAGCGCCTATCTTGCAAAGGGCCTACAAGATGGCTGGCTTACAAATACTTTTTCTTCTTACTTCCAATTGCTCAAATGTACTGACTTTTTAAAGATTCTTTGGCCTTTGGTATGTCTGTTAGCAACGACTGCTTGCATCTCTGTCCTTTCATCAGAAATTCTTAAGAGTTTTTTATTTTATTACATGTCCATCCCCCCCTCTTCCAGTAGAATTAGACTGTTTTACAGTTTAATTTATTCTTGGTTGTCTTAATTTCTTGCCATTTAGAATGCTATATTTTAGGATTTTCTTTCTTTCACAGCAGTTGCAATACTCTTGTGTAGTTCTTTCTGGATGTTTGCAGTAATTTTTCTTTGACCTGAAAGGTCTGGATTTGGGTTCTCAGATTCTGGGACTTTTCCCTTTGGGGTTCCTTTTCAAGAGCTGACTAGTGGATTCTTTCTATTCTTATTTTGCCTTCTGATTCTAAAAGATCTGAGCAGTTTTCTTTTACATCCTTGAAACAGGACATAGTTTTCCAGAAAGTCCAATGATGGCTCATGGTATTCAGGAAGTGCAAGGAATCTTAAATTAATTCTCCTATACCCATTTACCTGATGTTATTTTTGAAACGAGGTATCTTGCATTTTTTTCTTTTAGTTAAATCTTTTGAAATTTGTTTTAATATTTCTTTTTCTCCTAGAATCACTAAATTATCTTTGTTTCATTATATTTTTAATGAAGTCTACTACTTGTATGAGGTCTTCCAAATTCTGTTCTAAGTTACTTGTTGCCTTTAGATTTTTTCCTCAACAATTCTTTGTTATTTTTAATGCTTAGAACTAATCAAATAATACTGTAAATAATTTTCCTTATGTGACAAAATCATATTTATTTTTACATTTAAAAAACTAAAAATTAATAATTTCATTACATACAATTAAAGGAATGAAATACAGAACTCTGGTGATAGGTCAAAATATTTAACACTCAGAGTGGTAACCAGGATAGTGTGATGGGAGCTTTCCCTCAAGGCCCATGTGCAGGCCTTTGACGAGCAGAGAAATAGCTAAGCTTAAAACTTCATTAACAACAATATTTTAAAGTAGTAAGTTTCAGGTTTTTCCTTTCCCCAGAGGCAGTATCTCAGATCAAACTTCTCCTGAGTTCAAGGGTAGGGTATCCCTGTCATCTACTTTCCAGTGTATTTAATTAATTTCCACCACCTCAGTTCTCTGTCCCTCCAGTCAATTACCTTTTATTTGTCTTGGTATCTCCCATCCTACCCTGCATGCCTTAGGCACAAAGTTCCTAATTGTGGTTCTATCTTCCTAACTAAATGAATTTAAGTATTTACTTTACTTACAAAAGCTTCTAAGTTACAGCTCAACTAAATGTAAATACAATGCGTACAGTATTAGAACAGAAGTTAAAGTATGTTAGTACTTTTGGAGTGATCAAATACTCCAAATTGTTTTTCTCTGGGCAACTCTGTTGTTTCAGCTGAAAAAATTGCCACTAGGTTCACATCCTAGATCTCCTTTCTGTCTCCTTTGTGACTTTGTGCTGATGAGGGAAAAGCAGTGTATTTTGAAGTCAAAGGACCAGGATTCAAAGGCAGCTCTGTCAGTTACTACCTGGGAGATGCTGGGCAAGTTATTTTTGATCTCTGATGAACAGGACGAACTATATGGCCACTAACATGTGAATGACCTCTTTGGGTCTCATTTTCCTTCTCTGTATGATGATAAGTATAAATCTGGTGGATTTCTGAAGCCCTTAACATCTCCAGATCATATGATCCAGTATATTCAATGTTGTTTTCCCTTCCCAACCCCCGATATATGGCCCAGTATAATAGAAACTTAAAGTAAAAAAAAGAATCTCACATGTTCAGAAATACACAAGTGTTGACAGATCTTAAAATGTGTTCTATTGCCTATTTTAGCTTTACTAATAAGATGTCAGATATGGAAGGAAGTGATGCAGGTACCAAGTCTGGGGGTGTGCTGGTACATCAATATGCTTTACATATGGAAGATCTTTCACAATATCTTTTCCCTGACTACTACAATCGCATATAAGATACATTCAAATGCATAATCAAAATCAGGCTTTTTTCATATGATGTTTTTAATTTTAGCTCTTAAAAGATAAAATATCTATATCCCCAAAGAAAGAATAAAAGGATAAGGGCAGCTAAGTGGCACAGTGGATACAGCTCCGGTCTTGGAGTCAGGAGGACCTGAGTTCAAATCTGACCTCAGACACTTGACACTTACTAGCTTACCCTGGGCAAGTCACTTAACCTTGATTGCTTCACCAAAAAAAACAAACAAACCAAAAAAAGACTTCTAGCATGTTGTATGGATGTCTTGAAGCAAACCTATGGCAGGATATGAATAAAAGTTGAAAAATATGGGCAGGCATAGATGATTTGTTACCTGAATCACTGGAAGACACTCTTGAATCAATGAAATCCCAGATTGATTTGAGTATAAGAGGTGTGTCATGCCAATAAATTCTATTTAAAAGCTTTAAAAGAAGGTCCCAGATCTCTGTTGGACTGTGTTACCTCATTGTGTAAAAAGAGGAGATTGGACTAATTGAAAGAGATGGTCTCTGAGGTTTTCTAGCTTTACAGCTATGATCTTGTGATCTTTTAAGAGCTCCTCAGGCGGTAAAGCCTGTGATCCTTATGACATACATAAGAAAGAAAGATATATTTTTCCCAAAGGCCACATCAGCACAAATTACGATATAAGGCAAGTTCCTGCTGATAATTTGTTCCCCCAGAGGAAACAAAAGCCAAGACTAAATGACAAGACCTTCTAGACAACCGTTATTACTTGCCTGAGTTGTAGCAACAGCAGTGGTCATGGATGATGTGGCTGAAGGAGACAGACCTCCTACTTGTTGCAAATGACCAGAAGACTGTGGAGGTAAATGAGAACTGGAAACAGGAGTGCTAGATCCTGAGCCAGATACTGCATTCGGAAATGATACTGCTACATCATTGCTGTTATAAATACCTAAAAGAAAACAAATTGTCTTGTGTTAGTGAAATGTAAAATTAATCAATAAGTTACATCAAAGTATTATACTTCACAAAATATAGGAAACAAAATCCACAGCAGGGGTTATGTTAACAACTAACTTCTGGATATTGACTTTTCAAGATGCACAGCCTGAGCCAGTTATCTTTCAGGGATTAAAAATTCAATTTGGACAATTCATTAAAAAGCGTAACTTCCAAAGGAATGTGAAGTAGGAAAATACTTTTTTTTTTCTTTTTGAGGCAATCAGGGGCAAGTGACTTGCCCTGGGTCACACAGCTAGTAAGTGTCAAATGCCTAAGGTCACATTTGAAGTCAAGTCCTCCTGATTCCAGGGCTAGAGCTCTAGCCACTGCGTCATCTAGCTACCTCAGGAAAAGAGAGGGAAGGCAGACCTTTTACTGGAGCTGATGATAAAGAAGGTGGAGAAGGACTAACCAGGGGAAGAACTTGTGTGCTTAATCTAATCCCTACCCTTTGGAAGCTTTTTTCTTCCATCATTCCCCCTCTTATCTTTACTCTTTTATCTATTTCCTTCCTTGCTGCCTATAAACACATTCAAATTTACCCCATCCTTAATAACAAAACAAAACAAAACAAAAAACCCTAACTTTAAACTAACATCCCCTTAAGCTATGGCTCTATTTCTTTATCCTTTTAACAGACAAATTTCTTCATCACTCACTGAAACTGTTCTGAGATTACTAAGAATTAAACTGTTAACAACAATGGTGTTTTCTCAATACTCATGCTTTCTTCCCTTTCTGAAGATTGAGACAACGCTGACCACTCCCTTTATATATCAAGGCTCCATGGCACTGATATTTCCATGTCTTCCTCCTGATTGTCCAGACCATTCCTCAATCTCCTCTGCTGGATTATCAATCTGTTTTTCTCCTACTAACAATGGTTATTCCCCTAGGCTTTGTCCTGGGCTCTCTTCTCTTTATGCTGTCTCTCTTGGTGATTTCATCTATATCCTCCCAACTCAGGAGATTCCCCAATTTCCCTATCTCTCTGTCTCTCTATCTCTGTCACACCCACACACACACATGCCCCCACACCAATAATCAACAAACATTTATTAAGCAACTATCATTGAACAGGCTTTTTAGAACAGCTAAAAGAATCTGGAATTAGATGACCAAGGTTCAAATTTTACCTCTGACAAGTACTACCTATGTGACCTTGGGCAAGTCATGTTAACCCATCTGGGCTAAATCTCTTCATCTGGAAAATGAAGGTGTTAAGATAAAATGACCTCCTTCTGAGGTCCCTTCTAGCTCTGGCTCCAAGATCCTATGTGCCAGGCACTCTGACAGAACTAGAGGTACAAATAAAAAAGGTGAGATAGTGTCTGTCCGTCCTCTCCAAGAGCTTCCACTATACTAGTTCTCTTGAACTGTGGTTCCACATTGTCAGCTACCTACTGGACATCTTGACCTGGCTATGCTATTTGCATCTTAAATTCAACATATCCAACAAAACTGATTATTTTCCCTCTCACCTAAAACAAGCTTTCACTTAAACTTCCATGATTTTTGTTGATGGGTTCCCTATCCTCTCTCTTGTATTTCCCAACTTCAAAGTTATCCCCAATTCTCCCTCAATCTCTATATCCAATCACTTATTAGGTCTTATTAATTCTATTTCCACAACAAATCTTTTAACTATCCCCTTCTTTTCGTTAATACAGCCCCTATCCTAGTTCAGATACTCATCTCACATGGATTAATTAAGCTATCTTCCTACTTAAGTCTCCCACTTCCAGTCAATCTTCTCTCTGATCTATCCTCTACACAGTCAAAATTATCTTCTTAAGCCACAGGTTTGACCCTGCTTAAATAACTTTGGTTACTACCTCAACTCTTCACTGGAATTTAACACCATGTCAGTCTCTCTCCAACCTACATTTCCAGTTTTATCTCACATCCCATGATCCATCTCTTTACCTTCAAACCAGCTGAGCCCCATGCCTGGAATAATTGCCCTCCAGACCTATGCCTTAGGATCTTTGCTTCCTTCAAGTTTCAGGTTACCTAGCTATTCCCATGAAAAGCCTCCCCAGAACTCAGCCAGATTTGATTACCATCTTTCCCATCAAATTATATATTTAATTCTATGTGGATATGTTTAAGTTTCTTGAAGACAAGGACTATTTTTAGTTTTTGTGTATGTGGCCCCAGTGCCTTTGAAACAGCAGACACATGGCAAATGTGTGTTGTATTTAAGTATCACATTTAAGAAATCTAGGATAATATTGTATAAATTGCTCATAATCCAAAAGGAGCACCGTAGTCACAAAAAGCAAAACTCTTGTCGAAAAACATATATAGTTGGACAACAGCACAATGGAATTTTACTCATTACTGCCAAATTTCTTCCCGATACGGCTTTTACCATGTCACCCTCCTGCTTAAGTATCTCTATATAATAGCTCTTGAATCAAGCCCAAAGTCTCAAAAACCTTTATATCCACTAGCAGTCAATATATTTGTCCTCTGGGAAATGTCATATTGACTTTTCTACCAAAGCTTCATCACATATGAGAAACATAGCTCTTTGGCAATTACATGTGATGTCTAAATACCATCCTCTCTCAATTATCCATACTAATGGACAAAATGTCATAAATATTAATGGTCTGAAATTCCAAAAGGGAAGATGGCACAAGAGGGATGGGAGCTTATCAAAAGTGAAATTCTGACAATACAATCACAAATAATGCCAATGAAGCAAAGGGAGAACTGTCTGTCTAAAAGGAAACATGTTACTGCAAAAAAAGTTCTTTGAGAAGCTCAAAGGTGTAACAGTATCAGAAAATCGATAATACCCACAATAAACCAAAGATTGCCCAAAATAAAGACCATAAAAAGGGAATTTTCAAAAGCCATATATTGAAAAAAAGAGAAACAAAAAAGAGTTAACAATGGTTGTAGCAGATGGAGCAACTGACAGTCAGCAAACATAGGGGCTGGGGGGAGAAGACTAACAGTACACTCCCAAACATGCAGGTTTATTCCCAACAAAGGAATTAAGATTATCATGATATGATTCGCATCTATCACATAGGCAGAAAAGACGTCTTAATTTGCTTGTTTTCTCTATCAAGAAGAAAAATCTTGACTGAAAAGAAATGAAGCAAAATAATTGAGAGCACTGAAATCCAAACTAAATGAAGAGACAGAAAAATTATAATAGCTGGACTAAATGACTTCAAATCACAAGATGGCTGAATGAATGAATGAATGAAAGAATGAGGCCTAAATGAATTACATTTCAGGAGCTAAATTTTAGACATGGTTGTTCAAATGCTTCCTTCAGATCCTAGATGAAATCTCACCTTCTACAAAAGCTTTTCCCCAATTCCCTTTAATGCCTGTGCCTTCCCTCTGCTGATTATCTCCAATTTATCCCTTATGTAACTTGTTTGCACATAGTTGCTTGAATGTTGTCACCTCCATTAGACTGTAAGCTTCCTGACAGCAGGGACTCTTTCACCTTTCTTTGTATCCCCAGCACTTAGCACAGTGCCTGACACATAGTAGGCATTTAATAAATGTTTACTGACCGAATGAACAGAAGTGTCCCAAGACTGGAAATGTGCAAACATTTTCCTAACATTCAAAATGGAAAAACAGATAGATCCTGTTTCCTACATACTATACCACATACTACATACAGATGAAAAATGGAATGAAATGCTTCATGAGATAATTTACCATCATTGGACATGTTCAAGCAGAGGCCTGATGACCACTTGTTGGAGATTTTGAATGGAGACTTATGTAAAGGACTGTTGTAATGTTCCTTTCAACTCTTTCACTCAATTTTTATGATGCCAACAAACCAGATACACATTATTAAACACATTTTACATAACAGTTATCTTCAAATACTTGAAGACTTACCATGTGAGGACTACAGAATATATTCATTCTGAATGAGGCTCTAGATGGCATAAGCAGGAGCAACAGAGGCATATTTCTGCATTATATAAGAAAGCTGAATGAACTACCTTGTGAAGTAATAAATTCCCCATCACTGGAAGTAAATCTACTGGGATCATATGTCTATTTAGAGATGGGATATTCCATAGGGGATTTATACAAGTGGTTGGATTAAATAATCCCTCTAAAGTCCCTGCCAACTCTCACATTCCATGAAGGATGATAGGGAAGATTATCAACAAACATAAAGAGAAGGATATGCATTCCAAGCTGGTGGAATAGCATGGAGAAGGCACAAAGCACAAACTCCAGGAACCAGTCGTGGTCTACTTTGGCTGAAGGATGACTGAGATAGAGTGTTGTGAAATAAGAATACGAAGTGAGTTCAAATCAGATTGTAGAGGGTTTTGAATGGCAAGTTAGAGAAAAACTACCTTTCGTTAGGTAAGCAAGAGGGATGTTCTGAATGTGACATGCTCAGATTACTTTAGAAAGAATATGAAGGCTAGGTTTAAGGGGAGCGAGAATCAGCTGAGGCTGTTAGATGGTTAAGGAGAGAGGAAATGAGAGACAATGTTCTATATATCCCTGGGATCTAGGTACAACCAGCATAAAAGTAAGTTTCTTTCATTTACTTAAGCTTTCAGAGTTTGAAAGTTCAGGCTTTATTTTCTTACGATTGAGAATAAAATAGGAAAATTCTTAATTATAAACTGAAGGCACCAGTGAAGAAGTATTTTTCAGTTTAAATTTGATCTAAAACGGGCTTTTAAAAAATAATCCCTAAGCTTTGGACTTTTGGAGGAAGCGGTACGGTTGGGCTACATACATGCATGAACAAAGCGGGCATGCATTAATTAGAAAATATCCATCTGCCCTTTTTTCAAGTGCAGAGTAATTTCATACATCATATGCTATCTCTCAACTGATCCTGAAGTACTTTCAAAGACATACGCCCTAAAGGAACGGGAATATATTACTGAGTCACAGAAAATGCTCAAGAATTCTTCAGAAGGAGTAAGAGAGAAGGGTGATAGATGGGTGAGGAATGCACAAAATTAGGGCCTCAGGAATCTAGAAGGCTACCCAAGAAGCAGTATAGAAATGGCATGAAGCACTTACTAACTCCAAAGTTTGATTCAGAAGATATGGATCAAAATAAGGATATGACCAATTAGGAACATTAAAAATTAAAAACACAAATCACCCTGCTTTTTCACTCACCCTATAGAGCGTGGCAAAGAAGGTATGTTCTGTTGGCCACTAAGCTTAATCATGAAAGGCTCAGATGCTACATTAAAAGGAAGAGCTTACCTACTGATATCAAGAGGAAGTTAATAAAGTAATAATTGGCTGGAAAATGTACGAGCCTTCTTTAAATTTACTTTTAACATTGTTTAAACAGACTGACTGCGCTGTGCAAATCCAAGCATCTGTCTTTTCTTTAAAGTGTATACCTGTTCCTTATTTCCATACAAAGGTCTTTTATTGACCTTTGACTTTTATCTCACTGAGTAACAGAACAAAGTAGGTATTGAGTCGGGCAATGATTACATGCAGAAAGGATAACTGAAAGCTGTACCAAAGACCATACTTTTACTCTCTTATGATTTCATGGGAGGCAGTGTGATAGACTGGAAAATTCAATGACTCTGGAGTAACAGGGTTTAGGCTGAGATCTGAGGCAAGTCCTATAGCCTCTCTGGGTTTCAGTTCCTTCATAAAGGATGGTACTCACCTTCTGAGAGATAAGTGACAGGCTCAATGTGCTGATTGAGACACATTTTTCTGAACATGGATAATGTGGAAATTTGTTTTTTTTTTACTACGAATATTTGTTACAAGGAGGAAAGGGAGGCAGAAAAAGGGAGAGGGGAAAAAAAAAGTTTTTAAACTGAGTCAAGTTCACCAAAGTGCTACGATAAATTCAATCTTTAAAAAAGTGTTACAATCTCAGGGTCATCCACAATCTCTCTGAGCATGTACAAATGGTGAGATATTTTTGATCATATCATCTATTTCCCTCCGTTTAAAACATCCCTGAACAGCTTTTAAAGTTGCATGTTGAATTTATTATGTTCTTGAAAAGAAAATCAAGCTATACATAAAGGAGATTCACAGTTTCACATATCCTTTTTCCTGTTGTACTATGGATAAAGAAATGCTCATTTTATTTGGGGTTCATTAATTTTAGAACATTTTTTAAAAATAAAACTTCCATGGCTTCTAAATTTAACTTTTTGTTCATACCTATACAAAGTTACACAAATTCCTTGTAAATCTTACCCACATCATCTCAAAACAAATCCTCTAAATAGGTTTCGCTTTCAATTTTCACCACTTGTGCTATTTTTAGTCACCTACATTTTCTACCATCTTTTTGTTGCTAGGTCTCTTTTCTTTGGTCTTCACAACATTATCTCATTGGATTACTGAAATTTGGTTTTTGAAAATTCATTTTAATTGCCAGTTGCTCATTTTTCTCCTTTGTGTTCTAGAAACTGAAGATTTCATCAATTTAAAAACCCTTTACTTTTACATTCAGAATTCATACCTCCATGAATTTTAAAGTTAAAAGTCTTTTTTTCTCAATCTGTTTTATATAAACACATTCAAATATGTTCCCTCTTCCAAAAACACTCTTAACATTTAACAGAGAATGTTCACCTACTTCCAACTATTCCCTTACAAAATCCTATTTGAAGTTAAGTGGAAAGGCCAGTCTGAATTGGTAAACTATTGAGTATTTTCCAAAATAATTTCCATTCTAAATATAAACTACAATGTAAAGTTGGCTAACCAACTTCATTGACTGGCTACTGCCAACAAGGGGAAAGAGTGTCTGCTTTTTAACTAGCATACTAAATTTCTTGAATGTGAAGAAGTGCTTCCAAAAAGATTTCATGTGAGAGTTTCATCTTGTAGAAAGTTATTTCCCCACTCCAATTTCTCGTATTAAAAATGGCTTTAAGAAAAATGAAATTATTTAACAAATAAGAAAAAAAAGTAAAGTCATTCTCTGAGAAAAAAAGGTAACAGAAAAATGTGAAGAAACAAAAAGAAAGAGTAGAAAGTTTAAACTAATCTACTTCGTTGAACAAGTACTAGAGTTATATATAAATCATCTTAGTAAAATCATGGATCTTTCTCAAATTCCTTTGATGGATCAGCTATATTTTAAATGTACTAACTACTGTAGGCATACCCAAAGACTCAATCCTCAGGCCCCTTCTCTTCTCTCTTGTTGACCTCATCAACTCCTGTGATTTTAATTAGCACTTCATGAAGGACTCCCAACCTTCTATATCCAGTCAGTCTCTCAGTAGACATCTAGTATTGGATCACCAACTACTTTTAAATATTTTGAACTGGATGTTCAGGTTAGTCATTAGTTAATTTGATTTAAAAAAAAAATAAAGAATGAACTTCCCACCCCCAAATTATCAGCAACAAACATGAAAAAGGTGAATTCACAATCAACGAATAAAAACAATTATTAGAAGCTACTTTGCCCAATTATATGCTGATGAAACTGACAATCAAAATGAAACGTATGGATGTTTGCAAAAATATAAATGGCCCAAATTAACAGAATTGAATTCGAACAGAATACTTAAATAATCCTATCTTAGAAAAAGAAAGTGACTAAGCCATAAATTAATTCCCACCGTGGGGGGGCGGGGGGGGGGACCGGACAGGACCAGATAGATTTACTAGAGGATTCTACCAAACATTTAAAGAACAATAACTTCTAATATTACATAAATTGTTTGAAAAAAAAAAAAACCCCAGGTAAAGAAGAAGTCCTACTTATGATGAAAAATGCTATCCATACCCAGAAAAAGAAGTGGTGTCTGAATACAGATTGAAGCACATGTTTTACTTTATTTTTCTTGAGTTCATTTCTGTCTATGTATTCTTTTACAACATGACTATTATGGATTTGTTTTGCATGACTACATATGTATAACCTACATCAAACTGCTTGCCTTCTCAACGAGGGCGGTTAGTGAGGGAGGAAGGGAGAGGATTTGGAACTTAAAGTTGTAAAAATGAATGTTAAAAATTGTTTATCCATGTAACTGGGGAAAAATAAAATACTAAATAAAAGCTTAAAAAAAAGTCCTACCAAATTCCTTTTAAGACAAAAAATATGGTCTTGATACCTAAACCAGGGAGAGGCTAAAGAGCAAAAGAAACTAGAGACTAATTTCCTTAATGAATATTAATGCAAAAATTTTAAGCCATATTTCACAAAGATCATACTATGACCAAGCTGGATTTATACTGAGAATGTAGGGCTGGGTAAAAATTAGGAAAACTGTACAACTGACCATATTAATAACAAAAACAAAAAAAGATCATGATTATTTCAACAGACGCAGAAAAGACTTCTGACAAAATCCATTCCTGTTCAAAACACTGGAAGCATAGGAATAAATGAAGCTTTCCTTAAAATGATAAGTAGTATTTATATAAAACCAAGATGAAGCATTACTTATAAGGGGGATAAACTAGAAGCCTTTCCAATAAAATCAGGAGTGATGCAAGGATGTCCATTATCACCAGTACTGTTCAATTTTTGTTAGCATTCAGTTATTTTTCAGTCAGACTCTTTGTGACCCCATTTGAGGTTTTCTTGGCAAAAAACCTGGAATGGTTTGCCATTTCCTTCTCCAGCTCATTTCACAGATGAGGAAACTGGGGCAAACAGAGTTAAGTGACTCACTCAGGGTCACACAGCTAGTACATGTCTGAGGTCATATTTGAACTCAGGTTTTCCTGACTCCAGGTCCAGTGCTCATCTACTATACCACCTAACTGTCCCAAATACTTATTTAATACTGTACTAGAAATGCTAGCCATAAGCAATAAAAAAATAAGAAATTGAAGCAATAAACATAACAGAAACAAAACGATCACATTTTGCAGATGATGTGATGGTTGAGAACTCTAGAGCCAGCTAAAAACTTAAATGAAATGATTAACAACTTCAGCAAAGTTGCAGAATACAAAATAAACCCACACAAGTCATCTGAATTTCTATTTCTATTACCCCTCCCCCCAAAAAGGGCAAGAAGCAAAAGAGAAATTCTATTTAAAATAACTACAGATATAAAATATTTGGTAGTCTCCCCACCAAGATACACAGAGGTACTTTATGAACACAATTACAAAAAATTGTTTATACAAATAAAGACAGATCTAAATAACTGGAGAAATATTAATTGCTTACACAATACAACATAACGCCAATACAAGCAACAATGATATCTCAATTAGTTTACTTATTTAGTGTCATACCAAACTACCAAAGAATTACTTTACAGAACTTAAAAAAAAAATAGCAAGATTCATCTGGAGAAACAAAATGTCAAGAATATCAAGCAAATCAATAAAAATTTAAAGATGGAAAGGAAAGGGACCTAGCAGTACCACCTTTCAAACTATCCTACAAATCTATAATCATCAAAAACAACCTGGGACTGATTAAGAAATAGAAGAAGGGTTGTTCAGTGGAATAGATTAAATACATAACAGATAAAGAAGCAAACCAGCACAGTAACCTTTTGTGTTTGAAAAATTCAAAGATCCCAGGTATTGGGGCAAGAACTCACTATTCAACAAAATGGGAAAGTCATCCAGCAAACCATAAACCAGCACCTCACCAAGATAAGGTCAAAATGAGCACATGACCCATTTGCTCAAAAAAGATGACATCATAAGGATATTAATGAAGCATCGAAGAAATCACCTGCAAGATCTATGGATAGTGGAAGACTTTATGACCAAACAACTGTAGATAAGCTCACAAAATTATAGTTTTTGCACAAACAAAACCCATGGAGTAGAAATTAGGGGAAAATCTTTGCAGCAAGTTTCTTTCATAGAGGTTTCATTTCTAAGATAGAGGAAACATGTCAAATTTACAAGAATAAGAGCCATATCCCAAATGATAACTGATCAAAGGATATAAAAGGCAGTTTTCAAAGAAATAGAAACTGTCAATAGCAATGTTTCAAAAAAAATTCTAAATCACTAATAATTAGAGAAATGAAAATTAAAACAACTCTGAGGCACCGATTAGCAAAGATGACAAGAAAGGAAAATGACAAATGCTGGAGGGGAAGTGGGAAAATGATCATGCTAATACACTGATTTAACCATTCTGGAAAGCTATTTGGAACTGTGCTCTGAAAGTTATTAAACTGTGAATACCTTTTAATCTGGTCATACTGTTACTAGGTCTATAAGCAAAAGAGATCAAAGAAAGAAGAAAAGGATCCACAGTCACAAAAATATTTAGAGCAACTCTTTTTGTGGTGGCAAAGAATTGGAAACTGAAGGATATCCATTAACTGGCGAATGGCTGAACAAGGTTTAGTTATGAATGTGATGGAATACTACTGTATTGTAAGAAATGATGAAGGTGATGGTTTCAGAAAAACCTGGGAAGATTTGTATGAACTAATGCAAAACGCAGGAACAGAACCAGCAGGTCAGTTTATACGATGACAACAATACTGGAAAGATAGTCTAAGACTTTGAAAGTCTTAGTAACTCTGACTAACACAATGATCAATCAAAATTCCCCCCAAAGGACTCCTGATGAAACATCCCATTCACTTCCAGAGAGAGCTGATGGACTCAAGAGTACAACTTGAAGTTTATTTTCTTATTTCTTTTCCTATTTCTTCCTTTCTTCCTGACATGGTTAATGTAGAAATTTGTTTTGCATGACCATACATATTTGTAATAGAATTTGTTTTTCTTGACTTCTCAGTGAGTGGGGGAAGGAGGAGAAAATTCAAAACTGAAAATAAAATTGAATTAAAAAAACAAAACCTAGATGTTCTACAGACATTTCAAATTAAATATCTCCAAAGCAGAACTCACTATCTCTCTATCCAGCCTCCCACTCCAACCCTCTACAAATTTCCTTTTTTCTACTGAAAGCACGATCAAATTTTTGTTGCCCAAGATAATGGCAAATCTTATGCTATTCTTGGCTTTTAAAAATCTCCCTCTCTTCATATATCC
The DNA here is from genome assembly GCF_900497805.2 of Vombatus ursinus. Lineage (NCBI taxonomy): Eukaryota > Metazoa > Chordata > Mammalia > Diprotodontia > Vombatidae > Vombatus > Vombatus ursinus. The sequence goes on along the minus strand of NW_020945237.1, from coordinate 13,251,202 downwards.
AATCAGTTGCCAAATCTTTTAGTTTTTAACTTATTCTACATCCCTCTTATGTGTCTCCATTTCTCTACTCACACATTCATCCATCTAGTTCAAGCCATCACCACATCTCATCATTTATTTTTAATTCTTAATTTTAATACCAAAAATAAGTATTAACACAAAAAGAGGAATGGCCAAGAAACCATGAATCCATTTTATATAGTGTTTCTTGCTTTAATGAAAAAAAATATATAAAAATTCAATGCTTTCAGGCTTATCCTTATCTATGCTTCCTTCCGAACTTCCTCATTTCTCTTGTCTTTTAAAAACTATTTCAATGCCATCACAACTGCTAGCCTCCCCGTTTGCTCCAAATCTCAACCCTTCCCATTAAAAACTGAAATGGGGGAGTGGGGGTGGGAGAGAACCATAAACAAATAAGCATACTAAATGAAACAAAACAAACCACAGTGGCCTCAGCCACAAATTCATGTCAGGAGATGCATTTAGGGTTGCATCACAAGTCCTCTGGAGACATGTTTGCTCACTGGTTTCATTAGAGTTCCTAAGAATTTTCTTTTCTTTTTTTTCTTTACACTGTTGTCCTTTCTCCTGGTTCTGCTGACTGCATCAGTTTGCACTACCCAGTATCCCTGAAATCATCTCTTTGGTGACTTCTATATCACAATAATAGCCTACTACACTCATGCCAAAATAAGTTCAGGCATTCCCCAGTTGTTGCAACTGTTAGATACTAGCTCTTTTCTTTTTCTCTTTTAGTTCCCCCTAGACAATCAGAAAGTCTATTCTGCTTGGGTCTATTACCCTCCTGTCTTCATTATTTTTCCCCTATCTCCATTCAATTTCTTGTGCAAAGTTTTAATATATTTCTACATCAAAATATTTTTGTGTTCAACCCTTTTCCTAGTTCAGATAATGGTGAAGTTTGCCTGATTCTCATTTCCCTTTCCAACCAACTATTCCTTTATATTTACATGTTCTTCTTCCCATGAACTCCAATTATGAGAAATAGCCAGTTCCATGCCTTTTTCTCCCTCCTTTTTACATTAATGTCTTCCTTTTACAATTCTTTTTCTTCCCCCTCTCAAATGCTCAAAACAGAACAAATCCTCTATCAGGACCTCTGTTTTTCTTATTTAACTCCCTCAATACTTTTGAAGTCATTAAGGTTACAAAGAATATGTATTTCTTCTCTTCTTACAATGTTCCCACTGTAACATACATAGCCCCTTAAAATTTCTATCAAAAATTCACCTATGTTTCTCTGGACCCTTGTGGTTGCATTTCAAATTTCCTACTTAGCTCTAGCCTTTATTCAAGAAAGCTTTAAACTTTCTTATTATATTAAACATTTTTCTTCCCTATAGAATTATACCTAGCTGGGCAGAGTAAGTTACTCTTGGTTGTAAGCCCCCGTCTTTTGCCTTCTGGAATACTGTATTTCAAGATACATTCTGGTTTTGAGTAGAAGTAGTAGGAGGCTTGTTTGCCCCTGAAGCACTCTGCTCCTGGTGACTCCCTTTTCCAGCCAGGTCTTTAGTCTCCTGGCTGAATTTCTGTGCCATTTTGGGATGGATAAAGTTAGCTACTATATGTTCTCATGGAATTTGTTGATCATTATTAAATTTGGTATCAATTTCAGTGTTCTTCTGTGGGAGCTGGGCAATCTGCCTTGGTGTGGGCAGTCCTATTAGCCAGAAATTCTGTGAAGTGTTTAAGTACCAATCTAAAAAGTTTGTATTTTATTCTAAATACAAGAGGAAGCTTCTTGAACAGGGGAGTGATATGGTAACAGTAATGCTTTAGGAAGAGTATTTGGAAAGGGAGATAAAAGGTGGGAAACTTTTGCAGCAGTGCAGGTAAAAGAGGATGAAAGCCTATACTAGAATGACAGATCTGAGCAGACAAGGAAACAAAAATTTTATTTTGATCATATGTGTACTGTGAAGATGCATTACTGCCTTGATCACCTGGATCACCTACAAGTTGAATAATATGGTTACAAACATCGTAGGTAGAACACATGCAGGATGCACAATATACCTAAACCCTAACTATAGGAGCTGGAGCTGTGATCTCTCTGATGTGGGGAGCTCCTGGCGAGAAACTTCCTTTACCAATACAGGTCAGCACCTCTCTGTAACTTACTGCCTGCCTAGGACACCTATCATGGGCATCAAGTCAGAATGTATCAGAAGTTTCTAGCGAGAAGGAATCTCTCTATCCACCACGCCACAATACACAATAAAACGTTAAGTGCATAAGAACTCAGTGAAGTCTGAATAGGGAAAGAAAGTTACTGACTAAGGAGAGAGAACTAGTTAAACTGGTATATAAAGGATGGATAGAAATTTAATGGTTACAAGGTAGAATCTGTTGTTTTCAAGAGTATGGTCTCTCTGTCTTTGGAAGGTCAACTCAACTGACACTGTACTAACAACCCTCAGATGACACATTTTATCTGTATATGGCTGAGTTGGCTTTGGCCATCTATTCAACTGTAATAAGTAGGAACTGTTAGTTCCATGGCCATATATTTAGCTGTTAGTCTCCAATTAGTTTCTGCATAAATATATGTGCATATATCTGGAAGGGCCAGGTTAATGTAGATCTGTGAAAATTTGTAACAGTGATTAGAAAATAAGCCAAAGTGTATGCTCTATTCATACCAGACCCTGACTTTGTAGGAAATTTTTAGAATTAAATCTTGCACAGAAACACGCTCAACAAACAGATTAGTAAAATCATACAAATATTGGAAATCTATACCTCAGGTATATATGCTATCTAGCAGAACTACCCTTTTATACTGCTGCCCTATGCTTGGAATTGATCTTTTTATCTGCAGATATGCCTGAAAACTTTTCACTGCCAACCAACCTCCTCCGGAACATTCTCTGAGGGGTGGCATGGTGAGAAGGAAGGAATTCTGAGTATGGATACAGAGGAGCTGGATCTGCCACTTACTACATGTAACTTCAAGTCCCCATATCTTCATTAACAAATGTTTTTACATTCATTCACTCATTTCTTTGGGCTTGAGTTTTCTTGTCAATAAAATGAAGGGGGTTTGGACTAGATAAACTAATCAAGAAATATTTATTAAGCATCTGCTACTTTAAAGGCACTGAATTCTAAGGCCTCTTTTAGTTTTCAACGTATGATTCTATTTTCAAATACACTGATAAGCAGCTGATAGCAGAAACAAGTTTAATGCTATCTTTCTGACTTACAGATATGAATTGGTACTATATAAAGAACTTAAAATTATCAAAACAATAGTCACATAAAAATGCAATTTCACTAACAACCTTCTTATTAGTAATGAATTCTAATTCATGTTCTACTTTCATCTACTGGCAAGAACAAAACAGAATAAAACCAAGTATGATTTAAACTCCAATAGATTTGCAATCTCATCTATGTGGGTATTTCCTCCATCAATGGAGGCCGAAATCTATACCCACTTGCTCATCTTACGTGGCTAATACTGATATCAAAATTCACATTTTCAACGAGCAAGTTACCCCAAGTGCTGAAGAACTTCCCTGTCGATGAAGAATGTGATATTCTCTTGAGTGGAAAATGCATCCTATCAGTTGTACTCTTGTTCTAAAACGAACCTATCTTTTTTTTTTCAATTACACATTACTTTGACATCTATATAATACACAGAACATAACAAGTCATAACAAGCTAAAATAATAAAGTAGAAAAAAAAATCTTGTATCTCAATGAAAGGTAGAAATAATTCAAACAGTAAATGGGGAAATTGCTAATGTAGACAACATTACTTCTACACTGATATGAATGAAGCCCAAAAGAAATGGAAGAACTATTCACAAAAATAATTAAAGAGAAAAGAGTATCAGAAAACTGGAACAACAGTATTATCATCTTCCGTCACAAAGAGATAATAAAACCAACCTGAGGAACTATTGACCTATCAGCCTCCTGCAGGCAATCTACAAAGTTAGGTACTGAGGGTACTAAAGGTACTGAACAATTGACTCACTGCAGCCCTGGATTTTATCCAATCAATAGAACATGCAGTCTTTCAATCAGGATTCTTCACAAAAGGCCACCTTTGCGATAAATGAACCATTGGAGAAGATTCTAATATAACTTTCCATTGTATATGGTATTCATCAACTGTGAGAAAGCTTTTGAGTCAAGAAAAAAGGACTTCATGTTAAGATCATATTCAGACACACAAAAGAAATGCATAGGCATTGAATGAATAAGTAGAAAATATCTCAATACATCTACTTTGTATCACTGCTTGATCAATTACAAGTCATCAAAATTGTAAGACTGGTTCTGTTTATATAGACTCATGATTCCTTAATGATAGATAAAATTTTTTTTCCTTAGCAACACATTAGCTACTAAACTTAATTCAACATATTTTACGATCATACAAAAGGTAATTATTTGCTTTATAATAGTTGTCATGTTTCTTAAAGAATCAAAAGAAGATCATCTAAATATACCAGAGTCTTTCAAAACAACCTGCTAAAACATGAAATTGGGGAAAACATAAGCAGATCTCTCTCCAGCTACATCCAAGGTGATTATTACTGAATAACCAGAATGCTGTAACTTGTCATACAACAGATCCACTGCTTGGATCTAAATGATCATAGTACAATGAAGTGCTAGGTACACAGGTGTAAACAAGAAATGCAAATCAAACATCTCAACAGTATATGATTTAAGATGTTTTCACAGAGATATATCACAAAATTTTGCCATGTCTCACAATGCTTTCTGTGGAAGAAAGTTATATTTAACTACCTTGCTAGGCCAATTTTGCCCTCCATTTGACAAAGGTGGAGTCAAAACTTAACTCAGGGACACCCAGGGCGTTCTGCTCCTATTCAACTACAGTCCATCTTACAAGATCCAGCTCCAGTCTCGCCTTCAGGATGAGAACAACATGAATAAAACTTGGAATGAGAAATGGAAACAAAACACTTCTTTAGGGCAGCAAAAGAGGAGATGTAGAACAGTTGGAGATGAGATGAGAAAAGTAGACTAAAGGAGAATTCCAGCCAAGATAATGACCTGCAGGGGCAGGTAGATCAGTTCCTCTACATCTACTCCAGCAAAAGCCTAAAAATCATATCAGGCCAAATGACGATGAAGCAATACAATGAGAACCTATAGTAACTGACTTCTTCTATCCATCGAACAGTCAGCAAGTAAAACCAGTGCCAGCATAGGCAAACAACCAGGTATCCTCCAAATGCAACCAGAGACACATGTAGCTCACAAGACTGTTTGGTGAGGCAGCAAGAGTTCAGAGCTTCAACAGAAAACCCAGAGTTATTGGAAATCCATTGCAGGGGCATTGAAAGCTAATAGGAGCAGTAGTAGCCAGTGAGGGATTACAGAAGCAGTGTTCAGTCTAGGATACTCCAGGCTGGCCCCTATATCCAAGACCTCTAGCACTCTGTCTTCAAGTATCACGCAGGGTCCTGAAGAACCAACACTTTGAATCTCAAAGCTCCTAGGTAGTTTAACTCTGCATGGTGGAGGTCAGCACAGGAACACAGGCGTTTCAGGGCACGATGAAGCATGGTTGATGCCTCTACCCCAAAATTCAACAGCGAATAGATGAAGCCTGGCCCTGGCACAAAGTCCAAGCTCAGGAACTAAGGCATGAATTAATCAAAGAAAATAGCAACTGCTCTCAAGAATTACTGGAGATGCAGAAATGCCCCCCAAATTACACTAGAATATAGATGACCTAATTTGGCAATAACTGTAAGAGGAGACTCAAAGGGAGATAAAAAAAAGATTTTCTACAAGGACTACATGAATATCTAGAAGAAATGGAGAGATTAAAAAAAAAGAAATAAAAGCTCTGGGAGAAAGAACTGGAAGGAGAATAAGTAGCTTAGAATACCTTTACATAAATTCATAAAGACCTATTTTCCTGTACCAGTTAATAATGGAACTTAATCAAACAATTGCTTGTACATTATTGTTTCTTTATATATAGGTCAATCCTCCCCAATTGAACTATAAGCTCTTGGAGAGAAGAAACTATGCACTATGGCTCAAGATTTCAGTTGACTTACAGCATGACACTATGCACTCAGCAAACACTCAAATACATAATGAACAAATGACAACTATGGGAAACCATCACTCAAGAGCCATCCTAATCCTCAACAAATTCTCAAATACTGTGGCTAGAAAAATGAAAAATCAATATGAAAATCTTAAAATAATGACCTCTACACAATACATTCAATCTTTACTTCTTTCCACTTATTCAAAGAACAGGAAAAATGAGGTTTCCTACTTTTCCAATTTTCAAATAACTTCACTATTTAAAATTAATTTGCCCAAAAGAGGTAGTTACCAGTGCTATTATAAACTGGAATACTGTTTCGAAGGTCTCTAATGAAATCATGGTATGTACGAGTGGCTCACACCAATGCAATAAAACATTAGTCTGCAAAATTTCATCAGCAACTCTTTTCTTGAATTTTATACAGCCCCAAATTTATTAGACCTTGAAAAATGAAGGTGAATTGCTACATTCTACTACAAGTCCAACTTATTTTCTAGTTAAAAAATAATCCTAGGTACTGTTAATGACCTCCTCCCAAACACAACTACCTCTCATTTAACTACTTTGTACATGTTTGTATTTATTCACTTTATATTTATCATGTACATATTTATCTATGTATTTTTCTTCCCATCAGAATGTATACTTCTTGTGAGAAGGAATTATTTCATTATTCCCAGAACATGGTACTTAAATTCCCAGAACATGGTAGTCCCTTACTAAATATATGTTGATTGACTAGAAAGAATTCCAGCCTTGGAGCAAGAAAAAAAAAAAAACTGGATTTGAATCTTGACTCTGAGATTTGTTAGCTGCATGAGAATGGGCAAGTCACTTATATCTCTGAACCCAAATTTCCTGAGCTGAAAAATGGGGATAATACTTGTAGTACCTACTTCCAATAGTTGTGAGAATTGAATGAGATAATATATTAAAAATGCTTAGCAAATCTGAAAGGACTATGTAAATGTGGGTTTCTATTATTACTATGCGTATTCATCTCTCAGCTAGGAATAGTAAAGCACTTATGTGAGCTGTGCATGAAACTTTTTGTGTAGGATTTAGGCAAAAATATTTTGTAAAATACTATATATCAAAGCCATTAAGCTGTACTCCTAATTTTATAACAGTGAAATTACGACTTAAAATATTTTAACAAAAGAGGAGTCTGTTTAAGTAATTGGCAAGGTTTCCCTGGATAAGAAAAGACTGAGAGACTTCAAATATGTGGAAGGATTATTACATAGAAAACACAATGGCATCTGCTTGGCTTCAGAGGGCAGAATTAGGCAAAATGAATAGAAGCCACAGAGGCAAATTTAAACTTGAGGTAAAGGTTCTCCAAAAGCATAATGGCTACCTGAAGAAACAATATGATTTCTCACTAGAGGTATTCCAGCCAAAGTTAGGTGATTACTTGTCTATGAACTGAATTCTTGGCCAAGCATTAATAAGATTAGACCACTAGTCATAAAACTTTTCCATATTAGTAGAACCCTTCAGTTTAAAAAAAAAAAAAAGTTTAGCAGGACCTTTGTAGCAAAATTCTCTAAAATTATTTTTAAATTAACACACAACATAAGGTTTAATTAAAAAAAAAAACCACCTTCAGATGCCTCAGGGTTCCTTGAAACAGTCTGAGAAAGAAACAATGAACTAGAATTGCTTTTAAAGGAAATCTTTATAGAATTTTATTTTCATAGTGTTCACCACAAGTTTTATGAAAAATAAGGAGTCAGGAAAATAAAGGTTGATACCACAGATCCATTTGTGTATTTAAGGAACATGTAAGCAAAGACAAGGAAAAAACCTGAGATTGTACCACCACTATAGTTACATGTGTACATGCAGCTAACTATGGAAATTATGGTAACTGGGGAAGAAAAAGTTGAATTTTATCACAGCAACCAGCAAACAAGTAGAAAGATTAAGGGCAATAAAGAGGTATGCTGTCAGGCCCATTCACTGATAAAACATTGTATAACTTATGCAACAACAAAAAAATTACATATACACTTTTTTTTTCAATTTAACAACATTTAAAAATATTTTCAACGGTTGGTTTTTCCAGTGTTTTGTAATAGGTTACCTTAAGTGTTAACCAAAAAAGTAACAGGAATATTTAATAACTCAACTTAAGAAAAAAAATTAATAATATGTCTCGATTATACTAATGAAACACAATATTAATTCAACTATATATGGTAGCTTGTTAAAAACCCATTTCATCTGCATATTAAAAATGGAAATTGAATTGTCCTGAAATTACAGCCATCATGAAAGGCATGGTGGTCTAAATTACTCATTTTCTATGCATTTTCCACTACAACATGGCATAGGAAGATGCATCATGTTTTTTTAAATAAGCTTACAAGTACTAAAGTAACTGAAACAACTGCTTATGTTAATTAGTAAAGTTTTATCATAAGGTCGAAGTCTGAATTTTGGTTAAAAAGGTCTCAATACCTTAAAGTCCATCCAGAATACGCTCTAATCCATGAGGCCTGGTCACAGGCATACCACATGGTATAGCAGGAAATGGGAAATGTTTTGGACTAATAATTAAGTTATTACACCTGCTCTTTTGGATCTACCATCAACAGGTGGACCCAGTGCCAAGATGCAGATTTTCATGAAGACTTTGATGGGGAAGACCATTACTCTTGGGGTCAAACCATCTAATACTATTGAAACTGTCAAGGCCAAGATACAAGAAAAGGAAGGTATTCCCCCTGAACAAAGATTGATTTTTGCAGACAAGCAACTGGAAGATGGATGCACTTTATCTGACTACAATATTCAGGACTCTACCCTTCATCTTGTTCTGAGGCTTCGTGGTGGTGCCAAGAAGAGAAATAAGTCTTATACCACTCCCTAAAAGAACAAGCATAAGTGAAAGAAGGTTAAGCTTGCTGTTCTGAAGTACTATAACTTTGATGAGAATGGCAAGATTAGCCACCTTTGACAAGAGTGCCCTTCTGATGAATGTGGTGCTGGGGTCTTTATGGCTATCCATTTTGACAGACATTACTGCAGCAAGTGTTGTCTAACCTACTGTTTCAACAAGTCAGAAGACAAGTAAATGTATATATGTTAATAAAAAAAAGTCAACTAAGAAAAATCATTACACCTGGTGGTCTTAGCGCAGCCAAAAACCTGTTAATTATGTGACCTTAGGCAAGGAAAAAATCTCTGAGTCTCAGATTCTTCATCTGGAAAATGAAGGGTTTGGACTTCATGGTCTGTCCAGGTCCCTTCCATCTCTAAAGTCCATGATTCTTTACCATCAATCAGGGAGTCACAATATAAAAGGGAGAAATGAAGGGAACCAAAAAGATACAGGAAAATCCCAAACAATCCACCAGCTTTTAAAAATCAAATGAAGTTATAAAAATTGGAGATCACAAAAAACTGTGGTCCTATGTGTATATGTTTCCATGCAATGGAGAGTCAGGTAGTACTAACAGAATTCCTTTAATATCTCAGGGACAGAAATGCCCCACCTTGGCTATTGATCTGTCCTATCTCATTGATGATAAATGACTTTGCATCCTCTACTACTTCTCAAAACCAAGCCATCATTGGACAAATAACAGCAACTAGTATAGGTTCACTATTCATCATCTTTCCATTACTTTCTTAGGTACCTGATTCCTCCAAGAATGTGGTATTCCAAGATGCCTACCCACACAGGATTACTGGGAGTATACCGACATTTACATGATGGATTTTTGTGATATCAAGCGGTGTGGAATAATTGCAGCTTCCAAAATGAACCAGCTTGATTCCCATTTTCCATTCTTTTCGAGGACCAGAATACTATTTATCTGAATAAATATGCACATACAAACACACTCACACAATACTGAGAAAGGGAGTGTAGGGTGGTATACACTTGGATTCAGATAGTCAAATCTCATCTCAAATACTAACTTGTGATGAAGTGTAACTCATTTAATTACTTCTTTGATCCTCCAATTTCTTACCTGGAAAACTGAGATGACAATAACTATACCTTACAAGGCGAGGACAAGGAGTAAGTGTTCTGCAAACCCTTCAATACAACATAAATGTAGGTAGCGTTGTATGTATTTATGCATTCACATACATACACACACAATATAAATTTTGACGAGAGGCATCATGGCATAGGGGAAAGGAGGCCTTAGAGTCTAGAGGACCTGGGATTAATTCTTAGTTCCGACACATATTAACTGTGATTCCAGATAAAGTCAATTACTCTCTCAGTGACCTAGGCAATTCTCTACGATATGTAAGTTACAGAAAAAGTGCGGACCTGCATTGGTAGAATGAGTTTCCTCATCCATGAATTGTCTATACCAATGAAGTCACAGGTCCAATATCTATCCCCAATATAAATTTTGACAGACTGTCTAGCAGGGTGCGTAAGAATTTTTAATCCACTTAGTTTATCCAGTGAGAAGAGTTAGTTCAATCTTTCTCCTGGATACGAATTTCCCTGAGGAAGTTATATAACATTCTGGGGTTGGTGCGATTAATACACAGTCATCTATAAATAGATACATTCAGAAAATGTTTCCAATCAATAGGACATCCTCTTTCTGTTTTAATTCTGCATAGGACATCTTCAATTAAGCAGGCAGCCTAAATGTTAGAAAAACTTGTGTCCCCGTTTTGCTTTATCTTAATATGCAGCAGATCAATAAACACAAGATGATCATTAAAATACTGATAAAGATGTGAGTTATAATTGAAAAGTCAAATCAATGAACAAAAAGCAGGTTCTTATATTCAGTGAAATGAGCAATTACTATCAAGAAATGGTCTACTGTGGAATACCATTTTTAAAAACCTGCTTCCTCTCTTCTCGCACTTTCATTAAATTTAATTAATCTCAATATATGTGTAGATTACCCATAAATATATTATAAACATAGGAAAGTAGGAATACGGATTAGCAGTTATTGTTATTTTAACCACTCACCACCCTCCCCCACACCCCATTTGGGGGGGGGGAGTAACAGAATAGATGGTATTCTAAGCGCATGATATTCTCCCCCTTTCAAGTAATATCGAAAATCAATGCCCTGAAAATTGCGTAATCTACAGCACAGACCTCTTCTACATATATGGCAGCTAGACTGGCTGATCTTTTTGATTCTAAAGATAACAGTTTAACTTTCCCATACTACTGTATATCAGGGATTCATATTACAAGTCCAGATACATAAATGTCACTACTGGTGAAGACAGTTCATTATAAAATCTTGACAGATCTTTCACATTTCTGGTTCTTCAAGTTTAACTTCTAATCTTCTGAGGGTAATCTGCCTTAATTGTGTTTCTGATTAAGCTTTCCATAACTTGTTATTTTCTCCTACTGTTTCTTCATGGTTTATAAGGCAGTAATAGTGTTCAAAAGCTTCCATTAACCTGCTAAGATTTTGTAAATGAATTTACATGCCAAACCAATGGTGCTCTTGCTGTCATATCTTTCTGCTGGGCAAAGATATGAAACACAGGTCTGAGGCATTTTACAGGCTATTTTGGCCTCCTAGCAGTACTGAATATCTAATCAGTTAAACTTTCTTAGACTGTTATACACATGTTATACACATGAATAGAATGAATAAACTGTGTTGATTTTTTAAAAATTAATTTTCCATTTTTCAAAATCAACAGTTTGCTTAAAATAGTCAGTTTATAGCTACGTTACTTGTATGCCACATATCATCTTTATTCATCTAACCCGGTATTGGTTTTGATCTTTGTTCTCAAGTAGATGGTCTGACTGAATATAAACCATTTACTTGGAAATGACTCCCAATATTAGTCACCAATGATTTTCGGTCTTAAGATATAGTGAATTCTGAGTTTCAGTGATGTGATTTGGGTTTTTTTTTTCTATGCTAACATTTGGCTCATGTCCATTCTTGACTTTAAGAAATTATTCAAGATACAGAGATGTGGTTTTTATATACTGGAAAAATCTGTATTAGGTCAAAGCTCAGTGCCAGAATCCGATGCTACAGTAGCCATATCCCTAAGACAAGATGATGAAGGTTGGAGTCAATGGATCTGGCCATCTGCACAGGGTGATGAAGGTTGCAAAGGAATAACTATAGTCCATAACATTATGCTACTCAGAAAACAGTAGATTGTCCCTTTGGCAAGTTGTGATATGATAGATGATATGTGGCTCAAAACATCATCCCATCTCTAGGAAAGGTAATCCCTTTGAATGGGAAACTCACAGGGTATTACTTTCTTTTTTTTTCTTTTTAGTTGTTTAATTTATTTTAGATTTAAATACAAAATTAAGAAAAAAAACATTGCCATGTACACAGGACATATGAGAGGATTCAATATAAAGCAATAAATTTCCATTTCAAGAAAACTTATAAAATAAATACTACACATTGTTTTCAAAGCTGTCCAGTCTTTCTTTGCTTCCTTGGAGGTTTTCTTTTGTTCTCTGCTATGCACTTTTCACTTTATTTTTTCCCCTCTTCCCCTCCCCCCAAAAGGCTACAATTGATCTTAGAGACAGACAGACAGACAGACACACACACACACGTAAGACTGTACTAAGGGCATCATTTTCTATGTTCCTATTTCTAATGTATTTGTTGCGGATCTGACCTCCCACCTAGAGAAATCTGCCAAATATGATGCTATCAAGAAAATGATAAAGCAAGGGTCAGAAGGATCCTTGAATGGCATTTTGGGGTACAAAGACCAGGTTGTATCCTGTGAATTTAACAGCAATACTCACTCATCTACCTATGACACTGGCACTGGTATCACTTTTAATGATCATTTTATCAAGCAAATTTTCTGGTGTGACAATGAGTTTGGGTATAGCAACTATATAGGAGACCTCAGTTTCTATATGATCTCCAAGGAAAAAAATAGAAAGTCATGGATCTTCATCCCTAGCCAAAATAGGAGTTTCTCCACTGGGAAGCCCACACCCATAACCTATTCATTACCCATGACCTACTTCTCTATTCTAAACATCTCATGCTCCAAGCACAGTCCCTGCCTCAATGTACCCCAATGGGGCAAGAAGAGCAGGGAGGAGAAACACAGAGTCCTGTGTTCTGTACCATCAGTAAAGTCACCATATTCAGTGGAAAAAAAAAATCTGTTATTTCCTTGTTTCTTAATCCTGAGCTGTACTTTTCAACATATTTTTGCTGTCCTGTCCATGTTCACCAAATTACCAAGTATTATCTGGATAGTCTCCTGTATTCCTACATAGAATTTCTCTTCTTCATCTTACCCTCTGCAATGGATATTGATAATTTAAAAAGAAAAAAAGCTACAATTATCTTTGAAGTTTTCTTTTTCCAAATGTTCATTATGTATGAGAACTGTAACACATGATGACCAAATGTCCCATGAAATGTTTCCTGACGTCAACACACATAAAATAAAACTCTTTTATGAGCATTTCCAAGTAGTAACAAATTCATTCTGTCTTCCTGTTTCATTTATACTGAGAATGTCAAGAAGGATATGGTTTGAGTTCCACCAACAGACTGTCCACTCAAGCACTGGACAAAGCTCTCACATTTACAGCGTCAACATTTAACATTTATACATAGTCTAAAGATGACAGGATTCTAATAAACCCTCTGTCCCTTTCCTGTATAAAGGAAGGGCCATTTGTATTTGCCCCTGCCCACTCCTAAATCCTTTCCCTTGCCCACTGAAGGATTTGTCCAAGTTTCTCATAGCATTTTGACCAGTCCAGAGCTTCTTAACCTTTCTTGTGTCATTGACTCTCTAGCAGTCTGGGGAAGCCTAGGGACTCTTTCTTAGAACATTTTAAAATGCATAAAGTAAAATACATAGAATCTCACACACACACACACACCCAACCCAATTAAATTGGAATGATTTTTTTCCCCACAGAATTTCATAGATCCCCTGGCCTAGACTATTCCATTTCACCTAAATCACACTTGCTTGCATCACAGTTATTGATGTAAGTGCCTTATCTCCCATCCCCCACCACTGTAAAATACTGGAAGGCAAGGTGTGTGGTGTGTGTGGGTGTGGGGGGG